>NC_134569.1:161291566-161621149 GCF_050947875.1 Dermacentor variabilis | reverse complement strand
CTCACATGTATTTCTGTAAAGAAAATTAGGAGGAAACTGTACTAAACCAGCATAATAGCCTGCTTCACAATTCATGAATCTGTTACTAAAATATTTGATAAAATGTACCGCAGCTCACCGCCTTTCAGATAACATAAATACTTTCACGGTGTCGAATACCGTATAATGTGGCCATTATTTTTCTGTGTTTGTTATTTGTGCTTGAGCCTGAAGGATAACTGTCGCTTACCTGCTTCGATATCATTGTGCTGTTTACTGATTATTTCTTAGTGTCTGAAGAAATGTACCAACCCTTCATAGCATTCCGCTCCACTTCTTACGGAAAACGCGAAAGCAGTATACCAGCATATGTGTGTGGTATTTCCAGTAGTGACATATAACAAAAGCTCAATATTTATATAAAACGGATGTAGAAAACTGATTTTAGTGCGCAGATCTTAGGCGCCCACTCCTGCGGCGAGCGTCGGCGTCCTACCTCGTATCCTTGCGAACGGGCTCAGTCGAAGTTGAGAGTGAACGCGGAGCGCAGCAGCGGATGAAAATATTGACGACAGCGAAGGGAGCCCGAGGAGGAGGGTACGGCGAAAGCGCGACAAGGAAAGCGTAGTGCTGCACACGAGGGGCTTTGTGGCAACGACGGCTACGAGATGGCGCCACAGTGGCACGTGTCGTCTGTATGGAAACAAAGTGCTGCATGAGTGAAGGTTTGTCTGCCGCGGCTGGTGTGAATCGCTCCTAAGCGTCGCCCACGCGATTCCTTTCGCGACCCCGCAGGGGCGTCTGCGTCAGCAGGCGTTTGGTGTGTTGCGACACCACGGACCCGAGCACACGAGGGTTGGACCCTCCCGCGTGTAGCCGTGCGCGGCTTAGCAGTGTCCGGGGAAAAGGGGATCCTGGGGGTTGAGCCAATGCCGGGTGTTTGGACCTTTACGGCCCCTCGGCGGCGGCAACACACCCCTTTGGCCTCGGCTTCACGTAGATGGCACCCCCGGACTGACCTACCCGGGGGAAATCGGTAGTTGCCTGTTCCTGTCTCTCTCTTCATCTAATCTTCGTCTTTCTCTCACTTTTTATCTTTCCTGTCTTCTCCTAGCTTCCACTTACTTCCAATTTTTCCAGGCAGCAAGGGTTAACCTTGTGTGAATAGCCAACCTAGGTTATTTCGTATTTGGTTATAGTGGTAACGTACTGCAGGCGTTTGCAGGCCGTGTTTTACGGATCCTGCAGCGTCCCCTTGTAGGTCTCCACGGTGGGTGGCTGGCGTTACTGCCGAAATTACAATCTCTTATGGCTTCTTCTTTCCCCCCATTACTTGATCGCTCCCTCAAGAGGGGGCGCACCGATGATGTCTTTGAATTTTTTGCCCGCCAAAAAGAAACTTTTCCTCGTTTCCATGTATTGCACTCTGAAACACCAGGCAAACCCGTGCGAACAATCTCTCCATTCCTCGTGTCCAAGTCTCTTACCCAAGTTTTTGGTACAGGTTATAAAGCATCCAGGATGGCAAGCGGCGATCTCCTCTTGGAGCTCCGCAACCAGAAACAATATGAAAATCTACCCAATCTAGTTTCATTTGGTGACGCCAAAGTAACAGTAACTCCTCATCGTACCATGAATACCACCCGTGGCGTAGTCTCCGATGATGATTTATTGGAGCTGACTGAGGCTGAGCTCTTGGAGGGCTTCAGCGAACAGAATGTCATAAATGTCAGAAGAATTAAGATGAGGCGAGACGGAAAAGAAATTGCGACCAAACACCTAATACTCACCTTAAACTCCAGTGTCCTGCTCGAGTCAATCGAGGCCGGGTACATCAACTTCGTATAAGACCGTATGTGGCGAATCCCTTGAGATGTTTCAAATGCCAACATTTTGGCCACAGCTCGCAGAGCTGCCGAGGCCGCCAAACATGCGCCAAATGCAGTGCCCTTGAACACGCCGCTGAAGCATGTAAGAACTCTCTACACTGTGTAAATTGTGACGGGGACCACGCCGTGTACTCGCGGTCGTGCCCCTCCTGGAAGAAGGAAAAAGAAATTGTGACTATAAAAGTAAAAGAGAATATATCGTTCAAAGAGGCACGAAGGCGGGTAGCATACCTGCCAAAGAAAACCTTTGCCGATGTGGCGCGTCAGGGAGCAGCGTCACAACGGCCTCCGGCGGCTGTCCGACCCACAGTCAGTGAGTCGGCAGTCACGCCATCTGCCCCCACGGTGACTGCAGCTAGCGTTGCTCCGCCAACCGAGCAGACGGAACCATCCACCCCGAAGGTGGGCGCAGCCGAGGCTGCCCCAACCTCCGAGGCCCCCTCCAGCGCTGGCAACGGCCAGCACAGCCAAATCCCTCAGGGAGCCCCATCGACCTTTGGGCTGGTGGGCGCAGGGGTCTTGCCCTCCAAGGCGGGACTCCCCCTGAAAACCTCTCGCTCGCAAGAGCACGTGTCCGGAGCCTCACAAGAGGCAATGGACACTACACCTGTCCCCAAGGCGCACCAAGCGCCTAAGGAGCGGCGAGGCTCCCTCGAACGCTCCAGAAAGGGCAGAACTCCCGTTACAGGGCCTCGAAAGGGCTCTGTAATTTAATCTCTGTAATTTCCATAATCACTACTTCTGTTTCTGTACACACAGCACTTATTGACCTCCAATATGGATACACAAATAATTCAATGGAACGTCGGAGGCCTTCTTAGAAACCTTGATGACGTGCAGGAACTCATCCACAAACACAATCCAAAAGTGCTGTGTCTACAGGAAACACACTTAAAATCTAAACACACAAATTTCCTGCTACAGTATGTTACGTTTCGCAGAGATCGCGATGATGCTCTCGCATCATCGGGCGGTGTTGCCATTGTTATTCAGAAAGGCATAGCGTGTCAACGTTTGCAGCTACAAACGCCCCTTGACGCAGTGGCGGTTCGTGCTGTTCTCCTCAACAAACTTATCGCTGTCTGCTCGCTCTACATACACCCCCATTACAAATTAACTAAACATGAATTTCAGTCCTTCATAGACGAATTGCCAGAACCTTACGTTGTGCTTGGGGATTTCAATGCGCACAGCAGCCTGTGGGGAGACTCTCGTATCGATGCGCGAGGTCGCCTCGTTGAACAGTTCCTTTTTTCGTCCGGTGCGTGTCTGCTGAATAAGAAGACACCCACATATTATTCTCTCGCAAACAGAACATTTTCTTCAATTGACCTCAGCCTAGTTTCCCATTGTATGCTGTCTGAACTCGAATGGGAGGTCACCAAGAATCCTTACGGAAGCGACCACTTCCCCATACTGCTAAAAACACATAAAGAAAAAGAATGTCTACCACAGGCTCCTAGGTGGAAGATCGATACAGCTGACTGGGAGAAGTTCCGAAACTTAACTAATATCTCATGGAATGACATGTCTTGTTTAGGAATTGATGCTGCTGTGCAGTATCTCACCGCCTTCATTATAGACATGGCATCTAAATGCATATCAGAAGCACATGGCTTGGCATGTGAACGGCGGGTCCCGTGGTGGAACGAAGACTGCAGGATCGCTCGTAAGAAACAAAACAAAGCGTGGGGGTTGCTGCGCGCTTCTCCCACTGCAGAGAATCTAGTCAACTTTAAGCAAGTAAAATCCCAAGGCAGGAGAACCCGCCGACTGGCCAGAAGAGAAAGCTGGCAGAAGTATTTATCGAGCATTAACTCGTTTACAGACGAGGCCAAAGTCTGGAACAGGGTAAATAGAATTAGAGGGCGACAAACATATTCACTCCCTCTGGTAAATACACAAGGCGATACACTGCAAGATCAGGCAGACTCACTTGCGGAGCACTTTCAGAGCGTGTCAAGTTCAAACAATTATTCGCAATCTTTTCTCATATATAAAGAAATAGAAGAACGTAAGCCTTTAACAAGAAAAAGCCGAGAGAATGAGCCTTACAACCGTCCTTTCAGTATTGCCGAATTGAGAGCTGCCTTGAGTGCATGCAAGAGCTCCGCACCAGGATCTGATAGAATCATGTACGAAATGCTGAAAAACTTACACAATGACACGCAAGTGACACTACTTACACTTTTCAACACTATCTGGGGCGCAGGGTACCTTCCGACCGCATGGAAAGAAGCCATTGTGATCCCTGTTCTAAAACAAGGCAAAGATCCTTCATCAGTGGCAAGCTACCGCCCGATAGCCCTCACAAGTTGCATGTGTAAGGTATTTGAAGAAATGATAAATCGGCGACTGATCCATTTCCTTGAACAGAACAAAATGCTTGATCCCTCTCAGTGTGGCTTTCGAGAAGGGCGATCCACAACCGACCATCTTGTATGTATTGAAACAAATATCCGGGACGCATTTATACATAAACAGTTCTTCCTCTCCATATTTCTCGATATGGAAAAGGCGTATGACACAACGTGGCGATACGGCATCTTGCGAGACTTATCGGAAATGGGCATTCATGATAATATGCTCAACGTAATAAAAAGCTACTTGTCCAATCGTACCTTCCGGGTGAACGTTGGCAATGTGCTGTCACGTCCTTTTACACAAGAAACTGGTGTACCCCAGGGAGGCGTGCTCAGTTGCACACTTTTTACTGTTAAGATGACAACGCTTCGTGCTTCCTTACCCCCGGCCATTTTGTATTCCGTCTATGTGGATGACATTCAAATAGGCTTCAAATCCTGTAACCTCGCAGTATGCGAGAGACAGGTACAGCATGGTTTGAACAAGGTGTCAGGGTGGGCAGAGAAAAATGGTTTCAAAATCAATTCTCAAAAGAGTTCTTGTGTGCTGTTCACAAGGAAGAGAGGCCTGGTCCCGGATCCTTGCTTGGAAATGTGTGGACATCAGATACCTGTAAACAAAGAGCACAAATTCCTAGGTGTTATACTCGACAATAAACATACTTTCGTCCCACACATTAAACATCTTAAAGAAAAGTGTCTGAAAACAATGAACTTATTGAAACTTCTATCCCAGACTACATGGGGTAGTGATAGGAAGTGTTTAATGAACCTATACAAGAGCCTAATTCGGTCTCGATTGGATTATGGTGCGGTTGTGTATAACTCTGCCGCCCCGAGCGCGCTAAAGATGCTAGACCCAGTCCACCATCTGGGAATCCGACTGGCCACTGGCACTTTCAGAACGAGTCCCATACAAAGTCTATATGTGGAATCAAATGAATGGTCTCTCCACCTACAGAGATCATACATTAGCTTTACATATTTCCTTAAAGTACGCGCCAATCCTGAACATCCATGTTTTCATAACGTTACCGATATGACGTGCGCTACACTTTTCAGCAATCGTCCCTCCATAAGACAGCCTTTCTCGCTGCGTGTGAAGCAGCTTAGCGATGAAATGCATGTCCCGCTCCTCGAGCATCGCTTAATGCACCTAACCTCTTACCTCCTTGGGAATGGCAGGTGATACAATGTGACATACCCTTTATAAAAGTTACAAAGCACGCTCCTGAGGCTGAAATCCGAATGCATTTCCTAGAACTCCAGCACAAGCACTCCTGCGCAGAGTTCTACACAGACGCTTCGAAGTCAAATGCCGGGGTATCCTATGCAGCCGTCGGCCCATCGTTTTCGGAATCCGATGTACTGCATCCGGAAACAAGTATCTTTACGGCCGAGGCCTACGCACTACTCTCTGCTGTAAAGCACATAAGAAAATCGAAACTTCCAAAAGCAGCGATCTATACAGACTCTCTCAGCATTGTGAAGGCCTTAATGTCACTCAGCAAACATAAAAATCCCGTATTTAATGAACTATATTCGGTCTTGTGCAAAGCGTACTCATCTAACCAGAATATCATATTATGCTGGGTCCCTGGCCATAGGGGAATCGAAGGTAACGTTCTGGCGGACGAGATGGCCACGTCAATCACATTGCAAGCTGTTAATCCTACCTCTGCGGTACCTTTCACAGATCTGAGGCCTTTCTTGCGAAGGAGGCTGCGTGATCACTGGCAACACATGTGGGATGCGGAAACGGATAATAATCATCATCATCATCAGCATCAGCCTGGTTGCGCCCACTGCAGGGCAAAGACCTCTCCCATGCTTCTCCAACAACCCCGGTCATGTACTAATTGTGGCCATGCCGTCCCTGCAAACTTCTTAATCTCATCCGCCCACCTAACTTTCTGCCGCCCCCTGCTACGCTTCCCTTCCCTTGGGATCCAGTCCGTAACCCTTCGTGACCATCGGTTATCTTCCCTCCTCATTACATGTCCTGCCCATGCTCATTTCTTTAACGGATAATAACGGATAATAAGCTCCACCTGATAAAACCACAGTTAGGATTTTGGCCGTCTACTACAAAATCACGCCGAACAGATGTCCTATTCTGTCGTCTCAGAATAGGACACACGTTCGGCACCCATAATTTTCTACTCACCGGAAGTGAGCCTCCAACCTGTGGTAGATGCGGGGAGAGGCTGACCGTACTCCACGTCCTCCTGAAGTGTCGGGAAGCCGAATCTGAGAGAAAAAGAGATTTTTCATCAGCATACCGACAGCACATTCCTCTTCATCCTGAAATGCTTCTTGGTCCAGAACCGCTTTTTAATACAGACACAGTGCTAGGTTATCTTAAAGATGTGGTCTTACATGTTATTAGTCCCATGAATTCGTAGCGCCTCCTCTCTTGAGAGGATGCCACTGCGATAATTGTTTTGCATAGCACATGCCTCCAGGCCCTTGTGTTTCAAGGGCTCTAAGGAGGCAGTAGTGCTCTTGGATTTTTCACAATCACATATATTTTACCTATCGTATCATTCTTTTTAAGTGCATCTAAATGTTCATAGTACAAGTCACACGTCATCGCCATAATTTTATTATACAGATTTTACGCACTTTAGAGCGTATATTTTAAGGCCTCTTTACAGCCACCTCAGACGAACTTCATAGTAATTATAATTACACCGCAAAATCATTAGCACAGACATGGCGCTCTTTGGCCATACCTGGCCCTTGCGCCACAAAACCCCATACATCATCTCATCATCATTCCTTTCGCGATCTCCCGATCAGCGAGGCAGTCTCGCTCCACTTAGGCCAGTCTGCTACGTGCCACGTTGGACTGATTATCCGTGCCTGCAAATATATCACATAATCAAAACACTTATACATCTGCGTTCAAATCTCCCATTAAGGAGTATCGTATTCGTCGGTAAATGTTGTATTACACTTGAACTCACTCAGAAAATGTATTACTGTGATATAAAACAGCAATCTAGACAATATAATGGGCCACAAGCTGATATCTTTTTTCTCATTTCTCATTCATATACACTATGAGCAAAACGTGAACAAGGTGAATGCAGGAGCCTGCATTCACCTTGTTCACGTTTTGCTCATCGTCTTGAATTGCCATCTCCCGCATTCCCCGTCTTTTCTCTCATTCATATACACTGTTACATTTTGTGTATGCCTGTTTCTTTTTTGGGAATATATATGACGCAGTGTACCAGTTTCATTGTGGGGAAGCAGACGATCCTGTCAGCTCTCCGTACATGCGCTTAACTAAACAACGATCAAATTATTCAATCCTGCATAAGTAGGATTTTGACTTTGATCAATCGTTCAGACAAAATAGAAACAATTGAGGGATTACTGAGTACTTACACATTTGTTCCCAGAAAACTAGTGATGGGAACGTGGAAGAGGACTGAAATGAATAATAAAAAAGAAATACTTTAGAAACCAGTACACCTGATGGGGTAGAAAGATGCCCGAAGGGAAAGAAATACTGAAAACAGGAAAATAGGAGGTGTACTCATAAATGGACAAAAAAGATTCAGTTGCCATCGCGATAAATCAGAGTTAAGTAGACTGATAATTTGATTGCGGCGATGTAGCTTTCAGCAAGTAACCGGCTTTGTCATAAAATTATTTATTACTATTAGTTTGTGATACCAGATACTCTATCTTTCCACTTTGAGTGATTGACCTTTTTCCGGTATAGAGTGAAACGCCTTTATAAGGAACGAAGTGCTCGGAACCTCCCAAATTATTCGTTATGCATGTCACTTTGTTGTAATAGTGGCGCACCATACCAATCACGTGCGAGCGGGCAAAACACGTTCAACAAAAAAGATATTTAAGTAATGCGAAGTCAAGAGAGACTGAGTGAAAAAGGTCGCTGATTCTTTCGTGCTAAGTTTGTCTTAAAGAAATTGCAACTGCAGCCAATCTTATTGCACCGAGATTCAAAGCATGCTGCGCGGCGAAACGCAGGGGCTACGAAGTGTGAAGCCAGAGATTGTCGAATGCGGCTACCCGTCAAAAACATTGATTAGTTTGCAGCATCTTCGTCACTGTTGCCTTGGTTGATATTGACGTCCTTACCGCCTTTGTTGGCTGTAAAGAAGCCGTCATAGATCGCTTACAATCGCACCATCATGTCGAAATCACTTGTTACGTAGTCGTCACTTATCATGCCAGCTGATGCGCTAAAACAAGCAGCACTTGAGTTGAGCGATTCGTGGAGCAGTAGATCCCCTGGCATCGGCACACCCTTCAATTGCGTCGCTATAGCTCTGCCGTTAAGGCTGGGGCAGAGCGCACCCTGGTGACGTCTGCGAAGGGCAGTGGGAGCACTCCTATTTCGCTTTCGTTGTAAAACAACGAATCAGTCACCAGGCGCGCCTAAATTCCTTCGTCGTAGAGGCGCAAATTTTATGTAGTTGTCGTCGTCGTAGAATTCTTCACAATAGATAATACATATCACAATTCAGCCGTGAGTGGATGAGTCGTTTGTTTTACACGGCATTTCGCTGTAGAGGCGTTCGTTATAGAGACATTCCACTTTTTATGCACACAATGCGCGAAGGCTTTGTGCGGGACGTACTTTTCGCTTTACTCTTTAATTTTCGTTTTTTTTCATCAAAATGTACTATGATTACGCTAAGCTTTCAAATTTCAGCTGAGCGTATTTGGTAGTTACAAACGCCACTAGCGCGTGCCAAGATCTGCAGCAGCTTCGTTTAGGTGTTTTCCAAGGCGGCTGCGTATTGAAGAGACCGCGCATATTCACGTCAGGGTCATTGAAATGCAAACGGTGGGCTACGCGAGAAGTGCCGGTTTACATTGGCCAAAGAGTGGCACCTAGCACAACCAAAGACACCAGAGTCTAACACATGACTTACTGCTCGTGCAAAATACAAAGAAATGGGCTAAAAACATTTTAGTGGATGAAATATGGTAAACATTACCTAATCGTTGCACCCTGCAGCTAATTCACGCTGGACGTCGTTTTTGTATAGCGCAAAGCAACATTCTCGATGGGAGCGATGTGCAAACACCCATGAGCTTAGATTAAGGCGCACGTTAAATAACCTCAGCTGATCAAAATTTTTCCGGAGTCCCCAGTATGGCGTGCTTCATATTCATATCGTGATTTTGGCACGTAAAACTCCACGATTTTAAATTCTAAATAAGGCCTCCCGTGAGGTAGCACAAAGAGAGGAAATATTAATTCAGAGATATGAGACAATGGGAAGACTCAGTTCCCGTAAGAGCTGAGCATAAAGGTAACTCATGACGCAGTAGTCCTTTCTTTTAAAGTGAACTTCTGTACGCTCGTCTATCACACAAGCCGGAATGTACACATGTCGTTCTCGCGGAAAACACACAGATAAGGAAACCATGAAAAACGCTGCGTTTCTCGGTCATGAGCACTCCAAGATAACAAACAATTGTTTACGCAGTCAGCTCAATCTTTGCGGAGTGGCGTGAGATTAGCATAGCACTCAACGAACATTATTTTTTTCTCTTTCATTACCTCGTGCCTTTGAGTGACGCACAGTTTGCTGAGCATAAGTTTATTTTACTTAGCGTTTTAATGTGTATCGCATGCTTAAGTGCTTCGTAGATATTAAACATTTTGAAAAGAGAACCCCTTCTTTTTTTTATTATGGGGTTTCACGTGCCAAAACCACTTTCTGATTATGAGGCACGCCGTAGTGGAGGACTGCAGAAATTTCGACCACCTGGGGTTCCTTAACGTGCACCTAAATCTAAGCACACGGGTGTTTTCGCATTTCGCCCCCATCGAAATGCGGCCGCCATGGCCGGGATTCGAACCCGCGACCTCGTGCTCAGCAGCCCAATATCATAGCCATAGAGCAACCACGGCGGGTGACGCCTTCTTTAACTGTTGCAAATGTTCAAGTATTTGTCGCAAATGAAACAAAAATTATAATTCGGCGATTGGAGATACAAGTAAACTTCTTCTAGGCAAAAGCATTTGCCTATTGGCGAGAGGTGTGATGAGCAGCAATTGTGTTGATAAAAGAGATGCATTCAGCACATTCCACGGTGGCAGGGGGTATAGCCTACACAAACTAATATGGTAGGGGATCATAAAAAAAGTTTTTTATTGTAGTAAGAAGTGCGAAAACGCGCATAAAAATAGAGAGATAAGGTTGTGTGTGGGTTTTTTTTCTTTACTTTTCGCACTATGTCAAGCAGCTTGAAAAGACTCAGCCGAACATCTTATTCAAACGGCATTTTATGGTTTGATATTCTGCAGAGATCGTGCTTCAACCGGCTCCTAGGCTCACGAATCAGTACTACAACAATAGTCAACAATAACACTAGACACTCATCGGTAATGTTCGTACTCTTCATGTGATGCGTTGCGTTGTGGTGTACCTACCTCTTCTTTTTTATTTCCTTTTTCTATCTGTGGTGTTAACTCATACAGAATACAGTATAAGCATATTATGTATACTAATAGTATTATTACTAAAGTCAGGCATGCGCCCCCTACAAAACAGAAGTTTTCGCATCTTTAGAGGCCCTCGATCATCCCATGAAGCGTTGGCGTAGAGGTAGAGCATCCGCCGCGCATGCAAGGCGACCGTGGTTCGAATCCCAGTGCCGCGCAATTTCCCACCGGAATAAAAAAAAACCGCGTGTTGATAAAATTGCATAAACAGGCCTGGAGTGCGGCCTGATTCCTGTGACTATATATAGAACCGGTAACGCGCAACCTCACTAGAGCAGGATTGGCCACCCTGGTGCAGTACTTGGCAACAACCTCCTATATGGATACAACAATCAAATCCCGGCCCCTCCGTCCCCAGCGGCTGCGAAGCAACTGATTGCGGTGGCGGTCAGACCTGAACGCAGCAGTGGGTGCTAAGAATCCTTGGTTCCGGAGAGGCCGCCATTGGAATCTCAACCTGGCAACGTTCAACGCTAGAACGTTATCTAGTGAGGCGAGTCTAGCAGTGCTATTGGAGGAATTAGGGAACAGTAAATGGGATATAAGAGGGTTCAATGAAGTTAGGAGGAGAGAAGAAGCATATGCAGTGCTAAAAAGCGGGCACGTTCTGTGCTACCGGGGCTTAGCGGAGAGGCGAGAACTAGGTGTAGGATTCCTGATTAATAAGGATATAGCTGGTAACATACAGGAATGCTATAGCATTAACGAGAGGGCGGCATGTCTTGTTGTGAAATCTAATAAGAGGTACAAATTGAAGGTTGTACAGGTCTACGCTCCTACATCCTGCTCCTACATCCTACTGAGTGGGCACGGAGGAGCAGCCAAAATGCGCTCGGCGCTCAATGTCTCCTTCTTCTATGTGCAGATTTTCTTCCTTGGCGGATCGCTAGGCTCGGTACCACAAGCGGCTGATTACCAGATATCGTCAGAACGAGTGCTTCCATCTTCGACATCAGCCGAGCAATGTGGGTTCTACTGTCGTCACCGCCATGAGACCGGCCACGCCTCCCTCTTCAACACGTCACACGCAAGGTCACAACGATGCCACTACTTAAAGGACTGGTACGGCCTGGCCGTCTTCAGTGGGCACGGAGGAGCAGCCAAAATGCGCTCGCCGCTCAATGTCTGCTTCTTTTATGTGCAGGTTAGTGGCTGTCCGTCACTGCATTCCAAGCGTTCAAAAAACGTCTTTTTGCTGCTCCTGCCGTGCCCGAATGTGTTATATACCATTTTTTGTGATTGTGCGCACGTTTCCAAACTGCTCCTTCTCTGCGGGGATGTAGAGATGAATCCTGGGCCTGATGATGTAACTAGCCCAGTCCTTCCTGCCATTGCTACTTTATCCGCTTTAGCTGAGTCCCGTCATGAAGACGTAATTCGTTCCTTTTCGGAACTTAAAGCAACCCTAGAAGCCCTCACTCACAAAGTGTCGGACATGTCAACCAGATTGCTAACCCTTGAAACAGCTGTGGAAACACTTCAATCTTCCACGCCTCCCACCGACATATCCAAGATAGTTACTACTGCCATTAGTACAGAAAACTCTGAATTAAAATCAAGGCTTGACGACTTGGAGGATCGATCACGGAGGGACAACCTTTTGTTCTATGGGGTTGTTGATAACGGTTCGGAAACATCGGCACAAACTGAAATCCTCGTGCGCAATCCTATTAAAAACCATCTAAAATTAGAAATATCTGATGAAGCGATTGCTAGGGCACATCGTCTTGGCTCTTTTGTGGTTGGCAAGACTCGCCCCATTATTATCAAGTTTTCATCATTCAAAACAAGAGAAAAGATCCTGTCACTGAAAGGCCTACTAAAGGTCACAAAAGTATCGGTGGGAGAAGATTTCTGCACGGCTACACGCCAGCCTCGAAAGAAACTAACTGAATTCGGAAAAGCCAGCGGGCAATCATTTTCTTTACGGACAAATAAATTAGTCATGAACAAAAAAACCTATGTGTATTCTTCTGTCACCGATACTATCTGCGAACTTCATTCTTCCGATTTCGCCGATAAAGTAAATAACGATGCCACAAGTCTTAACAATCCTTCCTCTCATTCTGTATAGCTATCTTCGAGTCGACCTTGTCAAATAGCGTGTCTTTTCTTTTCACTAATGTGCGTAGCGTTTCCAACAAGGGAACAGCTTTATCTTCAATGGATTCTTGCTCCGCTGACGTCATTGTCGTTACTGAAATTTGGCTTTCCGCGAAAATAAAGAACAGTGAAATATTCAACTGCGAAAGTGCTTATAACATCTATAGGTGTGACCGCGATATCCGGTCAGGAGGGGGCGTTTTGATTGCCATCAAAGATAACCTAAATTCATCTGTTATTGACATTACATCACCCCTAGAATTAGTCTGCGTGCGCGTGAGCATTTCAGACCGTCCCTTTATATTTTGTGCATGTTATAGACCACCAAATTCGTCCTCTACATTTTGTGCATACTTCCATGATGTCCTTAACAAATTGATTATTAGGTTTTCCAACTCTCCGTTATTCATATTGGGAGAGTTATAATATAATATAATATGGTTATAATATGGGGGAGTGACTGTGTTAATTTTAAACGTACTTCAGCCGAGTCCATTGAATTCTTAAATTTGTGCTTTGACTTCAACTTAACACAGCTGGTCCACAAACCAACCTGAGTCGCTCCAACATCTTCTAACACACTTGACCTTGTGCTGTCTACTACCCGCGACCTAGTTTCCTCCTTAACTTATCTTCCTGGGATAAGTGATCATTCATTGCTGCAGTTTGATTTAAAAACACGCTTTTCTTACACAAAGAGAGTTAAGACAATTCGCGATTATTCCAAAGCTGATACTCCCGCAATTACGCAAAAAATGGAGCATTTTATGCATGCAGTGATGCCCGATTTCGACCAACGAACATTTGAGGAAAATTGGTCCCTTTATAAGTGCAAGCTTTTATTCCTAATTCGAAAATATGTTCCCCAACGAAATGCACACTGTAATGCCCAGCCACCTTGGTTTACGGCCGCCTTGCGCCGTCTTCGGAACACGAAAAAACGCTTATTTCGTTCCGCAAAAAACTCTAACTACCCGGTTCGCTTGTCCGAATATCACCGCATCAACGATGAATATTGCAGCGCCATTTCCCAAGCTAAGCAAACCTTTTTCAACATTACATTACCATCATACTTACATGTCAACCCACGTAAATTCTGGAATGTTGTTCGTGGTAATACACCAGCCACAATACAATTGTCCCAGTCTAACACCCCTGTTCAAAGTGATCAGTGTTGCACAATTTTTAATATTATCTTTGCTTCATTTTTTATGATGCTGCACCTATGCTTTTGCCACCTTAAACGAAAGGTTACGATACTCCAATGGATTCAATTCTTATAGACAGGGTGGGCATTAGAAAACTAATCGGTAATTTGAAAATATCCTCGTCGGCGGGTTGAGATGAAATTAATTCAAAAATACTCAAGTGTACCGAACTGTATTCATCAATTATTCTGTCTAGGATATTACAACAATCATTACACTGCTCATCACTACCAAGCGACTGGAAGGTGGGGAAGGTGGTTCCTGTTCACAAATCAGGTAACACACATTGTCCCGAAAACTAGCGTCCCATATCACTAACCAGCATTCCCTGTAAGATTCTGGAGCACATAATATATTCCCACATAGTTGATTTTCTTGATACGAACTCTTTTTTGAACAACAGTCAGCATGGCTTTAGGAAATCCTTCTCCTGCGAAACGCAACTAGCTTGCTTTACTAACGACCTCTTTTCTAACACCGACTTAGGATTTGACACCGATTGCATCTTTATGAATTTTGCCAAAGCCTTCGATACCGTATCCCATAACCTACTAATCTATAAACTTAGTCTTCTTAACATTGAGCCGCTAGTACTGGACTGGATTAAAAACTTTCTTGCTAATAGAACACAATACGTAATCGCGAACAATTTGTCGTCTGCGCCCCTCGCGGTAACGTCAGGAGTGCCGCAAGGGTCGGTTCTCGGTCCTCTATCTTTTCTAATCTATATTAATGATCTTGCTTCCTGTGTGAAATTTTCAACTATTAGGCTTTTTGCTGATGACTGCGTTATATATAATAAAATTACTGACCTCAATGATTCTCGTAAACTTCAAGACGACATTAATAACGTTCTGTTATTGTGTAAAAAGTGGTCTATCAAGCTTAACTTAAGCAAATGTAAAAGCATACGGGTATCACAGCGTACCAATACTACTAATCTGCATACATATTTCCTAAATAATAGCCCTCTGTCAGTTGTCTCGTCGTACAAATACCTTGGACTAAAGATCACCAGCAACCTTTCCTGGCACATGCATGTCGACATTATATGTAACAATGCCAATCGCATGTTGGGCTATTTGCCCAACATTCTCATTCTCATCCGCACCATCGTCACTGAAACTAACACTCTACAAAACATTAGTTCGCTCCAAACTAGAATACGCATGCGCCATTTGGGACCCGGCTAACATTACACTCATAAACACCATAGAAGCCATTCAAAATCGTGCAGCGCATTTCATTTTATCAAACTACTCCCGACATGCTAACGTTACCTCAATCAAGACAACACTTAACTTGCCAGAACTTTCTTTCCATCGTAGATGCTTCCGCCTTTCGGTATTCCATAAAATCTACCGCCACAACCCTTTGTTTAAAAAACAGCTTATCACCCAACCGTCATACATATCAGCTCGCTCACAATTCAACGTTGGTGTGCCGTGTTCACGTTCTAAACTTTGTAGTAATGCATTCATCCCTAGCACGAGCAAAGAATGAAAGATCCCCACCTTCCCGCCAGGGTGGCAGCCATCCTGGATACCGACACCTAGAAAACCAGCATTCATGAAACTCCACGTTGAATATCTTTTTGTATATTGCACAAATGTTTTGTTATGTAAACCCACTCCTTTCTGTAATGCCTTTGGGCCTTGAAAGTATCTTAAATGAATGAATGAAATGAATGAATGAATCCAGTCATGATGACCTGGAAGTCGAAAACTTTTATGAAGACGTGGAATCGGCGATGGGTAAATTCAAAATAAAATACACTATGCTGATGGGCGACTTCAATGCCAGGGTAGGCAAGAAGCACGCTGCAGACAAGCCAGTGGGGGAATATGGCATAGGCTCTACGAAGAGCAGGGGAGAGTTATTAGTAGAGTTTGGAGAACAGAATAATATGCGGATAATGAAAACCTTCTTTCGCAAGCGGGATAGCGGTAAGTGGATGTGGAGGAGCCGGAATGGCGAGACTACAAATGACCCGCCGTGGTTGCTCAGTGGCTATGGTGTTGGGCTGCTAAGCACGAGGTCGCGGGATCGAATCCCGGCCCTGGCGGCCGCATTTAGATGAGGGCGAAATGCGAAAACACCCGTGTACTTAGATTTAGGTACACGTTAAAGATCCCCAGGTGGTAGAAATTTCCGGAGTCATCCACTACGGCGTGCCTCATAATCAGAAAGTGGTTTTGGCACGTAAAACGTCACAATTTATTTTTTAGACTACAAATGAAACAGACTTTATAGTGTGCGGTAACCCTGGCATCATACAAGATGTGGACATCCAGGGCAAAGTGCGCTGCAGTGGCCATATGATGGTAAGAAATCGAATTAGACTCGGCTTGAGGAGGGAACGGAAGAAATTGGTACATAAGTAGCCGATCAATGAGTTAGCGGTAAGAGGTAAAATAGAGGAATTTCGGATCAAGCTACAGAACACGTATTCGGCTTTAACTAAGGAAGAGGACCTTAGTGTTGAAGACAGTCTCGGAAGAGAACAGCAGTTTGCGATAGGTATAGTGAGGTACTGGAAGTGGTAAGGAAATACATCTACTTACGACTCGTAGGGACAGCAAATGCGGATCATGAGACTGAAATAATCAGAAGAATAAGAATGGGCTGGGGTGCATTTGGCAGGCATTCTCTGATCATGAACAGCAGGTTGCCACCATCCCTCAAGAAAAAAGTGTATAACAACTGTGTCTTACCAGTACTCACGTACGAGGCATAAATCTGGAGGCTTACGAAAATGGTTTTACTTAAATTGAGGAAGACGCAGCGAGCTATGGAAAGAAGAATGATAGCTGTAACGTCAAGGGATAAGAAAAGAGCAGATTGGGCGAGGGAACAAACGCGAGTTAATGACTCCTTAGTTGAAATCAAGAAAAAGAAATGGGGGCATGGGCAGGACTTGTAATGACGAGGGAAGATAACCGATGCTCATTAAGGGTTACGGACTGGATTCCAAGGGAAGGGAAGCGTAGCAGGAGACTGAAGAAAGTTAGGTGGGCGAATGAGATGAAGAGGTTTGCAGGGACAACATGGTCACAATTAGTACATCACCGGGGTAGTTGGAGAAGTATTGGGAGAGGCCTTTGCACTGCAGTTGGCGTAACCAGGCTGGTGATTATTATTATTATTATTAATATTATTATTATTATTAATATTATTATCCCATAGCGCCTACCGTGGTGGCGTAGTGACATTAGCATAGCACGCGGAAACCTGTGACCATTTGTCATTTCGGCTATGCTAGGTAGTGAAGTAAGACACGTTGTCAGCTCACAGAAAGACTGCTGGAAACTCAATTTGCTGCAGTAAATGCTCGTGCTATACCTTAATCACCTTACGACAGTTCTCGTAGTTTCAGTGCGTTGAAGTATAGGTTCACTCCGATCACTTAAAAACAAACACAGTTCGTTTTTTCGGTCATAGCCGTGTTCTGCGTATTTGATGTGAATTTTCATAAACGCACGGAGGCCCACTGCTCAGACCACTTTGAAAAGTTTTTAACAAGCTTATGTTGCGTGAGCCAACATACATTACACTCCTTCTGGTCGGTTCTTAGCATCATATCCCTCAAAGTATGCTGTATGCTTTCAAGTAACAATCCATCCTAGGCAATGCTGCAATATTTCGTGCCTGACAAGTGTTTCGCTGTTGAACCAGAACACTCGGTTTAGTTCCGAAGAGTTTCAGGTGTAGGGCCGCAGGCCCAGGCTTCGGATGATGTAATGACCGCGGCGGCCTGCTATCTCCGAATGAAAACTTTCTCCGTCAAAGAAACAGTACGCAGAAAAGAGCAGACACACAAGGTGATTAATGCAAACATACTCCGACGAAGAATTATTAACGTTCTTCATCGTAAGTATAACGAAAAGCACAGAGGGAAAAACCACCACTGATTCATAACATATGGACACTCCATTCAGTTTACAGTGTCACTGAAAATTTCGTAGTGAAGTGGAAAGTGTAAATATAAGTGAAGTGAATTGTCAATAATCCGACAGACGCTACAGCAAATTCATGGATGGACTGACGTTGAATGCACAAATGGCAGCAGCTTCCGCTATGGAACGGATCAGCGACTGCTGCTGCGGTGTCATTTCTGTTATGATCGATCTAGGCGCTTAATTAGCTTTGTTCATGTTAGCAAATCATTCTATTTTATTTTAATCAAATCAATAGAAACGTTCTTTTCATCCTGTGTGTGGCATTCTTCTACGTTGCCCATTCTCCACGCGGATTGCGCTAATATGTGCGGTAGGTTCCTTCAGCTTTCAATATCTTGACAGTCTCCATTTAATAAATCAGCCTAAGGCCCGACCACGTTAGATACCGCATACATGTTCTACGAGATGTCAGATATACAGCGCACTCTCACAACTGTGGACAGGCTTGGCTTTCTTTTTCTGATACTGCAGAGTCCAGTCTCCCTCATTGCAAATTCCTCGAAAAGTGCACGTGTCGTGAACAGAATTGTTTTTTTATTATTTATTTTCGTTACCCATTGCGGTACTCTGGAGAAGCCTGAGAAGTATTAGGAAATATATGGTGCGCACAAGGTATCCAATTTTCTTGCTTTCGGAGATAGCATTCTTCCCAGCAATCTATGTTCTACTATTGTGTCATGCACTGATCGTCACCCTAAGCTAAGTGAAGCAAGTTAAGTAGCAGAGAGTTAAGTTCATTGTAAAACTTTAAAATCACGCTGCTATTCACCGGTGCATATCATTATCCATGAACCAGGCTGCTTTCGCAAGTGATACCAGGGATTAAAGTAGACATTTAGGTGCGCCAATCAAAAAGTTCAAATGTCCGCGCAAAGGGGTTAGGCAACTGGCTGTTTTAATACCGGATGCACAAGGCAAATCAAGATTATCTTTGCAAATATTTTCGTTTCATATTATGTTTAATAATGTGTAGATCTAGCGTCATTTTTTATTTGATTCCACCATCTGGTTTTCCCATAATTTAACCAGCTGTATATTGAGGAGAATTTGTTTATTATATAAAGGTCTCACTTCCTTTTTATACTCCATTGCCAGCTTCCTATAAATCAGCATCTTTACGATCCTAATCCCAAGCACTTCTTTATTCCAAGCTTCGAATACCACTACATGTTCATGCACAACCGTTGATGCATTACATCTACGTGCTAATGAGCAAATTTATCACAGAATAAATGAGTTACAGCCAATCCTAAAGGAAGATACTGCCGCAAAAAATGACACAGGCGTTGACGCAGGAAGTTGTATTCTTTTCTTTTTTCACCGAGTGTACTTGATCAGCATTATTTATATGCTTGATCGCCTGCGCGCAGTTTTACTGCTCTCATTTGTTTTCTTATATTTCGAGTGCGTTTATAACTATAGAAGGCGAACTTCAACTTCTGCGGAATTTTTGAACTTCCTTGTGTGTTTTTGTTATAGTAGGGCTGCATAACTTAGCACGACTATTGAAATATAATTGACTTCAAGCCCAGTGACCTCTGTGTTCGTCTTTCTGTGAAATGCATTTTTTTTGTTCAAATGTCCACGTACTGTGCATTGTGTACACCCGCGGCAATGGCATTATTCAAAAGTCTTAGCAAGATAGATTGAAACTGCTTTCTTATTCACATGTAAAGGGCACCATTGCAGAACACATACAACGGCCATAAATAAAGTTGATTGCCATGGCGCGGAGTAGTTTCCAAATGTTCAACATATAGAGTAATATTTCGAAGGATTTTTCCCTGACATGCAGGCGCTCGGAAACAGTGCCAAGGCTTGTCAACGCTATTAGAGCGACTAGATTGTTATAAAGATTTCAAAAGCGCTGGGCTTTCTTCCTCGCGTATTTTAGCCAGATTGTAATAACTGTAGTTTCCCGATAATAACGGGCTGAAAGGAACGCTTCAACGTTATCTCTGTTTTGAAGCGGTATGCGTGTCGGGAGGATTTTCCCTCGAACGCAACTGCCAGGGCTATAAATGCGTTTCCATGGAGCACAATTTCAGTCGCAGTAATTCGTCGGCGTCAACAGAGCACGTACCTCGCAGATCTTCTGTCCTTACCAGCCAGGTGCGGTATTGCATTGACTTTTATGCAGTGTACTTTCATGTCTCCTTTATTGTGGGGGTTATTCCAGTGAAAAAGAAATCTTAAGGGGATTTGTAAATTGTGCCTGTGACTTAAGCCACCTTCCCACAGTACAAATAACGAAGTTGTCCCTGCAGATACTTTCTACATTCCGAAAGCTCTTGGTGAATATAAAACAGGTACAATAGCACCATATTCAGTCCTGCTATAACAGAAATTGCGCATCTTGTAAACGGTGGTTGATAGCCAACAGGCCCATTTTTAATTTCTGCAGCACACCTTATTGCCTATAAGGACACTCAAAATTAAGTCGGAGATGCATGTGCACGAACAAGAAACGCAACACACACACACACACACACACACACACACACACACACACACACACACACACACACACACACACACACATATATATATATATATATATATATATATATATATATATATATATATATATATATATATATATATATATATAGCAAGTTTTGTGTGTTTAATCTTGAAGGGTGGCACTTGTCGATAGACTGAAACCAAGTGTAATATATCTTGCTAAAACTATGTTTCTGAAGCTATAGCTCCACCGCTAGGAAGGGAGGGAGTGTGTTAGCGACTAAAGTTGGTGCGGCTAATGTTTTCATGCTTCTTGCCAACGAATAAGAAATGTGTCTGTTCATTTTCATTCCACGACAGGTGCAGCAAAATGAGGTCAGCGCTGCTGGTTTTTGTCCTTGCTTTAGCTGTCGCCACTACTTGCATTGCGCACCCCACAAGTGAAACCAAACAGAAGGGTAAGAACGCATTATCTGATAAACGTATTGCGGGGCAACGTGAAATAGCATACGTGAGAAAAAGAGAGACACAAGGAAGAGCACCAGTCTTCTGCCTAATTTTATTTCAAATACAGCACCCAACTATACATCTTTGATGCGCACACAACGAAAGCGCAGGAAGTGCAAATCGCTTATCATATTGCGGTATCTTACAACGACATTCATATTTGTAGAGTGCAATGAAGGAAATTGAGGGGGGAATTACTTTTAAATTTTGCCGAAGTTCTACAAATCGTCTGTGATCGACAGCATAATTCTCGTCCTTGAGCTAAAAGATTAAAGGAGGCAGACATTAATTGCACGAGAAAGCGAAACGCGTAACAAACTAGTGAAAAAAAATATCGTTACTAACTCCCCATTTACTAAGACAGGTTTGCAATTTACGCATAACAGCCGGTGAGTTGCAAGGCGCGCTCACTTGGAATAAATTCTCATGAGGAGAACAGAATACTATTTCCTAATGTGCAAAATCAAGAAAGCGGCTTACATATGGAATAGCACACTTTGGTATAAAGTTTGTCAACAGGAATAAGGTGCCTCAGAAAGGCTGGCCAACGTTTCAATAGGAGGACTCATCTTTTCAAAGGCCTACCTTCGTGAAAGGACTTATCTTCGTCTTCGCCTTTGACAAAGATAGGTCCTCCTATCGAAACGTTGGCCTGCCTTGCTGAGGCACCTTATCCCTGTTTACAATCTTTATACTATACTATTTCCCAATGTATGGGACGAAAAACATGCCCGTTCCAGTCGCTTTTATGCTTACACGCACATAAGAGCTTTTTCGTAAAAAATGTAAGTATGGAAAAGTGCCTTTTTACGGTTAGTTTAATGTCACATATCTCGAGAGTTCTGTCATCTGAGAAATTTATTGCAAGTGAATATGCCTTGCAATCTTACCAGCTACAATTCAAAATATGCAATATGTACGTGCCATGAAGTAAATGAAAAAGAAGGTAATTAGTACATTTTTGTTAATAACACGGCACATGTGTTTCGGTTTGTTGTACAAGTAACGTCCAACTGAGTGAATGATCTTCTTCAAGGGCTTTAATTATTGTAGCTAACACAGGCGATTTTTAATTATTCTCTAAAACATAGAAGTTATCCCCCTTTGTATCCACGACCGTTGAGTGGTCGTGGATATTGGGGTGCATTGTACGTATTAATTTATCAAAAAACAGAATTTCTGCATATGGGCAGTTTGTAGTTGAAAATTTTTTACATGCTTTCTCAAGCCTTTTATTCTTGTCTCTGTGGAGGATGTCCCCTAGATATCGTTCAAAGCAATATTTGCAGCAAACTTTCCGCTTTTATTTACAGACGCAGAAGAGAACTCACTCAAACAAGATGGACGTGCTTTGGAAACGTTGGGAAAGATTTTGCAAGGCAAAGATACGACGATTGAAGGCCGTGCAGCTCTGGCTGAACTCGCGAGTCAACTAGGGCCCTTCCATGGCACGGACTCCCAACTGGATGAGAACGCCTCTGAGTACTTCTTCAAGAAGCTACGGAGGATAGTCGAGAATGTTGCTAAGGTAGTTGTGGTAAACAAAGCTGTTGGTGCCGTCGCGGGAATGATAGGATAAATCTCATTACTAATGTAAATTACCACATTGGCTGTATAAAATAAACGTGTTGAAATAAGGCCAACAAATTCTGCGTGTTTTCCCTTTCTTCACACAGATAAAACTACGATCTAACGAAAGAACATTTCACTGAGTGCCACATATGTAAGTTCCCGTTCTCTCGAAAGATGTTGTGACTACCTTTTTGAATGTTAAAATACTATAATTCAAGTATAAAAAGCACAAAATTGTACGATACACGAAATGCTTGTTCAGGAAAGTAATTTGGGCTACGTGGTGTATGCTACTATGAAACAGAACGGCGCTCGCTGTAAGCACCAGTGCGAACATAAATCACGATAACACATCCTAGTGTAAGCGGATATCTTAGCGCACATATCGCATATATTCGGATATTATGAACAGCGTAAATATGTAACGTGTGTATCTGACACGAGTATTCTGCGTTTTTGTTTGGCAGCTAAAGAAATATTAAAATTAATGATAAAGGCATACACCATGGTTGATTGGTGTAAAGAGCTGGTGACCCAAAATTGAGCTTGAGTTTCGGGATCTCAGTGCAAGGCAAGAAAGCCTGTACAGGATTATGTACAGGATTATGCAGAAGATTATGTGCTTGCGTTAGCCTGCACATAATCGCTATATGCACGTGACATACCACGTGCTACCATGGACACGCCGTATAGATACTGTTGACGCTGTGAGGTTGTAGGTGCTGCCGACGCTCATGTGTTACCTGTGAGCTGTAGAAGGCACAGCCATTGCATACAGCCATTGACGCAGCCATTGCATAACATATCGGCATTGCAGTATAGCCCTAGCTTGCTGGTTGGTTCATCTTTAGAGTAAAACAGGAACGGCGCAGTACAGGACGAGCGAGTAAAGATCACAGGACAGAGCGCTTTGTCCTGTGCACTTTAGTCACTCGTCGTGTGCTGCACTGTTCCTGTTTTTATTATAAATATCGGTATACCATACGAGCAACGATAGCGTAACCTTCAAGACGTGGGAGTTGAAGTAACGCAGTGGCTCCCGCCGAACGTTGAGGTGCAACGTGAGTGCCGTGCTGCTGACGCGTGGAAAAAAATTCAGTAATCGGGTCAACCTCTTTCCCGAAGTGAAACAATGTAGGCTGCCGCGGTAGAAGCGAAAATGGCGAAAAGCTATCCTGTATTACCAAATACATAAACTGCGCAGTATTCGTTGTCTGTGAATAAACGTCTTTTAAAAGTGCGAGAAAGCGACGAGTGCAACAAACGCAATACCAAAGCTTAGAAGAACTTATACAAAGCGAAATGAGCCAGTTAGTCATTAAAAGCCCAATAAGAAGAAGCAGACCGAGTCACGTCTGGTGAAAACTAGACAGGATTGCCTGGTCGCTAGCCTACACCATACCATTCCGCGCCAATGCGATGCTACCCGAAATTATGCAGACAAGACACACGACCCTCAGATAGCACACTCGAAAATACAATGCACAGCTGAGAGAATTATAAAGTTTGTTCCTTAGACCAATGTCGCCGGGAAAGCAGCAGTGCGAAATGAGGGTTCACGATTAGACATTAATATGTTTTGTAACGCTAATCAGTTCCACAGGCAGCGCCGTCCTGACAACATGTACATGACCATTACATGGCGATCGCTAAGTACGTCATGAGGATCTATATTATCTTTGATTCATTTTCCGGCTTTGGCGTCGGTGCCTCAATGAGTAGACGCAGCTTGAAGTTTCTCAGAGATCTGGGGCGCGAGGAGGGAAAGCATTAAATACATTTCGCGAGCAAAATACTTCTCGCCGGGTGGTCCGACAAGAACGTTTTCGTTATCTCATGGATTGCGTGTTGGGCGTCATCTATTGATTGCGTGTTCGCCAAAGTGTTCAGGTGATTAACATGTATCGGTTTTTATTCAATCCTTTTTCTTAAAGGCTCATCTCATGATGTTCTCTTCCGCACTCACCAAACGTCGCATCAGTTTGCACATAATCGCTGTTTGTACGAGACATACCATGTGTTCGCATTTCAGAGGATGATGCAAACAATTAATGAAACCGCTGTAGCGCAACCCAATCTAACAGAAAGAGACCAATACTGAACGCTCCGAGTTGTGTTCTCTGTGTTCGTTTTTAGTAGTGCTACGATGGCTTCATCAAGTATCAACCAACTATCCCAAGAATAAGTTATCCTTAATGTAAGTAATTACAAAGGCTAGAAATATTATATAATTGCATCTCTCATGCCTCTCTTTGTAAAGCGTTTATTTGAAATGATTGTGCAGAAAAGAATGCTCAACTTAAATTGTAAACAGCCTGCAGGATCTGTGGTTATATTTTTGCATTTTCAGCGTATATCAAGATTCTGGACAAAACATCTCAACAGGGAAAAGTTACACTGCTTCTGCGCTAGAATCGACGCATATGATGGGAAGCGTTACCAGTGTGCGAGAGGTATAAATTCTTTATCAAGTATTCCGCATGCAGATGTGGCACTTATGAAGCTTCGCTTGGTGCCATGACGAATAGATTTCGCACGGTAGGCGCTTGCACGATCTATGTGATTTAGCTGGTAGACAGAACAAAGGTTGAAAAATAAATTTCACTACTACGCAAGAATTTATCGGCGTCTGCAAACCTCAGAAGCCATGTCGAGTTATCTGTCTTCTCACTTGCTCCTCTGATATCCGCCGCATTTGAAAATAATACTGAAGTTTCTCCTTTTGGCCCATCTGATATATAGGCACTCCCTTGCTAATGATCCAGTCTGGGAATGCAGCATTTTTCGACAACACTGCTTCCAAGCCATGGCTATAAATATCTAATGAATATTTATGAGCAATAAGAGTTTGTGCACGCAAAAAGGCAAGAGCAAGGACACTGGCAACCAACCACAGTACCCGTTCAGTGTCTCTATATTCGCATATTTTACTATAACTTTTACAACATTGCATCCTGCCTTCTTGTGAAGAATTTTCGTTTTATTCTGGTATACTCACGTCAATATCATGAAATGACCGCACTGTAACATACTTCACACATTGTGATTAAGCTTGCGTAGATAAAGTCGTACGCTAAAATCTAGAGAACTAAATACTGCACCAGGACAAAAATTAAATTACGGGGTTTTACGTGCCAAAACCACTTTCTGATTATGGGGCACGCCGCATTCGAGGACTCCGGAAATTTTGACCACCTGGGGTTCTTTAACGTGCACCTAAATCTAAGTACACGGGTGTTTTCGCATTTCGCCGGCATCGAAATGCGGCCGCCGTGGCCGGGATTGGATCCCGCGACTTCGTGTTCAGCAGCCCAACACCATTGCCATTGAGCAACCAGGGTGGCTCAATGCACCATGGAGGAAGCTTCCCCTTCATAAACAATGCCTTGACCTTTCGTTTATACTGTGTGGCGAGAATTATGTTATCCATGATCAGTTCAAGTGCTTAATTCTTGTACGTCCGTTTTGCTGAAACACGCTGTAAAATAAGCTCTCAAAGCATCTCACAGCCAAGTACTCTGAATTGAAGCATACCTATGAATACTTGTCAAGCTAGCTAAAGGGTACGGGCTGAGAAGCCGCGGAATGCGATAAAGAGCCTGACAGAAATTCGGAAAGCTTTCCGGGAACTTTCAAGCATCAGGGAGCAGAGGAGCAATCTGCTCCCTTCGCTCTCTCGTAGTCTCGTACCTCTTGCTAATTACACACACACACACACACACACACACACACACACACACACACACACACACACACACACGCGCGCGCGTGCGCGCGCGCGCACGCACACACGCACGCACACGCACACACACACACACACACACACACACTAATAGCACCTAAATTCCTGATTATTCTCTCTGAAGACGTACCACTAAGCTTCATGAGAGTTACTTTCTGTATATGTGCGGAGTGTCTATAAGCAGCATGCGTAACAATGGAGAGTGGGCGCATGAGTATGCAAAAAAAAAACGAACGAAATATGAGCTATACTAAGATGATGGCTACACTCGACCCGTTGCTCAACACTGTTTCAAATGTACGTACGTTCAAATACGCAAAGTCTCCATATAAATTCATAAGGACCATGTAAATATATATGGTTGCATGGTGCGGCTCTCTCTGAATGCTTGCTATCCTAAAATTTTGAGTATTCTCTGTTAGGAATAGTTGTGACCTACCGCCAACAATAGCGTCACCCTAAATGTAAGCGAGACAGAACGGATAGATATAATTATTTAGGTTTCCGCTATTCATTACATTCGACAAGTTCCAAATGACAAAGCCGCTTTTTTTTGGGGGGGGGAGGTCCACACTTCAACTTGACGACCAGAACTCACGACATCGCCAACTTATTTGGTGACGGCCATGACTGTCACTACGTCTTTAACTGCCCGTTCTTCCATGAGTGCTCGGACGCGGCACCGTCGAGGCCGTCTTCCGAGACATTCAAAATCTGAAGATAAGAGATGACATCGCCGAAGTTGTCCTTTGTGTCTGTCAGCGTTCCCTCGCCCTGGAGAAGCTGTCCTAGAACTTTGAGGGTTCTTCCAGCGCTGCCAAGTGCTTCATGATCTGTGCGGAAGAGGACGCAGCAGTAAATCAGCACTTTCCAAGTGCCGACACCATTATCAGATCGCGAAACTGCAGAGTTGCTAAATATATTTTTGTTTCGTATTATGCGTACGAAGAGAACGGGACGTAGTGATGAGCGGATATAACATTTAGGATAGCGTAAGAAACACTGAGCCACTAATGTATTACTTGAGTAGTGCAGCTACTGTTTTCACATTATAGGTCCAATTCTCATTAGTACTCTATTAGGAAGTAGATTTATTTTTTTAATATTTTAAGGGCCAATAGGGCGTTGCAGAAGGGAGTGAGAACAATAAATAGGATATAAATAAAACGAATGCAAATTTTAGGCAACATATTCAAGCTCAATTTTAAAGTAGCTGGAGTCTATAATAGATACAGTGGAGATGGGCGAGTGGCTCCAATCATAGCAAGATTGAGGGATGAAAGAATGAAAGTGTTGATTAGTGTGAGAAGGAACAAACACTTTACAACGATGGTCAATACGAGGGGATATGAATGAAGGATGGGAAACTAATTCCTGCTTAAGAAGACCGTTACGGTAGTAACTCTTATGAAAAAAGCTGTTTCCATGGATTAAACACTCGAAAGCCGGGAGTAGTTGGAAAAAAGGAAGCGTACGCTACGACTCTGCACAGCTTCAAGGTGACTAACAAGACTCTCAGTAAATGGAACCCACACAGCTGATGCATATTCTAGTTTGAAACGAACGAAAGCTTTATAAAGAAGGAGATTAAGAGAGGTAGGGGCAACTGAAAAATTACGGCGCTGGTACCCAAGCATGCGGTTAGCATTATTGACAATTTAATTAATCTGTCGTGGCCGAGACAGGTTAGAATTAATGTGGACCCTTAAGTATTTGTAAGTAACAACTAACTCACAAGCGTTAGTTGAAAATTTAGGAGAAATGTTCATTAGTTTGAACTTCGTGGCGTTGAGTTTCATTTTCCATGTGTTACAGAAATCAGAAATATAAAATTTTTATCCGCCATGGGTGCTAGTGACCATGTCATACTCCATAAAGAACTGCGAGAGGTGTTGAAAAGTGTTAGCTACAGGGAGATGAAGGAGTTACGTTCACGGTACACTTCTTTCATTTCGTTGTAGCTGAAGAAAGGGACACTAATCATTAAACTAAACAAACCGGGGACACTAGACGAAAAAAGCAGTGCCAGCCTCATTAAAAAATATTTACGGCACTAAAGTCGCACTGATCCTCACATCTATTTCTGTAAAGATAATGAGTAGGAAACTGTACTAAACCAGCATAATAGCCTGCTTCACAATTCATCAGTCTGTTACTAAAACGTTTGATAAAATGTACCGCAGCACACTGCCTTTCAGATAACATAAATATTTTCACAGTGTCGAACACCGCATAATGTGGCCATTATTTTTATGTCTTTCTTATTTGTTGTTGAGCCTGAAGGATAACTGTCGCTTACCTTCTTCGATATCATTGTGCTGTGTACTGATTATTTCTAAGTGTCTGAAGAAATGTGCCAAGCCTTCTTAGCATTTCGCTCCCTTCTTACTGAAAACGCGATAGCAGTATACCAGCATATTTGTGTGGTAGTTCCTCTAGTGACATATAACTAAAGCCCAATATTTCTATAATCCTGATGTAGAAAACTTATTTTAGTGCGCAGATCTTAGGCGCCCACTCCTGCGGCGAGCGTCGGCGTCCTACCTCGT
This sequence comes from Dermacentor variabilis, assembly GCF_050947875.1. Classification (NCBI taxonomy): domain Eukaryota; kingdom Metazoa; phylum Arthropoda; class Arachnida; order Ixodida; family Ixodidae; genus Dermacentor; species Dermacentor variabilis. Next base: position 161,592,313 of record NC_134569.1, on the reverse strand, counting down.
AACCTTGCGAACGAGCTCAGTGGAAGTTGAGAGTGAACGCGGAGCGCAGCGGCGGATGAAAATATTGACGACAGCGAAGGGAGCCCGCGGAGGAGGGTATGGGGAAAGCGCGCGAAGGAAAGCGTAGTTCCGCGCACGAGGGGCTTTGTGGTTACGACGGCTACGAGATGGCACCACAGTGGCACGCGTGGTCTGTATGGAAACAAAGTACTGCATCAGTGAAGGTTTGTCTGCGACGGCTGCTGTGAATCGCTCCTAAGCGTCGCCCACGCGCTTCCTTTCGCGATCTCCCGAACAGCGAGGCACTCTCGCTCCACTTAGGTCAGTCTGCTACGTGTCGCGTTTGACTGATTATCCGTGCCTGCAAATATATCACAAAATCAAAACACTTATACAGCTGCGTTCAAATTTCCCATTAGGGTGTATCGTATTCGTCGGTAAATGTTGTATTACACTTGAACTCGCTCAGAAAATGTGTTACTGTGATATAAAACAGCAATCTAGACAATATATTGGGTAACAAGCTCAGATCTTTTTGCTAATTTCTCATTCATATACACTGTTACATTTGGTGTATGCCTGTTGCTTTTTCGGAATATATATGACGCAGTGTACCAGTTTCATTGTGGGGAAGCAGACAATCCTGTGAGCTCTCCGTACATGCGTTTACCTAAAGAACGATCAAATTATTCATACCTGCATAAGTAGGATTTTGGCTTTGATCAATTGTTCAGACAAAATATAAACAATTGAGTGATTACTGAGTACTTACAGATTTATTCCCACAAAACTAGTGATGGTAACGTGGAAGAGGACTGAAATGAATAATAAGAAAAGACACACTTAAGGAACCAGTACACCTGATAGAGTTGAAAGATGCCCAAAGGGAAAGAAATACTAAAAACATGAAAATAGCAGGTGCATTCATAATTGGAAAAAAAAAGATTCAGTTACCATCGCGATACATTAGAGTTAAGTAGAATGATAGTTCGATTGCGGTAATGTAGCTTTCAGCACGTAACCGGCTTTGTCATAAAATTATTTATTATTATTAGTTTGTGATACTGGATACTCTATCGTTCCACTTCGAGTGACTGACCTTTTTCCGGTATACAGTAAAACACCTTTATACGGAACGAAGTGCTCGGAACCTCCCAAATTATTCGTTATACAAGTCACTTTGCTGTGATAGTGGCGCACGGTACCCATCACGTGCGAGCGGGCAAAGCCCGTTCAACATAATAAAATATTTAGGTAATGCGAGGTTGACTGAGTAAAGACTGAGTAAAACAGGTCGCTGATTCTTTCGTGCAGAGTTTGTCCTAAAGAAATTGCAACAGCAACCAACCTTATTGAACCGAGATCCAGAACATGCTCCACGGCGAAACGCAGGGGCTGCGAAGTGTGAAGCCACAGATTGTCGAATGCGGCTACCTGTCAAAATCATTGATTAGTTTGCAAGATCTTCGTCATTGTTGCGTTGGTTGATATTGACGTCCTTACCGCCTTAGCTGGCTGTAAATACGCCGTCATAGATGGCTCACAATCCCACCATCAAGTCGAAATCACTTTTTTCGTCTTGGTCCCTTATCATGCCAGCTGATACGCTAAAACAAGCAGCGCTCGAGCTGAGATTCGTGGAGCAGCAGACACCCCTGTCATCGACACACCCTTCAATTGCGTCGGTATAGCTCTGCCGTTAGGGCTGGCGCAGTGCGCACCCGGGTGACGTCTGCGAAGGGCAGTGGGGGCACTCCTATGCCGCATTCGTTGTAAAACCACGAATTAGTCGCGAAACCACGAACCACGAAAACCACGAATCAGGCACGAAACAAATTTTATGTAGATGTCGCCGTTGTAGAATTCTTCACAATAGACAATAAATATAACGATTCGGCAGTGAGTGGATGAGTCGTTCGTTTTTTCGCTGTAGAGGCGTTCGTTATAGAGATGTTCGACTGTTTATACACACAATGCGAGAATGCTTTGTGCGGGACGTACTTTTCGCTGTACTCCTTAATTTTCGGATTTTCTACACCAAAATCTACTACGATTACGCTCAAGGTTTCAAATTTTAGCTGATCGTATTTGGTACTTGCAAACGATACTAACGCGTGCCAAGATCTGCTGCAGCTTCGTTTAGGTGTTTTCCAAGGTGGCTGCGTATTGAAGAGACTACGCATATTCATGTCAGGCTCATTGAAATGCAAACGGTGGGCTACGCGAGAAGTGCCGGTTTACATTGACCAAAGAGTGGCCCCTAGCACAACGAAAGACACCAGAGTCTAACACATGACTTACTGCTCATGCAAAATGCAAAAAAATGGACTAAAAACATTTGACTGGAAGAAATATGGTAAACATTACCTAATCGTTGCACCCTGCAGTTAATTCACGCTGGACGTCGTTGTTGTATAGCGCAAAGCAACATTCTCGATGGGAGCGATGTGCAAAAACCCATGTGCTTAGATTAAGGTGCATGTTAAATAACCTGAGCTGATCAAAGGAAGACGAGGAGGCGTGCGGACGTGTCTTGCGTGCGCTCCCAGGTTTTTCGATGTTCCTGGCGGATTTACGCTTGTGTTGAAGCCAACTTCGATTGGAATCATCAGCGGAAGTCACCAGGATCGCCTGGATACAGAAATTGCGGCAAGTGGACCCAATTTTCGGCTATTTTTTGACTTTGACGCGTCGTCCCGGCGGCTGCGTTCGACCTAGCGTCGACTCCGACCACTGCCCGCCGGCCAAGTCTCGGTGCGCCTCGCCGCCGACCCCTGGGGCTTAGCACGGTTGGATATTTTCGGCGAAAAGGGAGGTTGTTGTTCAAGGGGAGGATAATTCTGCTGGAGAATTTTCCGAAAAGGTCGGTTGGTTCACGGTCAACACAAACCAGCAACGCGGCCGCCAAGATGGCGGCCGCGAAGGAGGTAGCCAAGGTATCGGCTCGGATCGAGGAAGGAGACAAGATGGCGGCCACGTACGTGAGCACCAAATCAGTCGAGATGGCGGGGACGAAATTGGCGTTGCGCTCCGTGGCGTCACAGCAACCAAGCCTACCTACTGGCCTGCATAAGGTGATAATCCGACCGAATGAAGGATTGAAAGCTCTATCTTTGGGTGGAGACGTGAATATATATGAGATTGTTCGAGCCGCTGCGAGCGTGAATTTGAAGGAGGCTAAGGAAGACATTATTCAACTTAGCACCAAGCAAAACAGCATTTTCGTGGGCACCATGAGTGAAGAAAGAATGCATCGGTACCTGAAGATAAAAATACTTCAGGTTGATCAGTTAAAATACGAAGTAAACGCCTACCTGTCAGCCCTCGAGGGTAGTGACAAAGGAGTTATTAATGGGATCCCGGTGGAACACACGGAAGCACAGATTCTGGACAACCTGGATTGTTCGAGGAACCCCAAAATCAGAGGGGTCAGAAGAATGGGGAAGACATCGCCCTCAGTTCTGATACTCTTCGTCAATGAGAATGTGCGGTTTTGGATTTATTATGGAGGCGGGCTCCTCAAGTGCTTCCTCTACAAAAAGAAGTTTGAGGTGTGCAACGCATGCGGACATCTTGGGCACCGCTCTGATGTGTCTCCGCACCCGGACGACGTCAAGTGCCGCGGCTTCGGTGCGATGAAGCCACCGGATGGACACGTGTGCGATCCCAAATGTGCTCTTTGTGGAAAGGGACATGAACTGGGAAACAAGAAGTGTCGCGAGATTCAGCGAATTCCGTACATCGTCAGGAAACGCCAGTGGGAGCGGAAGATCCAAGAAGAGGAGGCGAAGAAAACACCCCCATCTGGGCGGAAAAGCCGCTCAAGAAGCCGGGAGGGCTTCCGGAGCCTCTCCGACTGCTTCCCTCGACTCGATCACCCGGGTCGTTCCAGCTCCAGGGGCTGCTCCAGCTCCAGGGATCGTTCCGGCTCCGGGGTCTACTCCGGCTCCAGGGCAAGACCGTCAAGGCCGAGGAATGAAGCCAACAAGCGAAGGGAGGTGAGCTGGGTAGATAAGGTCTCCCCAAAAAATACGGAGTCCGAGGAACTCGCCAAAATGAGAATCACAGTAGAGAAACTCATTAAAAGAGTAGATGACCCCGAAAAGGAAAAGGCTATGCTAAAAAGGGAGAAGAAAGTAGCTAACGCAGTGAAAACAGCTAACACGATTAGAACCCACCCAACCGTTGAAAACACTGAGGCGATGCAGGTAGATGACACCCGCTCCCCACCTCTGAAAAGGAAACCAGGCGCGAACGCACCGCAAGAGCCCACAATGGCAGATCTATGCATGAAAATTGACGACTTCCAGGCGAGCTGAGAGGCAAAGTTCGCATCAGTCATCCAAGCCATCCAGGCGCTATCGGAAGAAAGCCAGAAACACAGGGCCGCGTTGGTGAGCATTATTAACTGGCAGAGGAAAACAGAGCAGAAGGTACGTGGTGGTTCTCAGACGGCTGCGACCGTAACACCACTGGGTGATAATACACAATTTAATCGTGGCCAGTCACAATAAACACGATTTGGCAGTGGGATTGCCGCGGGTACCGTCGCAAAATGGTGGTCCTACAGCAGCTCCTTCTTGGCAAAGACAATCCGGATGTAATCGCTTTACAAGAAACTGCGGGGATGGCAAGATTATCGGGCTACATATCATTTAGTACAGATGATGGAAGATACGGGGTAACTACCCTGGTCAGGAGAAACTTGGCAGTCGTTAAGAATGACACGGAGGTTCTCAACGTAGACCACGTCCTTGTTGAACTCATTCCACCAAAAAAGAAAGAAGGCAGCCTCTTTGTTCTCAGTATCTTTAGCAGCCCGAAACAAAAAGGCCCGATTTGGACCTCTTCAAAAAACTCTGCGTATTGCCACAGGCAAGCTTTGGTAGTGGTAGGAGACTTTAACGCCCAAAACGCTGCCTGGGGGTACAGAAAAGAAGGAGTTAGGGGAAGGGAACTCTGGCTGGATGCACAGCAAGAGGGGCTCACCTTAATGACCGACCCCCAAACCCCCACTAGAACTGGGAATAGCGTCAGCGTAGACAGCTCACCCGACCTCACATTCGTCAAAAACGTGCGAGGTGCAACCTGGGTTAATACCCAGGAAAACCTAGGTAGCGATCACTTTATTCTCGAAACAGTGGTGAGCTCAGGCCCTGTCTGGAGAAAAGGCAGAAACCGGCTAATTGTTGAATGGGACGCCTTTCGCGAAATAAGAAGCGAGAGAGCAGTGAGTGAGATAAGGGATATTGATGAATGGGCTAAGAAACTGGGCAAGGATGTTAACAACGCAACCAAGGAGATAACGGAGGACTCTGCACTGGAGATACTGGACAGCCACCTCCTCCATATGTGGGAAGCTGAGCTCAGTGTGGAAAAAGGGCTCAGGAGGCAAAGGTAAAACCGTAATCTCAGGAGACGGATCGCTAGGCTCAATAAAAATATAGAAGACTATGCGCTCAAACTAACCAGGCAGAACTGGGAGTCCACCTGCGATAGGATGGACGGAAATATAGGCCTAGCTAGGACATGGAATCTACTCCGCTACCTGCTCGATCCACAGGGCTGCAAAACAGCGCAGTGACAGAACCTTCAAAAAATTCTTCACTTGTACGAAGGTACGGAGGTAGACTTAATGAAGGACATACAGGAGATACATAGGGGGCACTGGCAAGGAACCTATACCTAACTATGAAGGCGTAGGCAACTCCAGCCTAGACGAACCCATCAGCGAGGCGGAGGTCCGGGCCGAGATTGCCAAGCTCAAAACCAAATCAGCTTCCGGCCCGGATGGCGTTAGCAATAAAATGCTTCGCAATCTAGACGATAACTCTATAACTGCGTTAACTAACTTCATGCAGAAGTGCTGAGAAGAGGGTAAACTACCAAATTACTGAAAAACCGCAAAGGTGGTGTTGATCCCAAAATCGGGCAAGAAACTCCAGATAGAGAACTTAAGAACTATCTCTCTAACCTCTTGTGCAGGCAAGCTTTTGGAGCACGTTATTCAAACGCGTCTCATTAACTACATGGAGGATAATGACCTCTATCCGCATTCGATGGTGGGCTTTAGGCCCAGGCTCTCCACCCAGGACGCGATGCTGCCACTAAAACACCAAATTATCGATGCGGAAACGGGGGACGCAAAGGCAATCCTTGGGCTTCACTTAGCAAAGGCCTTTGATAATGTCACACATAAAGCCATTCTTGAGAACCTTCAGGACTTGGGAGTAGGCGAACGAACCTACAATTACATTAGGAATTTCTTGTCAGACCGAGAAGCAAAAATCCTGATTGGAGAATGCCAATCGGATTACATTAAATTAGGCAGCAAAGGGACCCCACAGGGCTCTGTGCTCTCGCCCTTTCTTTTCAATGTGGCCATGATCAAACTCCCTGAAAGATTGGAGGCTATTGAAGGACTACACCACAGCATGTACGCTGATGTCATCACGTTGTGGATAGGTAGGGGCAGCGATGCCCAAATAGAGGAATCCCTCCAAAAGGCTATCCAGGCAGTTGGAGGTTAGGTCGGACTTAGTTGACTTACACGTTCACCGCAAAAATCGGAACTGCTTCTATACCAGCCGAAACGCAGGGCCAGTAAGGAGGAACCGCAAATCTCCCGCACAGATGGGGGGATCCCCATTCCAAAAGCGGACAAAATCAGAGTCCTGGGACTTTTGATTCAGGCCAACAGCTTCAATGGCGAAACAATAAGGAAACTAGATGGCTGCGCACTGCAGACCATGAGGCTGATCCTCAGAATTGCCAACAGGCGGTCCGGGATGAGAGAAGCGAATCTAGTTAGGCTAGTCCAGGCCTTTGTTATAGGTAGAATAGATTATGTTGCTCCCTTCCTTAGTTTTAGGTCATTCGAGAAGAAGAAGATTGAGGGCATCATACGTAAAAGTATAAAACAGGCGCTGGGGCTTACCATCCGCACTGTAAATGAAAAACTTTTAGCTCTAGGCCTCCACAACACTCTTGAGGAGATTATTGAAGCAGGTAGGATCTCGCAGTATGAGAGACTTGCTGGAAGTCCTACGGTCAGAAAAATCCTGGCTAGGCTAGGTATAAACTATGAGGGGCAGGAAGGCGTCAAAGTCGACCTGCCGCGAAGCGTGCGGAACCGACTCATAATCCAACCACTACTTCAAAACATGCACCCAACCCATCACAAGGAACGCAGAGAGAAACGGGCCGAGGCTCTAGAGAAGCGTTTCAAAAACTCGAAGGACGTGTTCTACGTTGATGCGGCAGACTATGGCAATGGCCGCATGGCCCCAGCTGTAGCGAGCGCTGAAACTAGAGTGATAGTCAGTGGCACAGTTCCAACGGATTGCTCTCAGATTGGAGAAGAATCTGCCATAGCACTTGCAATTGCAAGTACTTCAGCCAAAATTATATTCAGCGACTCTCAGGTTGCGGTGATGAACTTTGCCAGAGGCAGAATTTCTCCCGAGGTGCACAGAACCCTGCAGACCTGCAGAGATAGCAGGAAAATTGAAATAATCTGGGTATCTCCGCACACCTCCCTCGCTGGGAACAAGGCGGCCCACGAATTAGCTCGAGGACTTACATTCCGAGCTGGTGGGCTAGCCGAAGGCTTCACGAAGCGGGACCTCTTAGTGTGTTACAGAGAGATCATACAACACTACAGACTAGGGCGGGTTAAATATCCTCCCACTGTTATATCCTCAAACAAGAGCCAGGCCTCCAATTGGCGTCGCCTGCAAACCAACTCGTTTCCAAGCCCGGTGTCGCGCAGCCTCTACTACCCGGGTCAGTACTCCAGCGAGTGTAAGCTATGTAGAGCCAGGTCTAAGCTTAATCACATTCTGTAGGAATGCCCACAGGCTCCCTCTGAGGGAAGAATACAGTCTTTATAACAATGGGAGAGCTTATTACCAAGCTCCGATCCGGAGATTCAACTGAGGACCGTCCGACTGACCGAAACCGCCGTTAGGGTCCAAGGACTCCTGGCCGTTGTCTACGTGGCAAGTCTTAAAGCTTTCCCTACTTCTGTTGGACAAATAAAGTTTTACAATCCAATCCGGAGTCCGCAATATGTAGTGCTTCATATTCATATCGTGGTTTTGGCACATAAAAATCCACGATTTTAAATTCTTAATGAGGCCAATAAGGCCTCCCGTGAGGTAGTATAAACAGAGCAAATATTCATTCAGAGGTCTCATGAGAAAGTGGGAACACTCAGTTCCCGCAAGAGCTGAGCATAAAGGTAACTCATCACGCAGTAGTCATTTCTTTTAATGTGAACTTGTGTACGCTCGTCTACCACACACGCCGGAATGTACACGTGTCGTTCTCGCGGAAAACACACAGATAAGGAAGCCATGAAAACCATGAAAAACGCTGCGTTTCTCGGTCATGAGCACTCCAAGATAACGAGCAGTTGTTTACGCAGCCAGCTCAGTTTTTGCGGAGTGGCGTGAGATTAGCATAACACTCAACGAACATGATTTTTTCTTTTCGCTTTCATTACCTCGTGCCCTTGAGTGACGCACAGTTAGCTGATCATAAGTTTACTTTATTTAGCCTTTCAAGGTGTATCGCATGCTTAAGTTCTTCGTAGATATTAGACATTTTGAAAAGAGAACGCCTTTTTTAATTGTTTCAAATATTCGCGTATTTGTCGCAAATGAAAAAAAAATTTATAATCCGGCGATTGGAGATACAAATAAACTTCTTCGAGGCGAAAGCATTTGTCTACTGGCGAGAGGTGTGATGAGAAGCAATTGCGTTGATAAAATGGATGCGTTCAACACATTGCAATGTGGCAGGGGGTATAGCCTACACCAACTAATATGGTAGGGGATAATAAAAAAAATTCTTATTGTAGTAAAAAGTGCGAAAACGCGCATAAAAAATAGACAGATAAGGTGGTGTGTGGGGTTTTTTTTCTTTACTTCTCGCACTATGTCAAGCAGCTTGAACAGACTCAGCCGAACATCTTATTCAAACGGCATTTCATGGTTTCATATTCTCCAGAGGTCGTGCTTCAACCGGCTCCCAGGCTCAGAAGCAGTACTACAACGTTTGTCAGCACAAGACACTCATCAGTAATGTTCGTACTGTTCATGTGATGTGTTGCGTTGTGGTGTACCTTCTTCTTTTTATTTCATTTTCTCTCTGTGGTGTTAACTCAACCAGAATATAGTATAAGGATATTATGTATACTAATAGTATTATTATTAAATTCAAGCATGCGCCCCCTACAAAACAGAAGTTTTCGCATCTTTAGAGGCCCTCGATTATCCCATGAAGCGGCGGCGTAGAGGTAGAGCATCCGCCTCGCATGCAAGGTGACCGTGGTTCGATTCCCCGTGCCGCGCAATTTTCCACCGGAAAAAACGCGTGTTGATAAAATTGCATAAAGAGGCCTGGAGTGCTACCTGATTCCGGTGACTATATATAGAACCGGTAACGCACAACCTCACCAGAGCAGGATTGGCCACCCTGGTGCAGTACTTGGCCACACCCTCCTATATGAATACAACAAACAAATCTTGGCCCCTCAGGCCCCAGCAGCTGCGAAGCAACTGATCACGGCGGCGGCCAGACCTGCGACGCAGCATTGGGTGCTAAGAGTCCTTGGTTCCGGAGAGGCCGCCATTGGAATCTGAACCTGGCAACGTTTAACGCTAGAACGTTATCTAGTGAGGCGAGTCTCACACTGCTATTGGAGGAATTGGGGGCAGTAAGTGGGATATGTGAGGGCTCAACGAAGTTAGGAGAACAAGCATATACAGTGCTAAAATGCGGGCACGTCCTGTGCTACCGGGGCTTACCTGAGAGACGAGAACTAGGAGTCGGATTCCTGATTAATAAAGATATAGCCGGTAACTTACAGGAATTCTATAGCATTAACGAGAGGATGGCAGGTCTTGTTTTGAAACTTAATAAGAGATACAAATTGACGGTCGTGCAGGTCTATGCCCCTACATCCAGCCATCATGACCAGGAAGTCGAAAGCTTGTTTGAGGAAGTGGAATCGGTGATGGGTAAAGTCAAAACAAGATACACTATACTGATGCGCGACTTCAATGCCAGGGTAGGCAAGAATCACGCTGCAGACAAGTCAGTGGGGGAATATGTCATAGGCTCTAGGAATAGCAGAGGAGAGCTATTAGTAGAGTTTGGAGAACATAATAATATGCGGATAATGAACACCTTCTTCCGCAAGCGGGATAACGAAAAGTGGATGTGGAGGAGCCGGAATGGCGAGACTAGAAATGAAATAGACTTTATACTGTGCGCTAACCCTGGCATCATACAAGATGTGAACGTGCTCGGCAAAGTGCGCTGCAGTGACCATAGGATGGTAAGAAATCAAATTAGCCTAGGCTTGAGGTGGGAACGCAAGAAACTGGTACATAAGTAGCCGATCAATGAGTTAGCGGTTAGAGGGAAAATAGAGGAATTTCGGATCAAGCTACAGAACAGGTATTCGGCCTTAACTCAGGAAGGGGACCTTAGTGTTGAAGACAGTCTCGGAAGATAACAGCAGTTAACGATAGGTAGTGAGGCACTGGAAGTGGTAAGGGAATACATCTACTTAGGACAAGTATTGACGGCAGATGCGGATCATGAGACTGAAATGATCAGAAAAATAAGAATGGGCTGGGTTGTGTTCTGCAGGCATTCTCAGATCATGAACAGCAGGTTGCCACTATCCCTCAAGAGAAAAGTGTATAACAGCTGTGCCTTACCAGTACTCACGTACGAGGCAGAAACCTGGAGGCTTACGGAAAGGGTTCTACTTAAATTGAGGACGACTCAACGAGCTATGGAAAGAAGAATGATAGCTGTAACGTTAAGAGATAAGAAAAGAGGAGATTGGGTGAGGGAACAAACGCGAGTTAATGACATCTTAGTTGAAATCAAGAAAAAGAAATGGGCATGGGCCGGACATGTAATGAGGAGGGAAGATAACCGATGCTCATTAAGGGTTACGGACGGGATTCCAAGGGAAGGGAAGCGTAGCAGTAGATGGCGGAAAGTTACGTGGGCGGATTAGATTAAGAAGTTTGCAGGGAGAACATGGCCACAATTAGTACATGACCGGGGTAGTTGGAGCAGTATGGGAGAGGCCTTTTCCCTGCAGTGGTCGTAACCAGGCTGGTGATGATGAGTATTATTATTATGATGATGATCCCATTGCGCCTACCGTGGTGGCGTAGTGACATTAGCATAGCATGCCAAACCTGTGACAACTTGTCATTTCGGTTATGCTAGGTAGTGAAGTAGGACACGTTGTCAGCTAACAGAAAGACTGCCGGAAACTCATTCTGCTGCAGTAAATGCTCGTGCTATACCTAAATCAGATTACGACAGTTCTCGCAGTTTCAGTGCGTTGAAGTATACTTTCACTCTGATCACTTAAAAACAAAGACAGTTCGTTTTTTTTCTGTCATAGCCGTGTTCTGCGCATTTGATGTGAATTTTATTAAACGCACGGAGGCCCACTAGCAGATTACATTAGAAAGTTTTTAGCAAGCTTATGTTGCGTGAGCCAACATACATTGCACTCCTTCTAGTCGGTTCTTAGCATCATATCCCTCACAGTCTGCTTTCATGTGCTTTCATGTAACAATCCATCCTAGGCAGTGCCGCAATATGTGGTGCATGTCCAGTGTTTCGTTGTTGAACAAGAACACTCGGGCCAGTTCAGAAGAGTTTCAGGTGTAGGGCCGATGGCCCGGGCTTCTGATGACGTAATGACCACTGCAGCCTGCTATCTCCGAATGAAAACTTTCTCCATCAAAGAAACAATACGCAGAAAAGAGCAAACACACAGGGTCATTATTGCACGCATACTCCAACGAAGAATTATTAACGTTCTGCATCATAAGTACAACGAAAAGCACACAGGGAAAAACCACCACTGATTCATAACATATGAACACTCCATTGTGTTTCAGTGCCACTGAAAATTTCGTAGTGAAGTGGAAAGTCCGACAGACGCTACGGCAAACTCATGGATGGACTGACGTTGAATGCCCAAATGGCAGCAGCTTCCGCTATGAACCGCGTCAGCGACTGCTGCTGCGGTGTCATTTCTGTTATGTTTGATCTAGGCGCTTAATTAGCGTTTTTCATGTTAGAAAATCACTCAATTTTACTTTAGTCATATCTATAGAAACGTTCTTTTCATCCTGTGCGTGCCATTCTTCTACGTTACCCATTCTCCACGCGGATTGCGCTAATATGTGCTGCAGATTCCATCAGCTCTCAGTCAATATCTTGACAGTCTTCATTTAATAGATCAGCCTCAGGCCCGACCACGCTAGATACCGCATACATGTTCTACGAGACGCCAGATCAGGCTTGGCTTTCTTTTTCTCATACTACAGAGTCCAGTCTCCCTCATTGCAAATTCATCGAAAAGTGCACGTGCCTGAACAGAATTGTTTGTTTATTGTTTATTTTCGTTGGCCATTGCGGAACACTGGAGAAGCCTGTGAAGTATTAGGAAATATATGGTGCGCGCAAGGTAGCTCATTTTCTTGTTTTTGGAGATAGCATTCTTCCCAGCAATCTAGGTTCTACTATTGTGTCATGCAATGATCGTCACCCTAAGTTAAGTGAAGCAAGTTAAGAAGCTGTGAGTTAAGTTCATTGTTAAACTTTAAAATCAAGCTGTTATTAACCGGTGCATATCATTATCAATGAACCAGTCTGCTTTCGCAAGTGATACGAGGGATTAGAGTAGACATTTAGGTGCGCCAATCAAAAAGTTCCAATGTCCGCGCAAATGGGTATAGGCAACTGGCTGTTTCAAATGCCGGATGCACAAGGCAAATCAAGATTACACTTGCAAATATTTTGGTTTCATATTATGCTTATTTATGTGTAGATCATGCGTCATTTTCTATTTGATTCCACCTGTGCTTTTCCTATGATTTAACCAGCTGTATATTGAGACGAATTTGTTTTTATATAAAGGTCTCGTTTTTTTTTATACTCCATTCCCAGCTTCCTATAAATCAGCATCTTTACGAGACTAATCCCAAGCACTTCTTTATTCCGAGCTTCGAATACAACTACATGTTTCTGTACAACCGTTTATGCATTATATCGACGTGCTAATGAGGAAATTTATCACACAATAAATGATTTACAGCCAATCCCGAAGAAAGATACTGCCGCAAAAAATGACACAGGCGTTGACGCAGGAAGTAGTATTCTTTTCTTTTTTCACCGAGTGTACTTGATCAGCTTTATTTATACGCTTGATCACATGTGCGCAGTTTTACTGCTGTCATTTGTTTTCTTATATTTCGAGTGCGTTTATAACTATAGAAGGCGAACTTCAACTTCTGCGGAATTTTTGAACTTCCTTGTGTGTTTTTGTTATAACAGGGCTGCATAACTTAACAAGACTATTGAAATATAATTGACTTCAAGCGCAGTGACCTCTGTGTTCGTCTTGCTGTGAAATGCATTTCCTTGCTCAAATGTCCATGTACTGTGGATTGCGTACACCCGCGGCAATGGCATTATTCAAAAGACTTAGCAAGATAGACCGAAACTGCTTTCTTAATCACATGTGAACGGCACCATTTCAGAACACATACAACGGCCATAACTAAAATTGATTGCCATGGCGCGGAGTAATTTCTAAATGTTCAACATATAGAGTAGCACTTTGGAGGATTTTTCCCTCACTTGCAGGCGGTCGGAAACAGGGCCAAGGCTTGTCTATGCTATTAGAGCGAGTAGAATGTTATCAAGATTTCAAGAGCGCTGGGCTTTTTCCCCCACGTAATTTAGCCAGATTGCGATAACTGTAGTTTCTCGATAATAATGGACTGGGAGGAACGCTTCAACGTTATCTCTGTTTTGAAGCGGTATGCTTGTCGGGAGGATTTTCCCTCGAACGCAACTGCCAGGGCTATAAATGCGTTTCCATGGAGCACAATTTCAGTCGCAGTAATTCGTCGGCGTCAACAGACCACGTACCTCGCAGATCTTCTGTCCTTACCAACCAGGTGCGGTATTGCATGAACGTTTATGCAGTGTACTTTCATGTCTCCTTTATTGTGGGGGTTATTACACAGAAAAAGAAATCGTAAGGGGATTTGTAAATTCTGCCTGTGACTTAAGCCACCTTCCCACAGCACAAATAACGAAGTTGTCCCTGCAGACACTTTCTACATTTCGAAAACTCTTTGTGATTGTAAAACAGCTGCAATAGCACCGTACTGAGCCCTGCTATTACAGAAATTGCGCATTTTGTACACGGTGGTTGATAGCCAATAGGTCCATTAATTAATGTCTGCATCAAACCTTATTGCCTATAAAGATACTCAAAATTAAGTCGGACATGCATGTGAACGAACACGAAACGCAACACACACACAGAAATACATAGATACATATATATATATATATATATATATATATATATATATATATATATATATATATATATATATATATATGTACATATCACTTTATATTTAGATGTAGCAGGGTCGCGCTGAGCAAACTTTGTGTGTTTAATCTTGAAGGGCGGAACTTGTCGATAGACTGACACCCTGTGTAAAATATTTTACTAAAACTATGATTTTTCTGAAGCTATAGCTCCACCGCTAGGAAGGGGGGGAGTATGTTTGCGACTAAGGTTTTCGTGCTTCTTTCTAACGAAAAAAAAATCTGTCTGTTCATTTTCATTCCACGACAGGTGCAGCAAAATGAGGTCAGCGTTGCTGGTTTTTGTCCTTGCTTTAGCTGTCGCCACTCCTTGCATCGCGCACCCCACAAGTGAAACCAAACAGAAGGGTAAGAACGCATTATCTGATAAACGTATTGTGGTGCAACTTGAAATAACCTATGTGACAACAGAGAGGCAGCAGGAAGAGCGCCAGTCTTCTGCCTAATTTTATTCCAAGTGCAACACCCCCCAGGCAGCACACCAGCATTGGTCCAACCATGGCCCAATGCTGGCAGAAATTGGTACCAATATTGGACCAACGTTGGCATATTGGCAAAGTGCAACCCAATCCAATGCTGGCCCAGCGTTAAAGCCAAGATTGGACCAATGTTATGCCAATGCAACAGCCATCGTTATGCCAGCGTAGGACCAGCGTTAAAGCCAAGATTGGACCAATGTTATGCCAATGCAGCAGCCATCGTGCTACCAGCGTAGGACCAGCGTTAAAGCCAAGATTGGACCAATGTTATGCCAATGCAGCAGCCCTTGTGCTGCCAGCGTAGGGCCAGTGTTGAGCCATATCGTTGCCATTATTATTGCCAGCTTTGAGGCAATGCCCTTTGCATGACGAATATTTTAGATACGCTGGCTCTAGAGCACGCAGCCATTCTTACCGCAAACCTTTTGCTAGAGGCATTTTTATAGCAATTGTCCCCATTCCGTCTCCCTCAATAGTAGCTAGGAAAGCTCGACAAAAAGATGTCAAGAAGCAGAAGTCATCTATACTTGCAAATAATAATAAAAGGATACTGAAATTGACTTTTATGACAGTTTATTTGCGAATAAATGTTCACAAACAGGCATTTTCCGTGGACCTGGATGGGTGACGCTCGGTTATCTTCAAACAGTTTATTTACAGGCACTGCCCTCAGGATAGGAATTGGGCAAGGTGCCGAGGACGGTAGGCCGGCCAGGGGTTTCAGGGCAGGGAGCTGATGTCGGTAGGCAGGTTGGTCAGTGCTTGGATGACGGCGGGCTGATCAAGCCCCCGAGGACCACGATAACGCGGTGGTTTCGTTGAAACTGCTACCATTTCCCGTAGCGACTTCACCATTACTTGGAGATGCTTGCACTGTAAAATAAAAAGAAACATTATCAGAGATGTTGGTATAACAAATGTATGTCGCAGTGTTTTCATTTGAAAAATCGCCATACCGCAACAATATTATGAGTCTGAGCAGAGAGGTCGAAGAGGTGAATCAAGAAACTTTCTTGCAAGATTTGTCAGGTGACACTTTTTAATATTTCAACATATATAGCATATTTCGTAGGTGTAACAGAATATTTAGAACAAACATGAAATGCGCAGGATCCGTCCGCCTTGTTTACACCCCACACCTATTCAGCGTAACACTTTATAATTAAAAAAATGCAGCAAAACCTGCTACAGCACAAAAAGCCTAGTATCAGACTGTCTAGGCAGAATGCGGACTTCGCGCGAAATTTTTTATGTGGAAACAGAGAAGTTCCTTCAGGAAACATAGCAAAGGAGGCATTTATTATACGAAAAGAAATACTGCCGGCTGGAAATAATGCTTGACCTAGAACTGTGAGAAGAAGCGCGGTTCCTCGGTATCACTAGCAGGATCAGGCAGCGCGCATGGCTTAATAAAATCATAGTCCTGGAGTTTTGGGCGAAATTCACAGAGATTTACACGTGTTTTACTCCGGGCACTATTCAAAGGCTGCGAATAAAAAAGAGCTATGTAATTACAGGCACTCTACATTAGCCAGGGCTGTTTCAGTAATATATATACCGCCTCATATTGATTGGGTGATATTGCTGCCTATAAAAGATATACATGCGCAAAACAAATGCACTCACCATTGCAAGATCCACGCTTCTGTGTATCCGAGTTCATCCCACATCGAAGACGGTGGCCACGAGCGCCGAATTTTTTTCTGGTTGTTGTTTCGCCTATATTAATTCTAACACTCACAAAAATTCGTGGCCACTTTGCTGTGTATTTCAATATGCAGGCTTCTCAGTAGGAATGACGACCGCAAGCGAGCATTTTTCCGGATAGGAGTGCGCTGACAAACACGGACAAGACGGCAAGCACTCAGGTGGTGTTGCACCCAGTCGGCGTGCTAGCGACGCATAGAAGGAAAGAGTGAAAGGAAAGGGTGAATGAAGAAAACGGTGTAAACGCCACTTTCCCCCGCTGGACCTAGCCCGACCGCGTTCCTTGAGCGGCAGCGACGGAGTGAGACAAGGAGGACAATAGTGACCCCACCGCTTTTCCCCGTGCTTCCGAGAGCAGCCAATTCGACACAGCAGCTTATAGCTGCCGGAGCGCTTGACTGATAGCTTTGACCAGGCACACGTGGGTGCGTGGGGGAGAGGCAAGTGGGGGCTGAAGGACGAAAAGTTAGGCGGAAAAAGAATCCGGAATGCGCCGTGCCAACTACAGGCAAAGACATGACGAAAAGCCAAAACGTGGAATAATTTTTTTTTCTGTCAGGGGCATTGATACAAGGAGCTTACTACACATGCACGAAAAAACAAATATATTGGAATAGGAGCATGAAGATTATGTCACCGCAACATGCCATGGATGCTAAACAAACAAACAAAAGTTTCACTAATACATATGCGCTCCATCTCGATGCAATATAAAACGGTTCCATCAACTCTGTGGCACTGTAATTCTCGATTCTCCTCGGAATCCTGATCCTCCAAAGCCGCGGAGCGTACATGCAAAATATACAATCCGCAGACAAATTCGCAATACCGTTGCTTCTTATGGAAAGCTCATGTTCCCATGCACGATCAATAAAGCAGCTACTAATTTTAGCGACTGTCCGTGCTTGCTACGTGGTGCACTGGCTTTTCTCTTTAGGGGACGCATTTCGGTGAACGCGAAGTACAAAAATGGCGGTGTACCATGTGTGGAGTTGACATGAAAGAGCATATTTCTGGTTCCTGCGCAGTGTGCCTGTGATCAATGCGTTAGTTTTCAAAACACGTTGTTCAATATCAGCAAGTCGTAGAGCACTAAAAACCGACAAGGCGGAAATTGGCTTATTACGGGCCAATGTCCTCCAAAGAAAGCCAACTTGTAACCCATATTGGCAAATCCGTACGAAAGTCGGTCCAATAATTCCCACCTTGTCGAACGGCAGTGCCAATATTGTTTACTGACTGTGTAATGTGGGCCAACATTGGATCTCTATCAGAATGGCACAGCCAATATTGTTTACTGACTGTGTATTGTGGGCCAACGTTGGATCTCTATCAGAATGGCACAGCCAATATCCGCGCTACGCTGTTAACCTAAGGCCATCATTGGGCCAGGATTCAGAATGGCACTGCCAATATTGGAACCACGCTGTTAATCTTAGGCCGTCATTGGACCAGGAAGTGCCAATATGTTTCCAACGTTGGCCCGACCTGACGTGCCGCCTGGGCCAACTCTAAATTCTTGATGCGCTTAAAGCGCAACAAGCGCAGATCGCTTATCATAATACGGTATCTCACAATCACAGTCACATTTGTAGAGTGGAATGAATGGAACCGTGAGGGGGGGGGATTACGTTTAAGTTTTGCAGAAGTTCTACAAATCGCCTCTGATCAAAAGCATAATTATCGTAATTAAGCTAAATTATTCAAAGAGGCGGACATTAATTGCACGAGAAAGCGAAACGCGTAATAAACTAGTGAACAAAAATGTACGTAGCAACTCCCTATATACTATGACAGATTTGTAATTTACGAATAACAGCCGGTGAGTTGCAAGGCGTGCTCACATGGGATAAACTCTCATGACGGGAACAGAATACTTTTTGCTAATGTCCAAAATCAAGATAGCGGCTCACATATGGAATAGCACACTGTGGTATAAAGTTTGTAAACAGGGATAAGGTGCCTCAGAAAGGCTGGCCAACGTTTTGATAGGAGGACCCATCTTTTCAAAGGCCTAACTTCGTGAAAGGACTTATCTTCGTCTTCGCCTTTGAAGAAGATAGGTCCTCCTATCGAAACGTTGGCATGGCTTTCTGAGGCACCTTATCACTGTTTACAATCTTTATGCCATACTATTTCCCATTGTATGGGACGAAAAATAAGCCCGTTCCAGTCGCTTTTATGATTACATGCACATAAGAGCGTTTTCGTAAAAAATGTAAGTAGAGAAATTGCCTTTTTAAGGCTAGTTTAATGTCACATATCTCGAGAGTTCTGTCTTCTGGGAAATTTATTTCAAGTGAATATGCCTTGCAATCTTACCAACTACAATTGAAAATATTTACTATGTACTTGCCTTGAAGTAAATGATAAAGAAGGTAATTAGTACGTTTTGTTAATAAGTGGAACATGTGTTTCGGTTTGTAGGACCAGTAACGTCCGACTGAGTGAATGATCTTCCTCTAGGGCTAGAATTATTGCAGCTAACAAAGGCGATTTTCAATTATTCTCTAAAACATAGAAGTTATCGCCCTTTGTATTGTGATCAACATTTATTTTGATTGAAAGAAGAATACCGTAAAAAGCACAAGAACATTTATATTTCTTTGTCTTTGCTTTTGGAATCATAATCATAAATTTTACGCAATGGTGCATAACCAGACCACACCTCAAAAAGTGCTCGGCCAAACATATCGGAGCTGTTTTGCGCTGGTACGCCTTCACTCGTTTAATTTATGGACATGGGCCTTCGTTGGAGTGGTCGTGGATATTGGGTTACATTGTAGGTAATAATTTATAAAAGAAACGAAATTTCAGCATATGGGCAGTCTGTAGTTGAAATTTTTTTACGTTTTCTCAGCCTTTTTATTCTTGTTTGTGTGGAGGACGTCCCCTAGATGTCACTCAAAGCAATATTTCAAGCCAACTTTCCGTTTTTATTTACAGACGCAGAAGAGAACTCACTCAAACAAGATGGATGTGCTTTGGAAACGCTGGGAAAGATTTTGCAAGGAAAAGATACCACGACGGAAGGCCGTGCAGCTCTGGCTGAACTCGCGAGTCAACTAGGGCCCTTCCATGGCACGGACACCCAACTGGATGAGAATGCCTCTGAGTACTTCTTCAAGAAGATCCGGAGGGTGGTCGAGAACGTGGCTAAAGTAGTTGTAGTAAACAAAGCTGCTGCTGCCGTCGGTGGAATGATTGGATAAAAATGATTAGTAACGTGAATCCCCATCTTCGCTTTATAAATTTTATGTATTGCAATAAGGCGAACAATTTCGGCGTGGTTTTCTTTCGTTCACATAGATAAAACTAAGAACTCATAAAACAGCACTTCACTAAGTCACCACTTATGTAAGTTGCCATTTTTCTCGCCTGATGTTGTGGCCATCTTCATAAGTAATAAAACACATACAAGTATGCATAACCAAATGGTAGCAATGCCAGCGTCATAACAGGATGCTCACGCTGCCTCTTAAATTTACGGCCTCACAAGTTAGAACTGGCGCTCAGTCTGTGACAAACTAACCGGAAATCTTAGTAATTTGCACATTGGTTTCTGCAACGTCATTTAGCACAGCCCGTCTAACGAAAATCACATGAATCTAGAAGCATTTGAAAACTTCGTCAGTCAAAGAAAATCACAGACCCGGAATGCTTTTACCTATTACAACAGCACTGTCGCCCACTGCGATATATGCCACGCTATGAGGACCACATGTGCCCTCCAAACACAATGGCTTATCTTAGTGCACCTATAACTGCCCCTGAAACGCGTGCGCTGCTAGCCGACATTCGCTGCAACACATTCCTTGATGTCGACGGAATGCGGCATTCGCCGCACCATAATTTTTCTGATTCTGACACCAATCAACGTATGAGGCATGGGAATCCGATCCCTATCAGAATAGTGAAAAGAGACCGCAGTCGTTCTGGTTCCCACACATGGAAACCCTTCTTCTTAGATAACATGTTCCCTATTTATCTCACCTCGTGCTTCGGTCAACTGCTCGAGAAATTTGTGCAGCTCTGCCTACCCAAATTTTTTTCTGACACCTACGCGCTTCCTGAGATCGTTCGTGGCTGCATTGGTACCATGTATAGTTATGACATAGTATTATGCCCAAAACAGGATGTCATAGACTTATGATGTTTGGCACAATACTGCGTCTTGTTAGCTGTAGACCTCAAAGGGGCGTTCGCTAACCGAGCCCACGATTTGACTATTGCATTGAATAGTTACTAGCTGCTCCCTGCGGCACAAAGGCGTGCAACTAGACTCGCAACTTCGTGGCCGATCTGCCAGCTTTGTAATTGGTAATCTCCTCTCTGCCTCTGAACCAGTAGCTCACTGTAGCACTCCACAAGGCTCCATCCTCTCTCCCTTCCTATTAAATATTATGTTGCTTTACGTGCCGAAACCACGATCTGATTATGAGGCACGCCGTAGTGGAGCACTCTGGAGTAATCTCGACCACCTGAGGTTCTTTACCGTGCACGTAAATCTAAGCACACCGGTGTTTCCCTTTTCGAATCATCAAAATGCGGCCGCCGTGGCCGGGGTTTGATGCCGTGGCCTCGTGCTTAGCAGCCCAACACCACAGCCACTAAGGAACCACGGAGGGTTCCCCTTCTATTCAACCTTGCCATGCGAGGTCTGCTTCTGCTTTTTAATGTGATCTCGGATGTTCGCCATGGCGTGCGTTTACTTAGACTATTTCACTTTCGGAGTAACGACCGGCTCTTTCGCACACGCTGAAAGCTGGTAGCAGGAAGCAACTACTACCATCGCTCAATATATACGGTGGGGAAGTCTGTTACGCTCGTCTTCCCAATCGGGACTACTTGTCACAAAGCACAGCCGAGGACAACGAGACCTGCCTCTTAGATGCCAAACCCATTCCATGTAAATTCTTAGTGTGAGTGGTTGGTTTCACATTAAAAGCAAACGCAAAATGAACACAGAAGTTACCTTCGTCAAGTTTCCCCCCAATGTGACCAAATAATGCATGTGCTTCGGTGGGTCTCTAGAGGCTTACATCACTTTAAAGAGACAGCTGCCACCCACCCTGGTTCCTCAGTAGCTATGGTGTTGGGCTGCTGAGCACGAGGTCACGGGATCGAATTCCGGCCACGGTAGCCGCATTTCGATGGGGGCGAAATGCGAAAACACCCGTGTACTTAGATTTAGGTTCACTTTGAAGAACCCCAGCTGGTCGAAATTTCCGGGGTCCTCCCCTACGGCGTGCCTCATAATCAGAAAGTGGTTTTGGCACGTAAAACCCCATAATTTAATTAAAGAGACACATGCCTTCGGTCTTGCTCAGACTTGATAGACTCACGCCTCCAACCACCCTATCACAACCTAATGCGCACTGAACACATAAGTATATCTAGACTTCTGAGGAAAGCGCACAGATTTGCACATGGCCTTGCTACAGCAACTGACCAGCAATGGCTGGTGGACCGTGCGGAGGCGGCGGCGGCTCCTCTGGCGCCCTGGACTAGGGCTCCACCATCTAAACATAACTGGTCTCTAGGATCTTGCAATAAAGTTTATTGAATCAAGTAGCTCACCTTCAAGAAGGCTTGAGACCACTGCCGGAAGCTTTCGGGCTAGAGCAGGGTCCGCGCGTCAGTAGCGGCAGCAGCAAGATACAGGCGACGGATTTAAAAAAATGGCTGTGGCTTAGCTAAGGTTAAGCCCAGGATGCGAAGCATACTAGCCTATATTTTAGTTGTTGAACCACTGTTTAGCCTGGTGAACTGCTGTTGCTTGGCTATATTTGGTTCGGCTAGACGAAGAAACAACTCATGCGTTACTCTGCTTCGCCTTCAAGAGTGGAACGCGACAGCGTTCCCGTCGACCCGCCAAGGGGTGTAAGACAATGGGCTACGGCGCAGCGACTACGCGCCCCGCATTGTACGCGGTGAGCGTCGAGCAACGCAGCGTTCGGCGCGGCAACGCAATGTGCGACTGAGCAAGCGACGCACGCCTGAGCCTTAGAAACAGCTCGTTTCTAAGGCAACACCGCATTCACTAGAGGCGCTTTTGTACCGCTTTGAAGCATCGTACTCGTGGCTCAGTGGTAGCGTCTCCGCGTCACACTCCGGAGACCCTGGTTCGATTCCCACCCAGCCCATCTTGCAAGAGTTGAGCCAGAGCCACCTAGAAACAAGCGCAGCTGCTTATATACCGCCGCGGCGCCGCGAGCGACGGCGCGAGTTGGAGCCCCGTTTCTCCTCTGTCGTGACGTCACGGTGTCACGTGGTCAGCCTTGAAGGCGACGCCGCGAGCGACGGCGCGAGTTGGAGCCCCGTTTCTCCTCTGTCGTGACGTCACGGTATCACGTGGCATTGAAGGCGACACCGCCGCGCCTGAGGAGCTGGGTTGAGCTCTAGTAATATGCTTCGCATAAAACATGGGGAACGTAGTCATGGGCAAGGCCGCATGCTACGTGCTGCTGGGTTAGAGTACTAAAGTCACGCAGAGGTGCCTGTGCAACGTTAAAGAGCAACGTGGGTCGCCGTGCTGCGCAGAAACAACGCACTTCTCGCTTGCTTCACGGTTCTGAAGTGAAACAACCTAGGCTGTAATGATACATGCGAAAAGAACGGAACACATCCCTGGATATTCCCATTCCCCAGTCAAATTCACAAACTGCAATTTTCGCTCTCAACGAATAACCGTGTGTCGAAGGTGCACATTCCCGCCCATGGCGTCATTAGCCGAAACTTATACCAGAAACGCTCTACCAAAGCTTATTATGGCTTAAAGAACGCACAGTGAGCCAAAAAACGCATAAATTAGCTAAGTAGAGCTTCAAATAGACAATAACACTGCGATAGAGTCTATTCATTTAAAACAGATGTTTACCTGGTGACAAGCCTACCATACAACTACAAGCCAATGCAATGGTAACGGAAATCGTACACGGTGGACACACGACCGACACATAGCGCGACCAAATATAATACCCACACCATACAAAAATGAAAGTATCTCATTGAGACCAATGCCACAAAGAAACGACCAGTCCAAAACATAGGTCCTCGCAAAGGTACGAGTGTTGTTTGCAACGCAAACAAATTCAGCGGACACAGCTATCCTGATGCTATTGCTTTCCAGTTCTACTGCATTATGCTCGCTGAGGTGCAACGTACAAACGCAGTTTCTCTACATGCTTATTAGGCTTTGCATGCCTTCTTTTTCAAATTTACAAATGTGCTTTTCTAGCGTGAGACAGAGAGGCCAAGATCTTTGCTAATGTGTCTCTTCCTACAGCATGAAACAACGTGCGTCCTATATCTTTGCTGTTATTCTTCTCTTATTGCCTGTTTGCATTGTATGAAGTTTCCAAACAGCTAACAAATATGAAACAGCAAAAACAATATTAGGTGCAATAACTAACGGCCGCAGTGAGGAGAGGTCGATTGAAGTTTCTTTGCGTAGTCAGAGATCCAACCATGTTCAAGCACACAGAATTCTTGCATGTTGTGTATCTCAATCAACCGTGCCATACAATCACAAAACCGTGCGCATGTGCTAGTAGGACATCCGTGTCGCCAAGGTAGCCCACCTTTGGAAGAGCCACAAGCTGTGGATGCCGCTAAATCATGAATACATAATAAGAAAACTCGTCATCACTCCTTATGCCCAAATGCCTAATTATCTAGAGCAGCGAGAAATTCGTTAATGAGCGCGCTCTGAAAGAGGTCCCTAAAATTTCCTCTTATCAGAGATTAAAAACTCGGTGAACATGCCGTTTTTTTTTTTGCATAAGACAACGAGACTTTTGGTGTAGCAAATTTATATTCGGGACGAAGCCTCGGTGATGTGTGCCATTTCTTAAGTTTAATGTTAGTAGCGTTTACATGCACGAATAAATCGTGCTGCCAATTCTGACGGCAGCCGTCGCTTCAGCTACCATGCGATTTATTTTGTAATGACAGAGAAAGCGATAGCGCTGTCATTTCAGTCACATAAAACTAGCGAATCAGGCTTCCACTACCGGTGGATTCCCCTGATTTCGAAGTTATGAGAGGATAGCGGACTCGACACATAAGTTCTTAGGCGATTGTGCTGTCCGTAAACATGTCGATTCACTTCAGCACAGAAATGGTAGGATGAGGCCCATAGCCGAACGCGCACTCAAACCTTGCTTGAGGGCTAATGAATCGTAATCGCTTGGAAAAGTTTGAAGCCATGAATCAGATTGCGTTTGTCTAAAGAATGTCATCGCGAAGTTGCTTCATAACGACAAAATCAAAACGGTAGCAGAAGTAGATGAAACCAAAGAGATCGTGCAGAAGTCATACCGCCTGCAGTGTTTGTTGTTCTCGTCGTTATGTCATCTGATTTTTGAGTAGATTTCATCCTGTCCGATTACGGTTCTTTAACGTTTCATACACACACGTTAAGCTAAATATCTTCAATTGACCTGCACAATAATATCCTCCCAAAAATGTCTTCTGTTTACGTCGGTAAGCTCTCATCCGCAATTATAAAACTGTGCAGTAATTGAGAAGAGAGTAACATTGTACTTCACAAAGATTACTTTGAGCTTTTGTTTGAACGGCCGCAGCAAAAGCTGTGGTTTCCAAGATCACATTTCAGTGCCAAGTTCTTTTAAAATTTTCATATATACGTGGGAATGAATTTGTCAAGCGGTCTCGCAGACAGATGCTGTACATTGAAACAAAAGTTTGCGTATTTGCGAGGTTACCCTGAGGTTCGGGACCAAGTAGTGGTGGAAGAGGACAAAAAGAATAAATATGCACAGAGAAAGTAATCCGTTGACACTCAAGCGAAATATGTTCGCATGGTGCTGCTCCTTCGGAATGCTCGACATTCTCACACTTGGATTATACCTTTTAATAAATGTTAAACGGTATTCGCGCATACTAGCGCCACCGATAAATAAGTGACAAATGAACAATACAATTTAACATTGAGGTGATTGTTTAATGCGTTTAGAAATGACCGAATGCCAAAACAGTTTCTTTTCTTTTTTTCCCGTCTTCAAAGGCAGCGTAATCAAGTCTAATGGCGACAACGCGAACAGCCTTATAGATTGGAATGCCTTTCCCTAAATCTTCGCCTGTGCGCATGATATTCATCCGTAAGTACTCGGTTGTCTTAACATCAAGGCCGTCTTCCGAGGCATTAAAAAGCTGAAGAGTGGAGACAACATCACCTAGGTTGTCATTCGTGTCTACCAGCGTTCCCTTGCTTTGTAGTAGCTGTCCTAAAGCTCCTAGGGTCTTGGAGCCCTGCTACGTCCTTCACTACTTCCGCGAAAGAGAGGGCAGCAGTTATCTCGGGCTGCTTTAAACCTGCCCTATTGCATTGCCTAATCATTGCTAACTCAAGAAACTGGAGAGTGCCAAAGTATAATTTTGCTTCGTAATATGCCTGTGATCACCGCAGAACGTAGTAATCAAAGGATGCCATATTATGATTAGTGTAAGACGCAGTGAAATGGTGGCATTTTCTTCCACTAGCGTAACTATTGTTTTCATATAATACCTCTAACAAACCTTAGCACACTATCTTGAAGAACATTTACTTGCCATGGGTGCAAGTGATCTTATCGTACTTGACATAGGACTTCAAGGGCATTCGAAAAACGGTTTAGGTGGAGGCTAATAGAGCAGCTGATTGCACTGTACATTTGTGTCTTCGTTTTAGTAAAAATAAATGTGCAGTGATAGTTCCATTAGATAAACTCGTCCCACTTGAGGAAGAGTTTTGCCCTCCTGGGCACAAACATTTTGCGACAGTATGCTCAGAGAGTCAGTGCCAGCAATACTATAGATGGGGATGTAATGAAAAAAAACCTTTAACATAGATTCAGGTGCACGTTAAATAACTCCAGGCCGTGAAAATTAAACCGGAGACGTCCCACTTCGGCGTGCTTCATAATCAGATTGTGATACTGACACGTTCACCCCCTAATTTTAAATTTCAAGGACACTTTCCCCTGAGGTTGCATAAGCAGATCAAATATTCATTCAGGAATATGATCAGAGAATAGGAACGCTCAGTTTCGATAAAAGCTAATCATGAATCGAATTGACTACGCAGTCGTTTTTTTTTTCTTTTCAAATGGATTTCTATGCGCTCGTGTACTCATATACCGGAATTCACACGTGTCGTTCTCGCGGAAAACACACAGATAAGGAAGCCGTGAAAACCATGAAAAACCCTGCCTTTGTCGGTCATGAGTACTGGAAGATAACGCACACTTGTTTATGCAGGCACCGCAATCTCTGCGGAGTCGCGTCAGATTAGCATAGCATTCAGCACGCTTGATACTTTGTTGTTTTTCAGCCCTAGAGTCACGCACCATTAGCTGAGCATAAGTTTGCTTCATTTAGTGTTTCAAGGTGCATCGCATGCTTGACATAAATGTTCCGCTGATATTAGGAATTTTGAAAAGGGAACGCCTTCTTCATTTGTTTCAAATGTCCAAGTATTTGCGGAAATTGACAGAAGTAATAATTTGGCGATTGGCGAGACAAGTAAACTTCTCCGAGGCGAAGGCGTTTCCCTATACTGGTGAGAGGTGTGATGAGCAGCAACTGCGTTGATAAAACGGATGCGTTAAACCTACTCCACCGAAGCATGTGGGATAGCCTACAGCAACTAATATAGTCGCCCATCATGAAGGAATTTTTCTAAGCGTAGCAAGAAGCGCTCAAACGTGCATACAAGATGGACACATCAGGTTGTGTGTGTGTGCGTTTATTTTTCTTACTGTGTGGAACAGCCGGAATAGGCTCAGCAGAACATAATATTCGAAGTGCATTTAATGCAATCGTATTTCGGAGAGGTCGTGCTTGAACCCACTGCCATATTCACGAAGCTGTACTACAACTTTCCTGAATAACGGGACTAGAGACTCTTCGGTAATGCTCGTACTCTTCATGTGATGTGTCACGTTGTGATGTGTCTTTCTCTTCTTCTTTTTACCCCCTTTCTCTCTCTGTGCTATTAACTCATAACAAAAATTGTATTAGCATATTATATATGCCAATATCAGTACCATTAAAGTCGAGCACGCGCGCTCTACAAAAAAAAAAGAAGTTTTTGCACCTTTAGAGCCCCCGTTCGTCCCATAGCGCCTGCCGTGGTGGCGTAGTGGTATTGACATTGCGCTGCTGTTCGAGGGTGAAGGATGAAATTCTGGCCGCGGTGGCAGATTCTGTGCCTTGCGTGCACTTCACGGAAACCGAGATGGTCAAAATATTCCGGTGTCATCCACTACGGTGAGCCTGATAATTATATGCCTGTTTTGGCACGTAACACTCCAGACTTTATTGCTTTTTTGTCCCACACCCTTATCCTTAAGGGTGCGAAATAACTTCATTATGCACAGCAGCGAACTCTAACTACCCCTAAATGGGAGAAAGCCTCATGATAAATTGAGCAACAATTCGAATCATATGATGTGCACCTAAATATCTGACACAGGAGCTCAATTGCAATAACGAGAAAAGCTTATATCATGCAGTTATCGTTTCATTTGCCATAGCTGTGATCATATTTAATTGCAAAGAATAGTAGTAAAAAAAAGAAAGCCTATATTGCAGCATCAACAATTCCATATTGACACTTAAGGGCAAGAGTGTTGGCTATGGGACAAATACAAATCAAGAACCAATAGAGGGGCAAACGACGTTTTTACTCAGTGAGACTGCACCAAATTCTTTATAGTGGCTTAAAGACTGTATCAGTTGGTAGAGGCGAATATATTTCTGAGCACGTCGCTATACATTGAGACAAGTCTGCGGGTGGCTTAAAGCAGCGCTTGTTCAATTAGTGCCTGCAGGTTGGCTCGTTCCTTACAGGGACGCGCGAACCTTTCTCAACTAATCGTCATTTTGGTAATGTGAGGTAGCCATTATATAATTTGCCAGTCAACTAATAATGTGTTAGTGACTCATTTTGCCAGAGTAAATCTTCGTCCTATATTTAAATAAGTTGACTACAGTTCTCGCAGCTTCACTGCCTTGAATATGCTTTCAATCTTATAACATAAAAACAAACACCAGTCTTTTTTTTCTGTCAGCACCTTCTTCTGCATCAGAGATGAAAATTTCAATAAACGCCTGGAGGTCTTCCAGCCAGGCCAATTGCAATGGTGTCTTAACAAGCTCATGCTCTGGAAACGAACGTCTATTACAAATTTCCGGTTCCGTTAATAGCTTTGCCTCTCTGATAGTCTGTTCTCAAGTAGCAATCCATCCTAGGCAGTGCCACACTATGTGGTGCATGTCCTGTGTTAAGATGTTGGACCAGAAGACTTAGGGCGTGTGCACATCAAGCGTCCTGCATGTGAACACCAGGTGTTCACATGCAGGATCCCTGGCTCAGATGACGCATGATGTAATGGTCGTTGCAGCTTCTTGTCTGAGAATAAATTCCCATGTCCGAGGTACATTACAGATAAAAGAGTAAACACACAAGGTAATGAATATACGTGTGTCGCGAAGGCGAATTATTAACGTTCTGCATCGTAGCTACAATGAAAACCACCACTTATCCATAAGATATGAGCGCTCCATTGAGTTTACAGTGTCGCTGAAAATCGCCTACAGGGTAGTGGAAAGAGTAAATATAAATTAAGTAAACGCCCGCCTCATTTGCACAATTCTGAACGAACCGACTGACGCTAAGGTTAATTCATCGACGGACTAACGTTGAACGCAAAAGTGGAAGCAGCTTCTGCTACGGAACCTGTCAGCGGCTGCTGTTACGGCGTTATTTCCGTTGTGCTATTTCTAGACGCTTAAATTGCGTGGTTCGTGCTAACAAACCATTCTATTTTATTTTGTTACTACTTATAGAAACTTGCTTTTCCTGCTTTGTGTGGCGCTCTTTTAGACTGCCGATTCGTCTCGCGGACTGTTTTAGTATCGGCTGTAGGTTCCGTCAGCTTTCACTAGCGAGCTTGACAGTCTCCATATATAGGGCAGTCTAAGGCCCGGCCATGTTAAATGGCGCGAACAAATCTTCTACGGAATGGCAAATATACAGAGAACATTCTCACCTGTGGTTTAACTTGACCTTCTTTTTTCTAGATCCATGATGGCGTCGAAGCCGCACCGCGGAGTCCAATGCCTCTCAATGCAAATCCCTCGAAAGGTGCACGTGTAGTCAGCAGAATAGGGACTTTCTTGTTTTTTTTTTCATTGTCCTTTGAATTAACCCTGCAAAGCCTGTGAAATAACACGAAATATATGGTGCGCACAAGGTATCTCGTTCTTGTTTTCATCGGTAACGTTCTTCACATTAATCAAAGTTCTGTTATTATAGCATCAACTGATCGCCAACCTTAATTAGGTGAAGTCGGTTAAGTCAGAGTGAGTTAAGTTCACTGTGAAACTCTAAAAATCAATCATTCATTTGCCGGCTCAAATCATTTTCCAAGAACCTGGCTCTTTTCACAAGGTATACCATGCATTATAGACGACATTTAGATACGTGCAACATAAAGTTCAAGTGTCAGCCCAAAGAAGTTAAGCAACTGACAGGTTTAAACACTGGATACCCAAGGTAGCTTATGATTATCTACGCAAATATCTTGATTTCGTACTATATTTAGTAATGCGTAGATCAAGCGTCATCCTTTCTTTGATTCCACCAGTTAATTGTTTGAGCACTACCCCAGCCATATATTCATAGAATTTTTTCTTTTCAAGAGGCCTTGCTATCTTTTTATACGCGATTGCCAGCTTCCTCTAAGCCTAAGCCTAAGCCAAAACACTGCTTTACTCTGAGCTTTGAAGACAACTACATGGTTGTGCGGAGCCGTTTATGCATTATATCTACGTGCTAATGAGCGAAGTTATCACACGTTAATTTAGTTATAGTCGAATCCTAAAGAAAAATTCCGATACACACAAAATGGCACAGGCGTTGGCGAAGGCAGTTGTCTATTCTTTTTTTACTGAGCGCACTTGATAAGGTTTTATTGATATGCTTCATCGCATGTTAGCAGTTTTACTGCTGTCATTTGTTTTCTTATATTTCAAGTACGTTGATGAGTATATAAGGCGAACTTCCACTATTGCGGAATTTTTGAACTTCCTTATGCGTTTTTTTTTTTATAACAGGGCTGCATAACTAACCACGACTATTGAAATATAGGTGACTTCAAGCGCAGTGACCTCTGTGTTCGTCGTCCTGTGAATTGCATTTTTTTTTCAAATGTCCATGTACTATGCGTTGTGTACACCCGCGGCAATGGTAATATTGAAAAAACTAAGCAAAATAGACCGACACTGCTTTCTTCGTCATATGTGAATGGCCCCATTACAGAACACTTACAACGCCAATAAATAAAATTTATTGCCATCGCGCGGTGTAATCTCCAAATTTTCGACATAGAGGCGTATGTTATTTTGCAGGATTTTCCCTGACCTGCAGGCCGTCAGAAACAGTGCCAAGGCTTATCTATGGTATTAGAGCGACTAGTATCAAGATTTCAAAAGCGCTGGGCTTTTTCCCCACGTATTTTGTTCATATTGCGATAGCTGTAGTTTCCTGATAATGTAGGACTGGGGGGAGCACCCAGCCGTTATCTGTGTTTTCAAGCGGTATGCGTGACGGGAGGCCTTCCCCCTCGAATGCAGCTGCAAGGGGTATATATGTCTTTCCATGGAGCAAAATTTCAGTCGCAGTAATTCGTCGGCGTCAACAGAGCACGTACCTCGCAGAACTTCTGTCCCTACCAGCCAGGTGTAGTATTCCGTAAACTTTTCACACAGTGTAGTGTCATTTCTCCTTTACTCTGGGTTTTGGTTTATTTGAAAAAAAATAGTTTAAAGGGTTTTGCGAATTCTGCCTGTGACTTAGGTCATCTTACCGCAATAGAAAGTAAAAAAGTTGTCCCTGCAGAAGCGTACAGGTATGAGATGCCGAACATTCTTTGTGATTACAAAACAGGTGCTAAAGGCACCACATTAAGCACTGTATATCTCAATAATTTCAAATTTTGTACACGGCTGTGAATAGACAACAAGCCCATTAATCTATTTCTTGAGTACACTTTATTGATATAAAGATACTCCAACTTATTTCGGAGATCCATGCGATGAGCTAGAAACGCAGAAGAAAAATTATATTTTAAATTGAGATATAACTCTGTCGTGTTGATATAAACCGAAGTGTTGAATCTTTTACACTGGCATTTTTCGACTGACAGATACCCACTGTAAAATGTTACGCTAAAACTACGTTTACAACGTTTTATTTCTGTCGTTATTAACGGGGGTATGTTTGCTACTGAAGCCAGCAGCGGCTATCGTTTTCGTGCTGCTTGCTACTGAAACAAATGTGTCTGTTCATCTTCATTTCTTGACAGGTGAAGCAAAATGAAGTCAGCGCTGCTGATTATTGTCCTGGCGCTAGCTGTCGCCGCTCCTTGCATCGCTTACCCCACAAGTGAAACCAAAGAAAAAGGTAAGCACGAATAATCTGATAAACGTGTTGTGGCGCAATGTAAAATACCATACGTAAGAAAAATCCCGAGCCATTCCATTGTGTGAAGGTGGTTGACCAACGAAACTGTTTAGCACAGGACACGGAGGCGACACATAATTTTGAACAAAGGTGCGAACTCGTTCATTGTCTTAATGGATGGTCATTTTGACGAAAGGTACGCACACTCATTTAGTGTCGTAATACGTGGTCATTATGTCACCCACAACTGCTATGACATTCTTTCATAATGTTAAATCGATGCACGTATGCAACTGCGTGGTCGGTTCGGCCGGATCTGTGTGGCATCGCAACGGATACGTCTGCAACGCGGAGAGCGTAAACCACGCCCTTTTCGGTACCGACACTTCCACATTGAAGTCACCGACAACGAAACGGGGGTAGTGTCATTACAGCTAATTTACGCAAAATTAGTAGCCATGACTCCTACGGAACTATAAGTCATCGCATTTTTTGCTTGCTAAGGGGGGTATGAGCTATTCGTCACGGGGATACAAGCCATCGTTGAGGACAGTTTTCGACATGCTGTTCTGTATGTTGTATGCGTGATTAGAAAGAATTTTAGCACTGTTCGCTTCCCTTTGGTGAGTGCTTGTAACCTCTGCCTTACGGGGCTATGAGCCATTGCATTTTTTGCTTGCTTACGGGAGTTTCAATGCTTACGGAGGTATGAGCCATTGGTGGTAGCTTTTTTGACGGAGAACTAAAATGCACGGAAATATAGCAATATGCAGCTTTGCTGTAAAAGGAAACAGTCAGAAGAGCTCAAGTCTCCAGGCTCACTTTATTTCAAGTAAAACACCCAAATATATATGCTCATTGAACAGACAGCGAAAGCGTAGTGAGTGCATGCAGGTTATCTTGATGTGCTATCGAACGTTCACATTCAATTTTGTAAAGTGAAATGCATGGAACGGGGAAGGGGACGTAAGGATTATTTTTAAGTTTTGCTGAAGTTTGACACATCGCCTGTGATTGAAAGCATAATTCTAGTCATCGAACTCAATTATTCAAAGACGTGGACATAATTGTACCAGAAAGCGAAACACGCATTAGCCTAATTTACAATAATTTGCTTAATAACTGCATAACTATTCTGATACGTACAACAATTTACGAAATGTAGCCGGTGAGATATAAGGCGCATTCACTTGAAATAATTCCCATGATGACAACGGTTCTGAAATAACCTTTCTCAGTGTTTTTTGGATTGAAAACATGCCCGATCGAGTAACTTTTTGCTTCAACGCACAAACAAGCGTTTCCATAAAAAGGTATGTAGACAACAGTGCATTTTTACGGAGAGCTTCATGGCGTATATCTCGAAAGTGGTATCATGGAGGAAATTCATTCCAAGTGATTATGCCTTGCAAGCTCACCAGTCACCATTCGTAATTTACAATATGTGCCATAAAGTAAATTAAAAATAAGATAATTAGTACATATGTGCTAATAAATAGAATATCTGTTTCAATTTATAGTACATGTAACATCCGACTCATTGAATAAGGTTGCTCACAGGCATTTTTTAATTATTTTCTAAAATATAGAATATTCGCCGCTTATAATGCGTCTGCCACTTATTTTTATTGAAAAGCGGACACTAAAAACACACAGAAGCTTTTCACATTTCAGTTTCTTTTCGCTTGAAATCATATGCACAAAGCTTGAAGAAGTGCACATAAACAGACTACATTCAATAAGAGGTTGTCCACACTTATCAGGGTTTTCATGCGCTGCTACGCCTTCAGTCGTTTAATTTATGGACAGGGCCCTACATTGAGGGGTCGTGAATATTAGGGTGCATTAAAGGTATCAATTTATCGAAATAAAGCACAATTTCAGTATGTGGGCAGTTCGTAGTTGAAAATTCTTTACATGTTTTTCCAACGTTTTTATTCTTGTTTGTGTGGAGGACGTCCCCTAGATATCATGCAGAGCAATATTTCACGCCAACTTTCCGTTTTTATTTACAGACGCAGAAGAGGACTCACTCAAACAAGATGGACGTGCCTTGGAAACGCTGGGAAAGATTTTGCAAGGAAAAGATACCACGACGGAAGGCCGTGCAGCTTTGGCTGAACTCGCGAGTCAACTAGGGGACTTCCATGGCACGGACACCCAACTGGATGAAAACGCCTCCGAGTACTTCTTCAAGAAGATCCGGAGGGTAGTCGAGAACGTGGCTAAAGTAGTTGTGGTAAACAAAGTTGCTGGTGCCGTCGGTGGAATGATTGGATAAAGATTATTGTTAATAATTCCCATCTTCGCTGTATAAATTATATGTATTGAAATAAGGCCAACAATTTCTACCTGTTCTGCTTTCTTTCGCATAGATAAAAGAAAGATATCATAAAAAAGCTCTTCACAAAGTCCCGCGGTATGTAAGTTGCCATTTTTTTCATAAAACCTTGTGGCTATCTTCTTGAATATTAAATATTTCAATTAAGCGCAAGTACGCATTACTAAATGGCAGCAACGTGGGAGTCGTATCGGGAACCTGAAGCTGCGCGAGGCACAGCTCTCTGCTGAGGCTCGCTATTAGGCTTGTAGCCTTAGAAGTCAAAACTGTCGCTTACTTTCTGAAAAACTAAACGGCAATCTCTGCACTGTGCGCATATGGGCTCTGTAACGTCACTTAAGCTGTCCTGGATAAGAAAAATCACAGAAATTGAGAAGCATAATAAAGCTTTACCAGACAAATAACCTCACAGACTCCGAATGCCTTGCACAGTTACGACTACGTTGTGTCCCACTACTATATACGCCACGCTATCGGGACTACACGAGTCCTCCCAGCACACTGGCTTATCTTAGTTCGCCTATAACTGTCGCTGAGATACGTGCGGTGCTCGCCAACCTATCTGGTTCGAACACCAACGAATGTATGACTTACTCGAATGAGATATATGATTTTAGTCCCCTCCTAGATTAATGGACAGAGGACGCAGTTATTCTGGTTCCCGAACCTGGAAAATGCCTTCTTATTTAACGTGTTCCTGATTTCCTCATCTCGTGCTTTCGCAAACTGCTCGAGAGATTTATCTAGCTCTGTCTATGCAATTCTTTTTCTGTCACCTGCGCGCTCCCCGACACCATTTATGGCTCTAGTGGTGCCATGTCTACTCACAACATAATTGTCCACCCTAAAGATGATGCCATAAACTTGACATCTTATGCACAATACCGCGCGGTGTTAGCCAAGGACCTCTAAGGGGCGTTCGAAAACCAAGCCCACGATACAATTGTTGAACAGAACTGTTAGCACGTACCCGCTCAGCCGCGGAGTTGTAGAACTAGACCCAAAACTTCGCGACCAATCTGTCAGCCTTATCATTGGTGATCTCCTCTCTCCCTCTGCACCAGTAGCAAAGTGCAGCAATCCACAAGGCTGCATGCTCTCTCACCTTCTATGAAAAATTGTGCGGTTTCACGTGCCAAAGCCATGATTTGATTCTTATGCACTCCGTAGTGCGGCACTCCAGAGTAATATCGACCACTTGAGGGTCTTTAACGTGCACCTAAACCTAAGTACAGAGGTATTTTCTCATTTCGACCCATCGAAATGAGAAAACCGTGGCCGGGATTCCATCCCGTGACCTGGTGCTCAGCAAGCACGGTGGGTTCACCTCCTATCCTTGACATGCAGCGTAACCCTCTGACCCTCGTTCTCATCTCAAATGTTCGTCATGCACTTTGCGTAGACAGTTTAACTTTCTGGGTAATTACCGGCTCCCTTAGATACGCTGAATCCAAGTACATGGTTGGATGGCTCAGACGTTCCTTTGCCGAGTCGCAACCGCTTGTCACGAAGCACACGCGCGGAGGAGACCTGTCTCTTAGCGTCACAATAGATGACAAATCCATTTCGCGTAAGTTGTTTGTACGGGTGGTTGGTTTTACTATTAAAACCCAACGCAAAAGTAACACATGCGTTTGCTTCCCCAATTTACCACGGAGTGTGACTAAATTGTGCACGTGCTTCCTTGGTTCTCTAGACACTTACATGGCTTTAAAAACGCTGATGCCTTATGCCTTGCCCAGGCTTGATACACCAATGCCTATTATACCACCCACCATATCACAACCTAATGCGCACTGAACACACATGTGCGTCTACGCTACTCATGAAAGCGCAGAAACGGGCACTTTGCCACGATATGCACATAGCTGCCGTTAGCCTGGAGAGCCTTGGGACGGCAAACGCTTCAGAGGAACCTACAGAAGCTCAACAGGCCGCCCAACTGACGCGGTTACGTTCCACAACCCAGGGAATTCTTATTTCACTAGGTTACCGGCCTAGCCCGGCTGCCCTTACACCTATGGTACTTTACCCTGAAGCGTGTACCAAACTAACGGTACCTCGTGTTCCTAACGATATCCACCTTACCGCCATACTGCCCACAGCGACCATCGTTTACGCTACTTGCGGCGTGAATATTACGTGGCCTGCAGCGCCGTTCATGCGCTCTTCACTGGTGCCAGCCCAGGAAATGAACACGAGGTGAGGTCACGATAGTAGTGGAACCTCATCTCATCACCGTATTTGCAGCATAGGTATGTCCATGAATCGGTGTTTTCATCTTGAAAGAATGCATAATTGCTAGAGCAACCCGTTCAACCTCTTCATATTGTAACAGACACATCATATATGATCCTATTCTGACAGACTCACTTGCAGGATGTCAGCGTTTGCTTTTCAACACTTTGCATCCCATCCCATTGGTACGGAGGTCAACATCCTGTTTCTCCTGTACACGGGGTAAGGTATTTAATGGGTCAAAATAGAAAGGAGTGGGAGGGAAGAAGGTACTATCAGTGTGAAAACCTGAGGTCGTCCATCACTTCAAGTCAACAATCGATCAGTCGAATGATCACTGACCGATCGTTTCATCGAGTGCCAGCAAAAGTTTTCAGCTTATAAACAAGCATCGGTCTGTTTAACAAATACTTTTCTGCTACAACCTCTTCCGACATTACTTGCTTCACTACTCACCAAACATCGCCTTAGTCTGCCCGTCATCGCTATACACACGCCATATGCGATGTGTTTGCGTTTCTGTGGAAGACGTAAACAATTAAATCAGTTGGAAACAATATATAGTTAGAAACATTAGGGGTCTCTCTGTGGAGTGTTTATTTGAAATGAATTTAGGAAGGATGGCACAACATAAATCCTAAATCACGCGCTGGATCTGCGGTGTTCTTTTATTTTTTTCTTGCTTTCTTGTGGTGTTACGTTTTGGCGGAAGATATCAATGGAAAATAATTATGATGTTTCTGCACTGGAGTTGGCGCATAAAATGTGCAGCGATACCAGTGTACGACCATGATAACTTCTTTATCACACTTTATGCGCACACAGGATGCACTTTTGAAAATGCGCTTCGCACCATAGAGAATTCGTGCCACAGACACTCGCGCAACCTATGGATTCAACAGGCAGACACAACAGGCTTTTAAAGAAATATTTACGCAAGAATTTCTCGACTTCAACTACCCGCAAAAGCGACATCACGCTATCTGCCTTCTCAGTTGATTGGTTGGCCCTCCTGAAATTCAGGAAGTTACTTGCTAATGCTGTATAGCCTGCGACTGCCGAAATGTTCGACTTCACTACGTACTAGAAGACGGGACTGGTAACGACCTACGAGGGTTTGCCCACGCGAGCATTCTTGTATTCATCCCTCACTGGAATGCTGTCGTCCTACGATGTCGAGTTCAGCAGCAAGACACCATGGCCTCTGGGCTACCGCAGTGTGGAGACAAGGCTTCTTGAAGTGGATTCACGTGGTAAGCTTAGTTTGTGAATAAAACTGTGCGGCGCGGATGGCCAACCTCTAAACCACATGTTCAATGGTTGAAGTGGGGCGCGTCTTGGTTTTCTGTTCTACAAATCTAGTATTCTGGCGCCGTTCAAAGAGGCCAAGACATCACCTTTGCTAGTGTGTCTCTTGCTACTTCATGCTACAACGTGCGTCCTATCTCTTTGCGTTTATCCTTCTTTTATTGCCTGTTTGCATCATATGAAATTCCCGAACAGCTACCAAATGTGAAACAGCAATAACAAAGTTAGGCGCAATCAATATCGGCTGCAGTGATGAGAGGTAAATTAAGATTTCGTCGCGCAGTCAGAGATCCAACCATGTTCAAGCGCACGAAAACTTTGCATTTCGTGTATCGCAATCGTCCGTGCGATGCAATTACAAAACCATGCGCATGCGCTCGTTGGGCATCCGTGTCGCAAAGGTCGCCCGCCCTTCGGGAGAGCTACAAACAGTGGAGGCCGCTAAAGCATGAATAAATAATAAGAAAACTCCTCATCAATCTTTAGGGTCAAACACCTAATTATCTAGACAAGTTAAAGATGCGCTCTGAAGGATGTCCCAGAAATAGACTCCCTCTTACAGGAAATAAAAACTTGGTGAAGAACTCTTTTTTGGCATATGACAACAAGACTCTTATAGTAGAAAATTTCTAATCAGACCTCGCATCGGACATGTGTGCTATTTGTTAAGTTTAATGGTGTAGGTTTTACTTGCTCGGAGAAATCGTCCCGCCAATTATGGCGGCAGCCTTCGCTTGAGCTACGGTGCGATTTTTTTTTTTTTTGTAATGACAGCGAAAGCGATAGCGTGGTCATTTTAGTCGCATAAAACTAGCGAATCAGACTTACGCTTCAAGTCGGTTGCGCTGATTTACATGTTATGAGAGGATAACGGGCCCTACACATCAGTTCGTAAGGCGATTCTGCTGTCCGTAAACCTGTCAATTCACGTCAACACAGAAATGGTAGAATGAGGCCCGCACCCTAGCCCGTACCAAAACCCTGCTTGAGGGCTAATGAATGGCCATCGCTGGCACAGGTTTGATTCATGGAATGAGATTGCGTTTCGGAAAAGAATGCCATCGGAAAGTTGGTTCATAACGACGAAATCAAAACTATAGTGCAAGTAGATGAAACTAAAGAGACCATGCAGAAGTCCTTCCGTCTGTTTGTCGTTCTCGTCTTTATGCCACGTGATCTTTTAGTAGATTTTATCCTGTCGGCTTACGATTCCTTAGTGTTTCATTCAAATATGTTATGGTAAGTATATTCAAGTGAGGTGCAGTTTAACATCCTTCTCAGGAAAGTACTTGCGTTTGCCTATATGTAATGTCCCATCCGTGTTTCGAAAAGGTTATAATACTTGAGAAGGCTGGAACCTTGTATATCATACAGATTACATTGAGCTTTTGTTTAAACTGCGGTTGCAAAGGCTGCGGTTTTCATGACCATACGTTTGTGCGAAGTTCTTGTGTGCTTTCCTGATATGCGTGTAAACGAAGTTGTCAGGAGGTCTTGCAGACAGATGCTGTATATTGGAGCAAGCGTATGCGTATTTATTAGTTTAACCTGAGATTATGGAATAAGTAGTGGTTGAAGAGGATAAAAAGATTTTTTAATAAACAGCGAAAGCAATCTGGTGACACTCAAGCATCGCAAAGCCTACAGCATCCGGCTTCCTTTTTTCTTGCGCAGCCTGTTCCAAAATATCACCAAAAGAAGCCTTGAAGACGTCCCTCAAGGCGTCATGAGAGATAATTTCCCAATTGGCAGATTGTCTATGTGCAGTATGCGTAGCAATGATGAGTTCGCGCATATGCATGATCAAAAACAAAACATAAAGAAAACAAAAAATAAATAATCTAACTTTCAGAATGAGCATGCTCTAGCTATTGCTCAGTGCTAATTCGAATGAGGGCGCGTTCAATTTAGCCACTCCGATACACCAGGTATAAACAAGGACCACCATATATGTTAGTATGGTGCCTCTCTTTTCGAAAGCTCCACATTCTCACACTTAGGATATTACTTTCTGTAAATGGTGCTGACGTATCGCCCGTGCGCACTAACACCCACGCTAAATAAGCGAGACATCAACAATATGCTTTATAATTCAGGTCGTTGCTGTTTAACACTTTTAGAAATTCTCAAATGGCAAAATAGCTTTCTTTTTCGCTTCTTCAAAGGCAACATAACCTAGGGTAATGGCTACAACGCAAACAGCCTTGTAGATTGCCCGACATTCACTAAATCTTCTGCTGCACGCATAATTTTCCTCCGTATGTACTCGGTTGTCACAACGTCGAGTCCGTCTTCCGAGGCATTCAAATGCTGAATAGTGGAGACGACATCGTCCAGGTTGTTGTTCGTGTCTACCAGCGTTCGCATGCTTTGCAGCAGCTTTCCTAGAACTTCTAGGGCTCGTGCAGCCCTGCCAAGTGCTTTATCATCTATGCGAAAGAGAGGGAAGCAGTCATTTCGGCCTGCTTTATACCTACACTATTGAATTGCCTAAACGTAGCGACCTCACGAAACTGCAGAGTGCCAAAGTATATTTTTGCTTGGTAATATACCTGTGATGACGGCGGGACATAGTGATGATAGCATGTCACATTCACGTTAGTGCGAGAAGCAGTGAAACGCTGGCACTTTCTTCCATTAGCGTAACTATTTTTTCTATATAGTACGTCAAATACATTTAATACACTCTTTTGAAGCAAACTTACTCGAAATGGGTGCAAATGATATTATCTTACTCGACAATGGACTTCGAGAGCTTTAGAAAAACGTTTTAGGCGCCAGATAATAAAAGAGCTGATTGCGCTGTGCACTTGTGTTTTTGTTGTAGTAAAAGTAAGTGTGCAGTGCTTCTTAAAATACATAAAGTGATCAAACTTTACAGAGAGAAATCATTGCCAGCCTCGGCAAAAACATTCTGCAGCAGTTTGCTCACAGCGTCACTGCCATCTAATGTGAAAGAAAAGGAGTTATAAACATACCCAAAGCGTGTAAAATAGCCAGTATAAAGAATCGATGAACATATTACTGAAATATTTCATAAATATACATTATTAGATCACACAAATTATGTAAGCTTGCAGTAAGAAATAATGTGGCCGTTATTTCTCTGTGCTGGTGATTTGTGCTATGCATGCTTATTACGCTGTTGAAGTAATTCTCGCTTACCCTTTCCACTTCAACGGGCTACTTACTGACGACTTCTTGCCATCTGTGGAAATATAGCAAACATTGTTAGCATACCTCTGCACTTTTATTGTGATAGCAAATATATGGACTCTCCGAGCGAATTTCTAACATCGTCCTCGCCAATTGCGTTGCCATGGCGGTATGCGTATACTTTAGTATATGTACGCGCTATTCCATGCATTTCTATATGTCGTGCTGTATTGAAGGTTTATATTGCTGCGCCATACTATCACTAAACTTGCTCATACGAGGTCTCACATTCCCCACTATGAAAATATACTATTCGTCTTAATTTTGCAAATGGCAGCACAGTAACAAATTTTACAAAAAATAACGCTCACATGACATACATTTTATCTTAGCTCTTCTCAGATTACGAAATATTAGGAGTGCTAAACAATGTAAGACCTCAAAGCTGAAAGTGGTGTACCTTGAGCGCATGTTTTTGAGCAGCGTAACGGTACCTGTGCGATGTCATTGCAGGCCCTACAAGGCGTGGCGAAGTGTTTAGGAGAGCCATAAATTTTGGCGCACACGCGCTTAGTAAGAACAATGTCAGAAAGTTAGAGCGCAACGCTGAACATTGATGTTACCGCGAGGGCTTCGCACCTTTTTGGGCTGCACTATCTCCGCGATGGGCCAACGAAGCAGGTTATAAGCATGTCTGAAACAGAAAATTGGTGGTGAGTTCTTCTGTAACTTCTCCAGCCAATCACAGAAGCAAACAATATCGTCGACTTGATTCCTCCGGAGCGTCTGTTGTTCTCCAAGATTATTTTCATTGGCGGAAGCAATGAGGTGTGCAACAGACATGGACAAAGTGTATGGAGTCTCAGCATTTCACTCTTCAAAAGCCTGCGGTGCCGCTTATTTCACTGCTGAACCCGTTTTACTCATGAAACTTCGCTGCCGACTGAAGTGAACCTTGACAATAAATAGTTGCAGGAAGCAAGCATGTTATTTCAATTCAACAAACAATTAGGCTTTCGCGGTTCCACTCGGATAGGCGAGCAAAAGGTATAAAATTACGGGCTAATTATTTTATTTTTGTGGTTAACGCCTTATTTGGGTAACAGGAAAAGTTTTAAATACGAATTATTTGCGGCCTCGCGGATGAACAGTG
Source organism: Dermacentor variabilis (assembly GCF_050947875.1). NCBI lineage: Eukaryota > Metazoa > Arthropoda > Arachnida > Ixodida > Ixodidae > Dermacentor > Dermacentor variabilis. The sequence goes on along the minus strand of NC_134569.1, from coordinate 161,549,999 downwards.
GCTGGCGGTTATGAAAGCGTGGGCGAGGATTCCCTGCAGACTTAATTTTTATCCTATTATAGCGGCGTTTTTTTAATTAGCTTTGGAATAATTATAGAGAAACACATATTTGCGAGACAATCACAGTTCTTTTGGATCTAACCCGCCATGGTTGCTCAGTAGCTATGGTGTTAGGCTGCTGACCACGAGGTCACGGGATCAAATCCCGGCCACGGCGGCGGTATTTCGATGGGGGCGAAATGCGAAAACAACGATGGTAGTTTGACTTAGGTACACGATAAAGAACCCCAGTTGGTCGAAATTTTCGGAGTCCTCCACTACGGCGTGCCTCATAACCAGAAAGTGGTTTTGGCCTGTAAAACCCCATAATTTAATTTTCTTCTGGATCCCTCGTTTACTGCTCTACCACTTTAAATGTCACAACCGATTCCTATTGTTAGTTGGGAAGTTACGTAACGATGCGTGGCTGCCAGTGCCGTACAACCGCGTAGGGCGCAGGACGCTGCGATCCTACACGTACTACGCCCACCGCGGAATGTTAGAAAAACATCTACGTAAGCACAGCAAAGAAGTGGCTACGTTAGGCGGCTAGAATGATAACGGTAGAAGCGTCGTTCAGAACGCACGGAACTGTTCTCCACTTCCTTTTTCTGCCTACTTCCTTTTTCAACAAAAAGACGTTGATCCACAAATATTTTCATAAACAACGGTTAAATTTGTTAATTTTCGCTCTTGCTTCCTGTTTGGCTGTTGCCATGGCTCTCTCCTCCTGAGTAGATCGCTTGATTTCTCAACTCCTTGCAACTCTTGTTTCCAGTTGTCAATTTTGCACGAAAAGAGCTCTACAATTAGGGAAATACCAGACGAGTTAACGTGTGACAGTCATATTGCCTTTGAGTTTAATTTTTATTGCAAGCTTTGATGTTGAATGCTGTCTCGCTTTATGTTATTTTTCCGTTATCTAACCGATATCATGGGTATATGGTTCCGAGGATCTGTCAGCGTCGCGGCGAGCCGTTACTCGAGGAAACAATTGAGCAAACGGAAAAGTTAAAAGCAGTTGGTGTTTTCTCTGGCCGCAACTCGTTGAACGGGCATACAGACCATGCTGACCACGAACCAAATCCCTTTCCTGGTCCCTGGATCAGTCTAAACAAAGAAGGTTCAACAAACGAAGCAACAGCGATGCGCGTGACCATCGAAAAGACAGTAACAACTGAATGCATATTGAGTTAATCGCGTGAGCACCGAATCGATGAGGAAACTGACCTTCACATGCCAGGAGATGCCTATAGCTACTGCCATCCAAAAGAAATAAAAATAGCAAAATGTTGACCGCGGTTTAGTTGTCAAGTTTAAACATGGATTTGACGACGCTTTAGGAATGCGTTTGAGAAGTGGGGCGTGGGCGGTCAGTGGGGAGGGGGGGGGCGGTATGCGTCCTAATTTTGGGGGGGCCCGGGTCCCCGGTTTTGTACGTGCCTAGGCGGGGGGGGGGAGTACACCACTTCTTACGGGGGGGCGCCCCCCCCCCCCCGCTTGCGTACGTGCCTGTAGTACAGTAAGAACATCTATGGCGAAACAATATTCCACAAAAAATAGTGATTTCTGTCGCTTTCATAACTTTTCTCTCGAACATTACTCCCATTAACTGTACGATTTCTCTGTGCGTCAGATGGCGACATCTTTCAGAGACATCCTTTCCCAGGTGGCGAAAAATGCCTAATCGCGTTCGTGGTCGAATCGCATGAACAGATGCTCAGGAGGCGTTGTATCTTAAAAATTCAGGTTAGACAATTTTGCTTGCTGGAACAAATTTTAACCCAGCCTATGCAGACCATGCAGACAGTGTCTGCCGGAGAGATTGTTTTTCTTACATGTATTAGCCAAGGCAAAGTGGCCAGAACAGTACCTGTCTGTGCGTAGTTTCCACAACAAAGCACCGCGTCCCACTTCTCGCATAAACGTGTCCCCGCGTTTTGTCCCAGCGCCGGCCGAGAAGCTCTAGCCAAACGCTAATCCCAATGAAGCAAGGCGGGCCCGCCTACGCGCAAAGACCACTCCCTTAGTTGAGATGCAGGAACAATGTGCTGCTGCGTGTGCGGCGCATGCTGCAGCTCAATGCTGGAGCCCGCGGACTTGGTGCCGCAGGAACAAAAGCCAGAGGCTAAGTGACAACGCCCGCAGAACCCAGCAGTTTAAATGCGAAAAGTGGACGCACAGATCGCGACCGCCGTGAGCTCGCCGCAATACGGGAACCTGAAGTCAACGCAATGTGACAACGCTGACAATTCTCCCCTCTGCATTTTTGTGTATGCACTTGCCACAACACGCGCGCTTGTTTAGCCAGCTTATGTGTACTGCAATTAATACGGCCACTGCAACGACGAGTCTTAACCGTCGCTTTAGCATTCATTGCTTCGACGTTATTGTGAAACTGCGGTTATGCTTTTTTTCCCCTAAGAACTACACTACAATGCAATTCAACATTCTTCTGGTAGTTCCACTAGTGCCCTGCAACCGGCGTTTAAATAAACAGGCTGTCAAACACAACTGTATTACACTTGAGCTCATTCAGCTAATTTATTATTATGATATAATAGAGCTATCTGCATCATATCAGAAGCAATGTTCCCAGTTTGTTTTTCTCGTTTATTACCCGTAGATATGCGACTCTGTGTGTCACTTTCGTTGTGCGGAGGGAAACAAAGGCGCCAACTGCCCTTGAAGCGTTTAACTAAGAAAGCTCACTTTACTCGTGTTAAAGTAGCCAGCATGAATTTTAAGCAACTTATTATATAAAATGTAAAGAATGGAACGCCTTCCCGATATTTACGGGCATGCTTACTCTTAAGTGCTCTCGGAAACCCGGAAAGAGATGGTACTAAAGAAAGAGGCACTTTAAACACCAGTGCACACGGAATCCAGGAATAAGGTAACCTAACAGAAAGAAATACCAAATAGAATACTATTAGAACAATTAATTTATATACTTGACTTCCATCATGGATTAGGAATGAGAGGGGAAAGCGGCAGCTTTGCCTGAAGGACGAAGCCTTGTCGGAAGCGCGGAAAGTATTGGCATTTCAAATTTGACCTCCACCAAATTTCAGGTTGATTCACCTCCGAAATTCAGTTGGGCCACCCCTACATTTCAACGTAGTCCACATCCTAATTTCAGTTGGGCTGCCTCAAAATTTAGGTAGGACCACCCGCAAATTTGAAGTTGGCCCACCCCGAAATATAAAGTTAGAATACCTCCAAGTTTAAGTTGACCTACTCCCAAATTTTGAGTTAGCCCACCCCCAATTTTAAGTTTGCCCACCTAGAAATTTCGGTTAGCCTACTCCTACTATGAGGTACCTGGTGCACCTTCTGTGGAACCATATGTGTATCCTTATGGGTATGCCTACATCTGATCATATGGGTATTCTCTTTAACCAGTTTTATTTTTATAATTGTTCCATATCGCTTATAATGCTAGCAACCATCTACATTTTCACTATTATAACAGTTAAATGTCCCAACTTAAAAAAATTACGCATTTCTTTGCAGATAGAAGGCATTCCACTGTCGCCTGACAGACAGACTTTGCTGGAATACTCGACAAAAAATCCTTACGCATTAAAATAACAAGAACGCCCTTGTAACTGTCGCACACTTTGGAAATGAATGACTCAAGACTAGTGTCATCCTGGAAATTATTTCAAAGTGGGTATGCCTTACCAACACACCGGCTATAATTCGCAAATTGCTATATGTAGCGTAAAATAATAATTAGAAAGATAATTAGTGACTGCTAATTAGGTGGATATGAGTTTCAATTTCTCGTGCAAGTAATGTCCCTCTCCTCACAATCGAATTGGGGGAACATAATTATGCTCTCCGCCAGTGGCAATTTGTCAATGTTCTGTAAAAGCTAAAAACTTGTCACCCATTATATATCACAAAGCGAAAGTTCTTTATGCGGCACGTAGTTTGGTTATTCCGCTATCAAAATGCACTAACAATGCGCGCGAGGTTTAGTATGTCAGTTCAGCATGCCTACTGCTTACAAGCGACTGTAGCGAGTGTCTGTTTTCGAAGTCGGCTGCATTGGGTACAGAACACGCATATTCCGATCAAGCTCAGTAAAGTAAAAACGGTGTACCACGCGCGGAGTATAACTTGAGGTTAACCAAAGAACTGTATCTAGTGCATCCAACAGACACCGGAGTCTACCCGACACCGGAGTCCAACACATCGCTGAGCGTCCTCGCAGAATACAAGCACATGTGATGACAGCGTTTTAACTGAACAAGTTTGGTCAATAGTTCACTTAAACGCTACACCGAACTATTAATCCTCACAGGACGTTGGTGCTGGCAATTATGAAGCAAGATTTCCCGTCAGGAAGTCTAAGCAGAATAAAGATTCATTTAGACATATTACTAAAGAATGGGAGCACTCGCTTTGAATAAAGGCTAAGGATGGAGACACCGTATAGACGATTTTTAAGCGTACTTGCTTCAAGTAAAAACTTACCTCTCTAATAGACGGCAATGTGTTGTAATAAAAGATTTACCTTCCTCAACCCAAGCAACACTAACTAGAATACCACATGACTCTGTTCTACGGGATTTTCTGCTCAGCTCATGCGTCAATGATTTCCCACCTATCCTTAAACATTCGGAAGCTCTGATGTGCGCTGGTGATACAGAACGAATTTTTGAAGGTAATACACTCTATAAACTAGAAGCAGCTCTAAATGAGGAGTTACTTTAAGTTCGAAGACGGTTTAACAAAAATCGGCTCACCATTACTTAAGAAACAACTCGCGCAATCTTTAATTTTAAGGAAGAATAACAGATTATGAGAATTTCTGAGTGAGCCTGGATGATACTTATTCAGATAAACTAAGGCCGTTTAAGTTTTTCGTCATCGCTTTTCGATGTAATACGAATTGAGGTGCCCAAATACATCATCATCGTCATCAGCCTGGCTACGCCAACTGCAGCGCAAAGGCCTCTGTCATGCCTCTCCAACTGCCCCAGTCATGTACTAATTGTGGCCATGTTGTCCCTGCAAACTTCTTAATCTTCGTCCGCCCACCTAACTTTCTGCCACCCCCTGCTACGCTTCTCTTCTCTTGGAATCCAGTCCGTAAACCTTAATGAACATCGGTTATGTTCCCTCCTCAGTACATATCCTGCTCATGCCCCCCCCCCTTTTATTCTTCTTGATTTCAACTAAGATGTCATTAACTCGCATTTCTTCCCTCACCCAATCTGCTCTCTTCTTATCCTCCTTAACGTTACACCCATCATTCTACTTTCTGTAGCTCGTTGCGTCGTCCTCAATTTAAGTAGAACCCTTTTCGTAAGCCTCCAGGTTTCTGCCCCGTACGTGAGTACTGGTAAGACACAGGTGTTATACACTTTTCTCTTGAGGCATAATGGCAACCTGCTGTTGCCATTATGCAGGTAGTGACCGGTAGTGAACAGGATGGCAGGTAGTGACCGCTGCTCCATACGGAGCAGCGGTCACTACCTGCCATCCTGTTCTCCTCCGATACTGTTAAACATTCATTTAGTTTTCCGCAGATTAATTTTAGACACAACCCTTCTGCTTTGCATGTCCAAGTCAGTGAGCATGCATTTCCATTGGTCCCCTGAGTTACTAGGCAAGGTAATATCATCAGCAAATCTCTAGTTACTAAGGTATTCTCCGTTAACTCTCATCCCCAATTCTTCCCAATCCAGCTCTCTGAATATTTCCTGTAAACACGCTGGGAATAGCATTGGACAGATCGTATCTCCCTGCCTGATGCCTTTCACTATCGGGATATTGTTGCTTTCTTTATGGAGGCCTATGGTGACTGTGGAGCCGCTATAATATCTTTCAGTATTTTTACATACGGCTCGTTCACACCCAGATTCCGTAATGCCTGCATGACTGCTGAGGTTTTGACGGAATCGAATGCTTCCCGCAATCAATGAAAGCTATATATAAGGATTGATTATATTATGCACATTTCTCTATCACCCTATTGATAGTGTGGATACGGTCTATTGTTCAGTAGCCATTACGAAAAATCCTGCCTGGTCCTTTGGTTGACAGAAGTCTAAAGTGTTCCTGTTTCTATTTGGAATAACTTTAGCAAATACTTTATAGGCAACGGACAGTAAGCTGATCGGTCTAGAATTTTTGAAGCCGTTGGCGTCCCCTTTTTTATGAATTAAGATTATGTTGGCGTACGTCCAAGATTCCGGTACGCTCGAATTCATGAGGCATTGCGTATACAGGGTGGCCAGTTTCTCTAGAACAATCTGCCCACCATCCTTCAACAAATCTGCTTTTACATGATGCTCCCCAGGTGCCTTTCCCCTTTGCATGGCGCCCAAGGCCATGCAAATTCTTCCGGCGTTACTTGTGGGATGTAAAATTCCTCTAGACTATTCCCTCTTCCATTATAGTCGTGGGTGCCACTGGTACTGTACAAATCTCTATAGAATTCATCAGCCACTTGAACTATCTTACCCATATTAGTAATGATATTGCCGGCTTTGTCTCCTAATGCATACATCTGATTCTTGCCTATTCCTAGTTTATTTTTCACTGCTTTTAGGCTTCGTCCGTTCCTGAGAGCATGCTCAATTCTATCCATATTGTACTTCCTTATGTCAGTTATGTTACGCCTGTTGATTAACTTCGAAACTTCTGCCAGTTCTTTTCTAGCTCTAGTGTGAGAGGTTTTCATACATTGGAATTTCTTAATCAGATCTTTCATCTCCTGCGATAGCTTACCAGTATCCTGTCTAATGAAGTTACCACCCACCTCTATTGCACACTCGTTAAGGATGCCCCTAAGATTGTCGTTCATTGCTTGAACATAAGGTCCTCTACCTCATATAAAGCTCAATACCTATTCTATAGCTCGATCTAGAATTCCTCTATTTCCCCTCTTACCGCTAACTATTTGATCGGCCTCTTATGTACCAGTTCCTTCATTTCCCTTTCAAGTTTAGGCGAATGCGAGACTTTACCATCACATGGTCACTGCAGCGCACCTTGCCGAGCAGCTACACATCTTGTATGATGCCTGGGTTAGAGCAGAGTATAGAGTCTATTTCATTTCTAGTCTCGCCATTCGGGCTCCTCCAAGTCCACTTTCGTGTATCCGGCTTTCGGAAGAAAGTATTCATTGTCTGCAAATTATTCCGTTCTGCAAACTCTACTAATAACTCTCCCCTGCTATTCCTAGAACCTACGCGATATTCCGCCACTGACTTGTCTCCAGCAGACGTCTGGCCTACCCTGGCATTGAAGTCGCCCCTCAGTATAGTGTATTTTGTTTTGACTTTACCCATCGCCGATTCCAGGTCTTCATTGAAGCTTTCGACTTGCTGGTCATCATGACTGGATGTAAGCGAGTAGACATGTACGGCCTTCAATTTGTACAGCTTAAGTTTCACAACAGGACCTGCCAGCCTCTCGTTTATCCTATAGAGTTTGTGCATGTCATCAGCTATATGCGTATTAATCAGGAATCCGACTCCCACTTCTCTTTCCTCCGCTAAGCCCCGGTAGCACAGGAGGTGTCCACGTTTTAGCACTGTATGTACTTCATTGGTCCTGCTAACCTCACTGAGCCCTATTATATTCCATTTAATGCCCGCTAATTCCTCCTATAGCACGGCTCAACTCGCCTCAATAGATAACGTTCTAGCTTTAAACGTTACCAGCTTCACATTCTAATGGTGGCCTGTCCGGATCCAGAGATTCTTAGCACCCGTTGCTGTGTCACAGGTCTTACCGCCGCCGTGGTCGGTAGTCTCGCAGCAGCTGGGGCCTGAGGGCCGGGGTTTGATTCTTGTATTCATATAGGATGTTGTGGCCATGTGCTGCACCAGGGTGGCCAATCCTGGTCTGGTGAGGCAGTGCTTTACCGTTTCTGTTCACCGGGTGAGGCCGCACTCCAGGCCCGTCCATACAATTACATCAACACGCGGATTTTTTTAACCCGGTGGAAGATTATGCGGCACCAGGATTTGAACCACGGTCCTATTGCACACGAGTCGGATGCTCTACTCCTACGCCATCGCTGCGGCCTCATATAGCCTCAGACATGACACGTACACATGTTTAAATGCAGTTTACTAAACCTTTCTTTTTACTTCTTACTTTGAAGTGACTGCTATAACTGCTTTTTGGCCGTATGATACGCACAGATGCTTTATGTTCTTACTTGAAAAATTCAAGTGTCCAAAGTTAAATTGATGGATGACCGTGTACGCTAGTTGGTTGACTCAGATCATTGAAGTAACCGACGCCGAACTTTCCACGAAGTGGGAGAACCAATGATTTGTATCTGGTTTTGAGATGTCTAGGCTAGTGTCTCCGACAACGACCACCGGCGAGGGATTTGCGGCAACGTACGTTAATCAACGCGGAAGTATGCGCGCCTCGTCATCAATCATGCGGTTTGATGGCTTTTTTATTTGTGCGCTTTGTATGGAAACGACAACTGCGCTATATGTTCGCTTCAGGCCTCTGCCTTACTGGCCCTGCACAGCCGCCGGGATCGGCCCGCCTGGGCTTTTTGTCGACGAGAAAGATGCGAAAAATATACCGGGATCTCAGCCACAGACAGCACTGCTGAAAAATTTTTGCGAGCGAATTGAATACATCTTAGGGGCTATGGTTCGCCTTCACCTTCAGTTGGTCGACTAATGAGAAGCGGGAAGAGTGGCCAATTTGATGGTAAAATGGTTGCGTCAAACATACTGCAATGTGGCCGTAGAGCGCAGCACATTATGAACGAATGTTTAACGTAGTCAAAGGGCGAAAACAAGCATAATAAAGGAAAGTGAGAGAAAGAACGGGCATCGTATGTGTGCACCGCTTTTTGCGTTTTTTAACTATGCTAACCAGCTGGAAGTGACTCATCACCACATCTTATTCAAACTGCATTTAATGACTTCACATTTCCGAGAATTCGTGCTTAAACTTGCTGCTAGGCTCAAAAAGCTGCACTACAATTATTGTCAAGTACGGCAGTAGACCATAGTTAATTATGCTCGTACTCTTCATGCGATGGGATGGCTGGTGGCTTCCTCTTCTTTTTTTCTTTATCTCCTTTCTCCCTCCGCACTGTTTACAGAAACCTAACAATACATAATGTGATAATAATCATCGCATATATCATAATGAAAACAATTGCGCACTATCTACAAAAAAATCGCACCTTTAAAAGCGCTCATTCGTCCCATAGCGCCCGCAGTGGTTGCATAGTGGCTTTGACGTTGCACTGCTGTCCTAGGGCGCAGGGTCAAGTAGTGGCCACAGCATCCGCACTTCGAAAGGGGCGAAGTGAAGAAAACACTGTGTATCGTACATTCGGTGCAAGTTAATGAACCCCAGCTGGCCAAATGTGTCCGAAGCTCCCTACAGCGGCGTGCTTCATAAGTAAATCCTGGTTTTGGCACATAATAAAGTAGGCTTTGCTGCGAGGTACCCCTGGCTAAAGGTCTGGAATAACGCAGCATCTACATTTAGAGCAGTTTCGGCCACGTGACCCTAATGCAAAAAACTCGTCCGTTTAGCGCACTACTGTAAAGCGCCAGTCAACTAAGAGAAAAACGGCTGGAGACTCGTTTGAGGAAAGTAATTACTCGTCCTATATTTAGATTTGTTTGCTACAGTTCTCGCCAGGAAAGCTGGAAAAACTATTGAGGCCACTTCTGGTGCGGCACGTCAAGAAAGTGCCGGGTCAGGAGGCGTGAGCCTACCTCTAGGCCCGGACTAGGACCTCAGTTCCTTTAGACTAATAAATGTTTGTTCTCTATCTCTCGCTACTTCATTGCATCGAAGTACACTTTCACTCTGATCACTTAAAAATTACTATCGTTTTTATTTTCTGTCATCAGCTTCATCTGCGACGTAAATGTGGATTTAAATAAAAGCATGTAGCACCTCATCAGCTAAATTGCAAAGATGGCTTAGCAAACTCATGGTTCATGACCCAACGTCTATTACAGCTTCTCTGCCCCGTTATTGGCTTGGCACCTGTCACAATATTTTCTGAAGTAGCCATCGAAAGTAGGCAGTGCCGCACTAGGTGGTAAATGTACATTGTATCTGTGGTAAACCAGAAGACTTTGGGAGCTTCTACTGGTTTTCATGCGTAAGACCCCGGGCCGAGGTGACGGTTGATGTAATGGCCGCTGCAGCCGGTTGTCTCCGAAGGAAGACTTCCTCCATCCAAGAAACATTACCAGAAACAGAGCAGACACAGCGGGCGCATAATGCATTTCTGCCCCGATAAAGAAGTATTAACGTTCTGCGCCATCGAGTACAACTACGAAAACTTGTGTTATAAATTGGAAAACGTAAAATATACTCATAGTACTTGAACACTCTATTGAGTTTGCAGAGTCAGTTAAAATTACTAGTTATGAAAACTGTAAACGTGGCTGGAGGAAACCAAGATTTAACGCGATAATTCTGAACGAGCGGACAGAAGGTACAACAAATACATATATAAACCACTGCGCAACGCGCATATAAAAAACGCATCCGCTACGGGTCGTGTTAGCACATGGCTGCTGCAGCGGTAGCGCTATTACTGCGTTTGTTCCAGGCCCGTGATAAAACGGGCGCCTGCTGGCAAGCCATTCAATGGCAATACATATTATTGCACTAAAGAGAAACATTTGTTTTTCCTCCTGTATTCGTTTTACCTTCTTATCGATTATCCGTCTGTATTGCGTTAATATCCGCCGTAGATTCCACCACCTTTGACTATCTTAACACTCTCCATTTAGCAGCGGAATTTGAGGCCCTATAAGAGCAAACGGTTCGGACGTCAGCTTCTGCGAAATACCAGACATACGGCCAAGGGAGTCAGCTGTCGTCAAGCTAGTTTTTTCTGCGTGTATCTGTCTTTGTATCCAAAGAAAACTGCAAACCCAAGTGTCGCTCAACGCACATTCCTGTGACGTGATGCGTGTCGTGAACGGCATATTTAGATTTTTCCCGTTTTATTTTTGTCCCACTGCTCAATTCCCCCCAAAGTCTGCGCCTTAGTACAACATGGTCCTATGTGGTGCGCACATGGTCCCGATTTTTTTTTTTTTTTGATCTGGACCTTTTTCCTAGCAATCTAGGATCTAATATGTTAGTATGCACTAATGTCACACCACGAACGCCTTTCAGTTTTAAACCTGTAAGTCATGCCGTTATTCCCATGGCTCATATTATCTTCCCTAAAGTGGGCTCTTTTCGCAATATATATTGAGCTTTGTAAAAGACATTCAACTAACTCAAATATAATGCTCAAGTGATCGTGCATTAGAGCTTAGACGACTGACGTTATTAACACTCGACGCCGATGGTTGTTCAATATTATCGTCGCTAATATTGTAATTCATTAATATATATTTAGTAATTTGTAAATGAAGCGTCGTTCCTTACTTTGATGCCAGCATTTCATTGTTTCAGATCTTCGCCAGCTGATTGTTGTCACCTATTTGTTTTTCTAGAATGTCTCGCTCGGCTTCATATTCCAGGTGACCAGTTTTTGATAAACTAGTCACTTATACTGTTTATGCCCATGCATTTTTATTCCTTTCCTCGAATGTCACTCATGGTTTGTGCAACTATTTAGAACTATAGGCAGATGGTGATAGGGTAACTCATTATAGAAGGTGCAGCATAATACTAAAGAGAAATAAAGGTGTACAAGAAATTGAACAGATATAGGCAGCAGCAGTTATAATACTTTCTTTCTGTATGGCGTGTGTTTCGTTATCATATATTTATATACTTGAGCACAAGTCCACCGCTTCATTACCTTTATCACTTTTGTTATAATCACTCTACGATTATAATTATAACTGGCCCACTATCATGTTTCACGAATTTGCGAACTTCCTCGTGTATTGGTTTATAGCAGGGCTAGTAAAGCTGCCATCATAATTTAAGTACACCTTACTTCACACACCCTAGCTTGTGTGTTCGTATCCCTCTTGAGTGCCTTCTGAATATGAACTGTTTACTATGAAGTCTAAACTTGTGACAGTGGCGGCATTCAACGACTGTAAATTAGACCACCTCTCCTTCCTTTTTCCCCTGTGCGCAGCCACAATGCAGTACACTTACCAGGCTGCTGAAAAACACCTATTGACCCTGAGTGCGCAGTGATCTGCAAATTTCGACGTTAAGGAGTGGAATTCTGCAAGCTTTACCCTGACGGACAATTGGTTATGAAGCATGGCCAAGGCTTATCTACATAATTAGTGATAACATTGTTAGCAGGATTTGGAAAGAATTGTGCCTTGTTCCCCGCGTAAATTGGTGGGCTTGCGCTAGCTGCATCTTCTGACAGTAAAGGAGTTGAATGAACGCACATGTTTATCTGTGTTGTCAAGCGCTATGCCCTACGGGTGGATTTTCCGTGTGACACGCACGTACCAGCTACATAAATATCTTTCCCCCAAGCACAGTTTCAGTCACAGCAACTCCTTCGCGTCAAGAATGTACGTACCTCGCACACCTCTTTGTCTTGTCTGCGAGGTAAGCTAGTAGATTCAATTGTTTGTAATGTGTACATGTGACTTTGATTGAGTTTTTCATTGATTTGAGGTAAAGTGGGATGCCTTTGCTAGCTTTTTTCTGTGGATCAGGGCACTTTGGGACTATACAAAGAAGCACAGATTTCTGTGCCGACAATTTTTACAAATGGAAAGTTCTTTGTACTTACAAGACAGCTACTAAAGGTACCACATTCAGAAATAACTATAGCACTGATTCCATATTTTTTGCACGGCTTCGCAATGTCAACGTGCACAGTGTTTTGTTCCAGGATCGTACCTGATTGCTGTAAAGAAATTCCAAATAATTTGAGAGACGAAAGCGAACCAGCAAAAAACGCATTAAAACATAATTATGTTGAGCCTCGAACACGTTCGTTGACCTAAAAACGATCTATTTATTATTCTACACTGGCGCGACTTTCAAACAGTATGCTGAAGCTGCGGCACAACAGTTATTATTTCTACCGTAATGAACGCAGTATGTTTGCCACCAAAGTAAGCCCTTATTACAACTTGAGCCCTTCTTGCCGTCGCAAAACATGTCTTCTCTTCTTATTTCCATGACAGGATCACCAAAATGGAGTCAGCGGCGATGTTCTTTGTCCTGGCAATGGCGGTCACCAGTTCTTGCATTGCTTACCCCTCAAGCGAACAGAACGAGAAAGGTAAGCACACGTGTTCCAAGCGCCTCAGTCAATTCAGCGAACCTTCAATACAGTGTAGCATTTGTTGCGCAGATGTGCAAATTAAGCGCGCTACGTTGCGTTTCTTACATATCCGACGGTTAGCATAGAAAAGGTATTGTCTAAAGAACTCTAAGTGTACACATGTATATTTAGTTTGAAACAGTGCTCGTTTTGATAGTCTTCATTTCACCGGTACGCCCCCCTTACAAACATAGGTTCCCAAACACGCGCAACCTTCATCAGCTGCGCAACATTTCGTTTCGCCGGCCGCGGTGGCTCACGTTTTGCATATAGCTGCGAGCAACCTGGTGGTGGGCTGGATGTGCGACCGCGACGGCCCAATTATTCTCGGAGGCTCGTTTTTCGCTGTGATAGTTCGTTACAGAAAAAAAAGTCCCCGTCACAACAATAGGCATCAGGCCCACATTACGATTGCCCCTATAGCCCAGTTTTCCACTTTCAGACGTTAGACCCCAGGAATCTTAGCTCGTCCTATCACAAAATAAGTACGCAGTTTGAAAGCTAGATTTTATTTTTCGTGCTTTACGAAATTAACAGTACATAGGAAAACCGGACAAATTAACAGTACATAGGCAAACCTGACAGATTTTTTGGCGCAAGGGCGCAACTGAGGCGCCCGAAAAAAACCCGGCGTCTGCACTAGTCGCACGGCCCCTTTTCAGTAGTAATGTATTGTTTCCTTGTGTCTTTAGGCCGAGCATTTCCTTGAATGTATAAGCGAAGTTTCGACTACTTAAGAGTAAACAAAAATACGTATTTTTGGGGGGATAGAACCATTTTCGAACAGCGTATTAGAGGTAGTAAATAAAATTAGCAACTGGTATATAAACATCGTCGCGTGAAGCTATGTTTATGCATATGTGAGGAAACAGGCCGGAATGTAACATTTTCGACGCCAACATTATGAACGTTATTCGTCGTCTTCCTCTCTTTCTGCCCTAAACCAAAAATTGGCCATCACCAGCGCAATTCCTTGTACAACGTGCATACGTCTTGTCACTGTATGTAGGTATGTATATAAGGGGTTCCTCTTCTATGCTCATTGAAACACGGAGTCAATTAAGCAAATAACTGTTTCTCACATTCTTATTGTTTAACCATAATAATTATTTTACAGATGCGTACGTCTAAACCAGTCGAAACCTAATATATGCTCGTCCACACCATGACAGAGCTCTTTTGCCCTTACACGTTTACACGTGCTCTCTTAAACAATTTATGCACCGGATCCTTCACGCACTGTTTGCAGATATATATTTGCATTGCATGCGCAAACTTATCAAAATTACCAGAATTTCGACATAATGGCAGCTTGTGGTTAATAACATTACAAGTATTTTCGACATGTTGAGTATTATTTAACTGGAGAACGTTCCCATGACATCAATCAGAGCGATAATTCACACCTACTTTCCGTTTTTACAGACACAGAGGTGAATTCACTCAAACAAGAGGGGCGTGCCTTGGACACGCTGGTACAGATTTTGCCCGGAAAAGATACCACGATGGAACGCCGTGCACTCCTGGCTGACCTCGCGGACCAACTGAGGGCCTTCGATGGCACGGATACCCAACTGGACGAGAACACCTCCGAGTTCTTCTTCAAGAAGCTCCGGAGGATAGTCGAGAATGTTGCTAAGGCAGTTGTGATAAACAAAGCTGTTGGTGCCGTCGCTGGAATGATTGGATAAATCTGATTCCCAATGTGAAGTTCCGTCTTCACTGTGCACATTAAATGTACTGCAATAAGGCCAACAATTTCTGCTTGTTTTCTATTTCTTCACATAAATAAAGTTACGATCTTACAAAAAAAACATTTCACTGAGGTTCAAAAAATGGCAGTTGCATGCCATTTTCTCGCAAGGTGTTGTGGCGGCTATACCTTCTTGAATAATAAAATGTCATTGGTCAAGTACAAGTATGCATAACATTGCTTGATACGCTGAAGGCATGTCCAGGACAGTAGTCTGGGCTAATTGGTGTGTGACACTATTAAACAGAAGAGCGCTCGCTAAAGGCACAAAAGCAGACATGAACACAAGTTGATATCTACTTATATGTCAATGTATACTTGACATATATCGCAATGTCATCGGCAGACTAAACGTCTCGGATTTCAGTCTGCATGACTTTCCTGGTTAGTTATCTTGTGTCTGAGTACTCACTAAGATTTTCAGAAAGGCTTACAAGTGAAGTGCAATGATGTAGGGGCCAATGACGTAAAATTTCGCTTCCAGCGCTGGAACTCAACGCTAAAAAAGCACAGACATCGCTGTTTATATCTGTGGCCCTCTCTCCACGCCGTATGGTTAATCCTACTTATTAAGGCGCGTAAGCTGAACTTATCTTCAGCGCACTTAAATAGATGTGAATGCGAAAGCGGTTATCCTCTTGTACCGTACTGCTGAGATGGCTAGACAGTGCACCTTTGAACTTTGTGTCGGTCAATTTGTTTCATCTTATAAAAAGCAGTTGCATACAATATGGCATAGGAAAAATAATTTTGCGAGGGGAGAGATTTATTTTACAAATGTGCGTGCACGAGATATCGGCATAATAGGTGATGCCCACTACTACTTCTCACTTAGGCAAATAGTTCTTATAAAATATTGGGAAAGTAAAACGAGCAACGGAAGAAAAAACGAAGAGAGTACGTAAAAATTACACCGGCTATAGCAGACACTAAAAGGAAATGCGACATAAAAATAAGACGTGCATGCAGGTCCGAAAGCTCTAAGGCAGAGTAAAGTTCAAATGGGGGCGTGATACGTCAGAAACACTGAGTAAAACACTGACTCGCCTATTTTTCAATGCATTTGACGCGGCCAACTAATAGCTGGGCGATTACAGGCGCCCAATCTTGCATCATGCTCTCTGCCTTCGCTCATTTCCTCTTTTCCGCGGCTTTTCAAGGTACTCTCCTCCATTTTATCCTTCCCTAGATGTGTGCGACAAATGTGCGCGCTATGTGGTGTTGAAGTCGATATCCAGAAACAAACTTATCGTCAGCGCTTTCTGCCATCAACATAGTAAGTGGCTGGATGGTGTGCTTTCGCTGTTGTCCGCACCTGAAGCGATATATCACTGCCGCGCATTTTACAGCCACGCTATCTATGGCTAGCCTCCCGGGATCTCTTGGTTGCGTGGGGTGTCTGACCGTGTGGTCGGACCCACGCAAACAAGGATCAAGACTCCGCCAGGCTACAAGACGCATTACAGAGCACAGACCTGGCGGAGCAGCGCCCCGTAGCTCGCAGGACCTTTCTATAAAGTTACTCCATCCATCCATCCATCCATCAGAAAATCATAGACATCAATGGCTCATACCCAGAAATGCAATGGCTTATACCCCCGTAAGGACGAGGCTACAAGCACGCAGCTAAGGGAAGCGAACAGTGAACACATTCCATTCTTCGAAATCATGCGCACAACATACAGAACATCATACGTTTCAATAAATAACAAGCCGAAAACAGGCATCCGAACCCCACAAATGATGATAAGGCGCTCCTGAGCCTACGTACAGTCTGAAACACGTATTGCTCCCCGCGCACGCTTTCAGGTAAAAATTGCTGTTCTGCGAGCTGCCGCAGCGACGGCAGCTTGACTGCATAGCATACGAAGCAGGCAGTGACGTAACTACACTTTCGTACGTAAAAGAAGAACCCGCCCGGCAACTGATTTGTTTTGTGACAATGTTACGGGAAGACGACGGCAGGACTGCTGAAGATCAGAGTGAATACGAAACGTAGCGAATTTCTCCTCTCTCTGGCGCTCGCTTTGTAGGTGCGTGAGGTAGTGGCGAAGGGTACGTCCCAGGCCGTCGAATCGTGTTAGGTTATTAATCAGGTAAAGTGTAAGTGAATTTCGTCAGGTTAATAATTTAAACCTGTGTGGCAATGCGCAATCGTTCTAGTTGTCGTAAAGAGCTTCGCAGTCCATCCAACCTCCTAACATGGATTGCTAATTTTTTGTTTTTGATTGCAGCTGCAACAACTAAAGTTACGACCGTCCGGTTCGCCATAGTGAAAAAGTATTGCGTCGCCGCAGACACCCACCGCTGCTATACTAGTGGAGAAAAGACGATAAACAGTAAGCTATTAGACCATGGCAGTACCGGCGTATTGGCTTCTCATATTGCTTCCGTACGCTAGGCTAATCTTAGAAGAAAAAAAACAAGGTGCCATGTGCACTCCCCTACCTCCCCCCTTAATTTTGGGTACCCGTCTGCTACCACATTGATGTCGACCACTTGAATAAAACTGCGTTTGTTTTAAGTAGAGTTCAACTATAAAAAATGATTGCGCTAAAAGAACGATTAACTGTTGCTGGAATAGTGAACTGTATTTTCGTGCCAATCCTAAATTAAATGCAGTTGTGCCAATCCTAAATTAAATGCAACGCTGTGACAGAGAAGTGTCACATCAGTCCCATTTTCAGTATGTGCACCGCGTACTGAACTGTCTGCTTTTGTGCTGCCTGGAACGCCACAGTTTCTAGGAATCCTCTGAAATATATTCTGTTGCATGAATACCGGCTTTTTATTCCGAGTTTGGCCATTCGCTATTCAGGTTGCTATTCTGTCAATATCTCACAGTGTGACTTCAGCAAACACTGCATCCTTTTCTCAAAGTAATCTCCATGTAACAATATCACTGAATATACGTTTAGGCACAGTTTTGGCAGAAATTAGGTTTCGAAAACACCTTTATATCTTCATTATAAGCGAGCTGTATGCACGCACCAATTTCATTTCAAAGTGGCATGTCACACTGATGACTATAAACGGACAAAGCTTCTATTCGATACTTAGTTAGGCACAATGCCATATTGTTCCTTGAATAAATAAACAGATTGCCCATAAATTTGTTTAAGAAAGAGTTTTATGTAGAGTAAAGCCTGTAGTGTGCAAACTCATTCTCACAATAGATAAAAACGCTCAGAACAGTGTCAAGTCCATATCTTTTGAGAGCCTTTTTCCCATTAACATTAATAAAAGTTCAACAATATCACAGTGGCCCGACAGGGACAATAGCTACTGCTCCAAAAATATCCGTTATAATTTAACCTTGAGAATCAATCAATCAACTCAGTCAAAAGGGGAACCTTATGTTATGATTACGAAAAGTTAATACAGAAGTATTTGTACCGATAGCCTAAGTGTCTATTGAATGGTCGATTACCAATATTATTAGCAGCCTTGTACAAACTGTAACTGGTAATAAATACAGATAATTGTTTACATAAGTACTATTTACCAACCAGCTGTTTTTTACAACATGAATAACCACACAATAATCTGCATCAATAACTAAACAAACGAACAAGAAAAATGAAAAAAATGAACTAGGAATAGTACAGAAAATGAAACGCACATCAGGGAAAGGTCAAGACAATACTTGCTTAGAGAGGAAGTAGCGCTTACAAGTTAAGTCAAAATTTGTTGCGAGCTTTATTTCAAGAGATTAATGATCCCAAAACTCAGCACCAAAACTTTCATTAGGTTGAAGCATATAGGAGATTGAGATTGCGTTGCTTGTGTGTCGTGTGTTTAGGAATGGGACAATGAAGAAGTTACCATGCAGAGGTGTATTAGTATTTATTATCTTGTTTACTAGGCACGATACCTTGTAGTTCCGCACAGTAATAAACTACAGCACACATAGTCCCTCAAAGAGAGTACAACTGGAATGGTGCACAGGGGAAAAATATTGATAGGCATAGCACGTTTTAATAAATGGAGTAACGGTGTTAGGTAAGGTGCGTATGTTTGGCCCCACGATTCACAACAATAACTAAGGTGGAGTGAAATAGGATAAAATACAAAGATGGTGGCAAAGTCAATATCAAGTATTGTCGTGCACGACTTATAGTGTAGCAGCTGAAGGACAAGCTTTTGCAACTGGCGTCGATTTGGTCTGTCCAATAAAATTTTTATCAAATGTAATTCCCAGATATTTGATGATGTGAACACGTTCAAATGTTCAGTTGTGTAGTAATGTATTAATTGAAAGATAAGTAACGTCCTTTATTCGTGAATGGAAAATGATGCATTTAGTCTTGTCAGCACTTAATAGTTTATTGTCACGAAACCACTTTCAAACCGCTAGTAGTTCGTTGCACACAGTGTGTTGTAAGGATTCAAGTGCATTTCCTTTAAGTAATATCGGAGTATCGTCTGCATACATTAAAACATTTGATGACTGCAATACTCGCGGGAAATCGTTAACATACAAGGACAACAAAAGGGGCTTCACTATGCACCCTTGCGGCATACCACACGTAAGGTTTCTAGATGCGGATAGAAACCCATCGATTTGTACTTTTTGCTTTCGTGATTTAAGATAACTAGAAGAGAAGACGTGAGAGTTAGCAACAACACCGCATCACTTGAGTTATTCTGACAGTTCCGAGTGACAAATGGTATGAGATACCTTCTTTATATAGATGAAAATTCCGACGACCATCATTTTCTAGTTAAGGGCAGAGTGGATGGTTTGGGAAAGAGTAAGGAGAGCAGTAGATGTGGATCTTCTTGGGACAACACCGTGCGGCTCGAGGCAGATCACGTTATTTTTTGGTGAGGAAGTCCTTCACCTGTCGCGCAATCAATTTCGTGAAAATATTGTTTATAGTGCTTAATATGAATATCGGCCAGTAGCTACCGGGAATATTGTGGTCGCCGCTTTTGTGTACTGGCATGCCTTTGGTTAATGTTAGTATATCTAGATAGCAATTGGCGCTCGAGGCATGGTTCAATAAATGGCGAAGAGAAGCACTGAATATATCCGTATTAGGTTCAGTACCAATTTCCACCTCTAGCCAAGTGCCTCGGACAATCATCGAATGTCTGCCCCTATCTTATTTGCAACCCGCTGAGTATCCCGTGTGTGCACCGAACAGGCCGCATCTGGTAGAAACAACGTTTGCAGCCCAGGTTTCAATGGCTGCCACGCTAGCTAAGGCATGGCAGCTTATTATTCGGTGGCATACTCCTAATTTCGTGGGTGTCATGGGACGTGTTCGCGGGGCAACAAATGGAGAAGGCCAAAGTCGTAATTTAACAACTATGCTTAATTATGGTAGTGAACCAAGACAGTCCTGCTTTCTCCTTTTAAGGTGCTTATCTACTGAAGCATGTAGCATTTTGGTAATGAACACCAATATGAAAAAATACAAAAAAAAGTTATCCGTTCCGGAAATTGGAGGCCGACCCTCAGGCTGCAATGCCCATTTCCGCGCCTCGTTTGTCGTTGTCGCCGTCTTCCGGCGCATGGTTCATTGGTGCCTTCTCAAGTGAACTGCCAAATGCGAGGCAGTGGACAAACTTCTCTTTAAAAAGAAAGCCGTTTCTAGCTGCTTTCTAATTTTTGAGCATTCATATTGCCACTGCTCTGCATTGTCGTCACCGTTCTTTCCATCGGTGACTCTTTTCTGACTGAAATGGCGAAGCTGCCATGAGCTCATACTTGCTGCAAGCATGGCAAGCTAAAAAAAACTACTTGACACACTTGTCAATGCGAAAATGTAGATGCAAATACTTGCACTAAGTTATACTAGGCCACATTTTCTTCTTTTCTCAAGATTCAATGCTTCCATACATACATACATACATACATACATACATACATACATATAATCATATAAATAATCATATCATAATAAATCAACAAACAGACACCAAGGAAAACACAGGGGAAATCACTTATAATAATTCAAATAAAGAAATTATGAATTAATCGAACTCAAAATGGATGAAAAAACAACTTGCCCAAGGTGGGGAACGATACCACGTATTCACATTACGTGTGCGATGCTCTACCAATTGAGCTACCACCAGCGCCGTCTTCCCATCCACTTTCGGGGTTATTTATGTGCTACTACTAGAAATAAATCTGAGAGTGTTAGCCAGCGCCACCACTCACTGGCGTGAGTACGCCTGCGGCACGCACTCACGTACTCGTGACGCTTCCGGCAGAAAAGATGTTCCTCATCCGCCGCCAAGCTTTGTGAGCCACGTACGTGTGTACACGTACGCGTCAGGTACACGTACACGTGCGCATACAGTCACGTACACGTAGGTCATGGACTCGTGACGCCTGTGGCAGAAAGGATGTTCCATATCAGCCGCCAAGATTTGTGAGGTCTGGCGCTGATGGTGTACTGAGTGGTGACGCTGACGTCTACTGATGATTTGTTTCATCCACAGTACGTGTGACGCGAATTATGCTTGTTTAGGCTCTTATTTAGCGCAATCGCAAATTTGAATAGACTAACAATGTGTGTGTTAGTGTTGAAAGTTATAAGTGACTTTGCTCAATAATTGTTTTAAATACTTCTACTTTCTCCTATGAATCATATATACATGCTTCTAGAAAACAATGTCACCGATTTATTTAGTGCAGTTGAGCTAATGTAACTGTCTAATGCACAAACAGCTGCTCAATGATCGGTGTGATGCCTATTTGCCAAAGTAACGAACTGTAATGCCACGAAAACAGATTATAAAACACTGTCTCATAGTTTGTAGCGATAGTGTTGTATATACGTAACATATTGGCCACGAAGGGCAGAAACGAAGAGTACCACAACGGTCCAAAGCACTCGATAATTGCAAGCAACTTAGCCTGTTTTTCACAGCTAAGACACGTAAAATTGGGTGCCCCCTCCTGGTTATTGTGACAGAAAGAGGGATGTGGCAGAAATCCGTGGCGCTGTTCTTACAAGAGAAATTTAACTTGCTTGCTGTTGATAACCCTATTCTAATAGTGAACTAAGACGCTTTGACAAACTTTATCAAAGGGAATAACAAGAGCTTACATGTTTTTTAGGCGACATCAGAGATTTATATTAATGTTTATCGCATGACGAGTTGTTGCAGTGTGTTGATGACGCCATTGATTCTTTTGGGGCGACGACTTTCCAAAATCGCACTGGTGTTCATAACAGCAGCCTCATGGAACCTTTGTCGTTTTACCTGAAATCTACTTTTCTCTGTTTTAATGAGTGGAACTACAACAGCCGGAAGCATTGCTTTCCAGCGTCGACTACCGATCTGACCAAAAAGCACGCTGGGCAGCTCTACTGGTTTCAAACTGAAGGGTCCACCCACCGAAGACACCTAGACCTCCTGGCGGCAAGCACGCCGATGTGATGTTGTAGTACATTGAAATTACCATCTCTCAGACTCTGGAATATTATCTCTTTATTTATGCAGGGACGGAAGTTCTTGAAGCATAGAGCTCGCTGCTGCAACCAAATGGGTTTAGCGTGTACATTTGAAGGAACCCTGTGATAACTCATGCCCACATACATGTTCCATTTTCATAAGCATGGGCAGTTGGACACTGTCGGTAAGTGCTATGCAATAGTCGGCGCGCCTGTTTATTCCATTTAGTTTTAAAATGCAACAGTACATGTGCCGACACTGCAGAAAGTAAGCCTATCGCACCTAGTTCAAATTTATTCTAGCCGTATAAGACTAGGCGTGTCAATTCGAGAAAAAGCGCTTGCAGTTGCGGTTTTCTTCCCCGAAACTACCATCCTCATATCATGTTAAGGCTCAGTTGAACTCGCGGAGATAGCATTTTTTTGATGTTGCGCCATTAATTTAGATGAAAGACTTGATAGGTTGCAAAAGTTTTTCTTTTACAGATATACGCGTACCACACAATAGCTCACCGAAACAGAGCAATAACAGGCAAGTAGTGCCTTCCTAGTCCCCCCACAGCTTTCATGACACCTTTTGAGCAGTTTCTGTTCTTTCGGCTAGGACGTGCCGTTTCTTGAGGATATTGTTGGCGACCATGGCTGCCCTGTCGGGCTCATATATATATGAAAGACATCCAGATATTTGCTGTCACCTCTCCGATGCTTTCCTGCTGATTAGCGGTCATGTTCTCGGGCAGAACCTTGACCACGAAGTAGCTAGAATCGAATCGCTCCAGTCGTCTGCTCTGGGACCAAGTTTGCATCATTTCTTAAGAACAGACACTAATAAATCTTTGAGAAATGGTTTTCATGGTCTACCATCGTTCAAGACCTAACAATAGGGTCCTAATCCGGTGTGCTTCCTGCAATGCCACATAACCGCTTAGACGCCTAAGTCTTACGTATTTTTCCCTTAAAGCGTAGGACGCTTTTTTTCCTGACTAGTCGTGTGGCTAGACGTTCGCAGGCTCACACAACCTATCCGTCATTTTAAAGGCACATTTTGTATTCTAAGCCATCGCCTAGTACATGTCATCTGTAGCCTTTTGTTCAAATTTGTGTATCGTCAGCCAGGCGTTCAATGCTTCGGCCTTCGCGCACTGCACCTGCCTGTCGTCCTGTGGTCTGTGCCTGTGTAGTCTGAAATTCCACAGTTTAAGATTTTTTCTTCGGGCTGCCTCCATTTTTCATTATTGTAGGGATTTCCAGCTCCTTAGTTCAGTTGTGTTCTATGGCGCCCACTCACAGTTCGAGAATTTTTATTAGGCTTTCTAAATATTTTGTTAATGTGGTGCACGCCACGATTGCTGAAATATTAAATTTTGTCCTTGCAGCATACGTTTATTCCCTGCCATTTTATTTTGCTGGTACTGGTCCCATACCAACAGTATTTCCAATATGCGTATTGGATCCAAACTTTCTTGCTTTTCTATGCTTCGTCGATCCCTGTTTACCTTCTTATATAGCTTGTTTATTTTCTTTGTTTCGCCACCGCTGTAGTTTCGACTTTCCCCACCGACGGTTCTTGAGCCGTAGTTGCCTGATTTCCTCATTAATGCAATCTAGCCTTCCTTATAATTTGCTGCTTCATTATGATTTATTTTTGTCCACTCTGTTATTGCTACTTGCCTTTCGTCGGAATCTATTGCTAATTTTAAGATTCTATGTCATTATCACTACCCAAGCGTTCTTGTAGTTTTTTATATATGACCATTTTGACCTAGTTTGTTTCTCATTTCTAAGGCAATGGCATAATCGAGACATGACTGTATATGCCGCATTGCCAGGTTACGTTACGAAGGAACTTTTACTGGAGGTTAACTACTACGAGATCCCGTTTCTCGCACCAGATCGAGCACTAAAGACCCGTTCTAACCTTTGTATTCACAGAGATCCTCCACGTGAGAATTCCCATCTCCTACTACAATATTCTCACACAGTTCTTAAATACTTATTTGTGTAATTTCTAATATAGTAAATAGTTTTTGTTTTCCTCTCTGCTGTCATTACCAGGGCGTTGGTACGCCCATCCACGTGCTTATTCCCTTGCGTCGTTAATCCATAAACGCTCCCTTGCGTACCTCTTTTACCTTGTATTATTTCATACATAGAGGGAAATCTGGCGCTGCTGCGCTGTGGTATGCATGGGAATGCCGGCATATTGTGGATTCGGATTGGCATCGTTCTCGTAGAGACAGGACACCTTGAAGACGCGCTTGGCAAGCACCATTCCGTCTGTGACAATGATTCAATTTCTACTAGAACAGCACGTGAAAATCTGTTTTAGGTTAATTATTACGCGAAAACATGTTTTGTTTAACTATGACAACTTGTTATTGTGTGTACGACTACATGTTACGTAAGAAGTATCAGCGGGCCGCTAAAGTTGGAGGACAGACGACACGGTTCGCACTCGCTTTGAAACAGTTAGTCGTCTGTTCTTGCTTTTCTTCGCTTGGTCATGCATCGTGGGTGAGTAAAGATGTAGTATGCGTGAACGGAAACATTTTATGAAGAGTCTACTTTGAGAACGCGTTATTTGCGTAGCCATATCCACGTTTTGGACGAAGCCTATTACACCAGCCAACACGAGCCTCGCAGACACATATACCGTCATTCCCATGACGGCACGGTGCCCCCTTAAGAAACTCCCATAGACGGTGGCACCAGATTACTCTCTAGGTGTTATAGTGAGAAACTCTATGATTTCATACCTCAGCTAATCAGCGCGCCGGTGGCTGCGCCTCTTCTCGACAAAGTCATCATATTGCACCATTCTCCCGCAATGTTGTCAATAACAGGTGGCTACTCTAAATATCGTTGTTAAGTTCTAACAATGAGTGCACAGTTATACCTCCTTCATTCGGGTGCAGTTGAATTTCCAGAATTTATGCTGCTTGAATCCTTACTGCATGTTTATTGAAAGCGGTCCCCGACGCCAGGTGGCACTTCCGCCTAGATTTATTCGTTTTCTTTGTAATTTTTGTGTCAATAATAATAATAATAATAATAATAATAATAATAATAATAATAATAATAATAACGTTTAAAGGTGTGTATCGTGTCGTTCCGACAAAAATAATGATACCAAAACGCCTCCCTCACCGTATCATGCGATGAATTGATAAATTCAACCCCCTAATGAACACAAATATTTGCTCCTATATGTAGAATATAAGCGCAGCTTTCAATGCAAACATATGATATAAAGCAAAATTTCGCTAGCTATGCAATGTAATCAGACGCAAAGAGAACCAGTTATTGACAAAGAAGATGAAGTGTGTTTACCTTTATGAATCGGACGTTGAAAATTAGCGTTGAAAATTAACAATGCAGCTGCAGGCTTCACAGCAGGCGAGTTCTCAGACAGCCAGCTCATCGTCCGTAAGGAGATCCAGGCGCATGCTCGAGTTGCACCTCCTTGTCGCAAGAGACGCCGTGCTCGTGGGCCACCAGCAGCATCTCGCACGTCGTGGTCTCCACTCCTACACAGGCTTCATCAGTCGTCGGCTGTGAGCGTCAGCTGTCAAACCGGTCGGCGTCTAAGGCTCCTTCAGCTCACCATGCTGCGTGTTTGAGCGTCTCCGAAGCTTTCAGCGATGCGAGCGGGCGCAGCGTGTCGTTGTACAATGTCAGCAAGAGGAGCTTTGTGAGAAAAGAGCGTTCCACAAGCCTTTTGACGAGAAACGCATCTCAGCTGCCTAAATCAAAGTCAATTACGGCCGACTTGAACACTGAAAGTAGGATCAATGTGGGCATGAAGACCAAAGCCAGCGAAGACACACAAGGCGTTCGTTCTCATACGAATACGCTTGGGTCGTCTCTCTTAGCTGCGCCGAGAGAAGTCCAGTATTATCCAACACCTACTGTGTCACGCTCCTTCGCGAATGCAAGAGTCGTTGTGGAACGAGGTATCGGTGCTCAAGATATTGGGCTTCGACAATCCAGTTTGACGACCTCCCGCATGCAGACTGCTTCCGCGGCGTCGATTAAGTGTAATGGGTTGCGTGACAGCCCGCAAATCACATCGATTGGCGTCAAGCCTGTCGACTTACAGCCAATTCAGGCAAAATCAACACAGCCACTGCGCTCAAAAAGCTCGTTGGTTGAGCCGAAACTTTTTCAGAGATTAACCTCGACGTCTCAAAATCCAACACGCTCGCGCCTGGTCCTGGTTTGCCTTCTGAAGCACGGACGATATACCTTAAAGGTTCGGCATTGGACGAGCGCGGCCTACTTAAGACAGATCGAACCAGCTCTGGCGAAAGAGCGATTGTTCCGAAATCATTTGAAACATTAGTTTCCCAGACAAGAAACTTGGAAAACCAGTGGAAGGCATCAAGCTCCTGTTTGTCCGAACCTCCTGCCATCATTCCTTCGCCGTTGCTGCAGGAACGTCCAGCGCAAATAACGTTTTCGCCGCCAAAATCACTTCAACCATTGTCGCAAGGCACGTCGCACGTGACGTCATTGAATTTCGGTGAAGAAAAAACTGATGCTGTAGCTTCACGGTCTTCAAGTAAGCACATCGACATCGTCGGCGAGAAGAGGTCTCAGTCATAGTTGACAGTTCCAATGCTTCTTTACACACCTGTGATGTCAAAAAAGCCTGTTGCGACACAGCAGATCGAGCGTATGGACATCCAATCTGCAACATGTTCGCATGCCCCTTCGCAAAGAACTGTCTTTAAAGAAACGTGACTGGTTGAACTGACGTCGTCCCCGCCTGTTGAGCTTGAATGTACAGTTTCGGTGAATGGAACCCTCAAACTACTTTCGACGCAGCGTTATGCGGGGCCATTTCAAATGGGGTCATCGCATCTACCGGAACTGTGATCTAAGGCTTCTCGTAACTTCGAGATCCGAATGCCAGGACATCTAGTGCGATGCACACGTAAGTTGCTTACAACCATCTCCTCAAATACTAATAGCTCTTCAAGGTAGAATTCAACATTGCAGCGCTTTAGTGCTAGCACCAGTAGACCCTGGTTACCGTATAACACCATACTTACTAGCGCTCTAATCTTCCATCAAATTAGTGTGCCGACAGGTATCCAATTCATATCACTACTCGGTTGACGAGGCTACAGGAAAAGAAAAAGCACCTTTATATTGCCTGCGAAGCGCGGGCTGCCATTAGCATGCACGTATAAAGCTGAGAGTATTGTACAGAATAACACAAGCGCGCTGTTCAGGTAAGCTACGCCGGCAGAAACTGTATGCTCTACAGTGTGCAACGTCATGGAAGAGCCACCGGAACCAGCGGCATTCCGCGCGCTTTGAACCGGCCAGTGCCAGAATAGAGCATGTATTTAATATCTCACGCTGCAGCCGCTACATGTCGGCTAGAACAAGGTGCACCATGAGCTAGCTTGGCCGGCCGGTAACATGTAGCCCTACATTTCAAGTGCGATGAGGAAAGCGCGCCAACTATGCGACTTTGCCAAGCGCATTATTTCTCGTTCTACGCGCATTTGCGCGAAAGAACTTGGGTTTTCAGCTGATCGCCGCGCTTCTATGGGCCACGTTCAGCGTGCCGCACTACACGGGCCAAATTTTGGGCGCTTGTAGCGTAAGCAGGGTTTGTAAACATATCTAAAAGAACACTTTGTCAAAAATACGAACGGCTCAAGTCGATAATCCTAAAACAAGAGCTGCTGTTTATTTTCTTTATTTTTTAATGAAAAAAATAATGGAAGAGGACTTAGCGCCTGTGACGTGTGTCTGTATACCTTAAATGCAAGTGTGCCTTCGCGCAACATTAGGTCAATTATTAAGATTGGTTGAGTGAATATTGTGAAAACAATGTTTGGCGTTCGCAAATACTTGCATAGGCGCCTGTGAAAGAAAAGAACGTTACGAATCTACATCACTAAATGATTGGCTGGTATTTACATTTCTACAGTGAGAGCCAAGGGGATCTTTCACTCAGCCACGTCAACTGGAGCCGCTCTAGAAAAGCAAAAGTGTTGTTACCACCGACAAATACTTTGCGATGTGCTAGAACACTGCTTTTGCTTTACGATATTCATATCAGAAAAGAAATTCAGAAATAGACAACGATGACCAGGGACGCTGTAAGGGTCGCTATAGCCAATTTCAAAAGCTATCTCTCACTCGTTACACAACTGAGCACGCATATAACTTTTCTGTTCAGTGCAAAATAGGTACGGAAACATTCGTGGATGAGTGCTTATTTAGACCGCGTACCGGCTGCTCATAGTAGCGCGTGTGCCAGAATACGTAGCGCCTGTAGGTAGCGTAGGTAGCGTTTGTGTCTCGCCTGTACACAAGCGAGTCAGATTTTCGCGCAGTTTTGTGGGACAACTCAAAATTTGTTTTCTGCGTGGCAAAAGCTTATGCAAGATTTCAGGGAAACTAACTAATTTGTCAGCGTAACATTACGTGCAGGTCCACAAACTTGTGTTTCGCATCCTACCAAAAAAAAAAAAATAGAACGCGCAGCTCTTTTTGCAGATGCTATGATTTCGATCAGGGGCCGATTTTGAGGAAGCCTCTAGGCGGATTGCTGGTGCCACGTCGTCATGGCAATATTACGACAACGTACCTTTTCCAATTCCGCTATGCGCGTGCGCGCACCCTCGCTCAGCTGTATTCTGAGCTGCGCAGCTATTGCCACATGGAACGCGTGCGAAGTAAGTGCGTGAACCCTTGCGTGATCCTCGGCACTTCCTGAGCTTCAGGGACTGAACAGTAATTTTTATCGTGTTCGGGGCGAGAATGTTACTTAGAGGAAACACTTCAGGCAGTTCGTGGGAAATACTGAAGTACATACTGTCGACGAATGTGACTCCATGAACTAACGTTCGAGCGATAGGCTCAGAGTTACCGACGAGTCCCAAACCGGACACTTGCTGTACTCTTGATTGCACAAACCGCCTTAGGATGTTGAACGTATTGTACTGGTGCGGCTCGCATAGCCAACTTACAAAAAGATGCCACGTTACCAGTAAGTCATCACTCGATTCTTGCCGAGTAAGGCGAGCGGGCGTTCTCGTGAAAGCACAATACCAGCGCTGTGAACATTATAACTGCACTTGCCGCTCTACGACTGATTCGGAAGTCTCGGCGATCTTTTAATCTACCGCTATATATATTGCAGGGCGTATACCATTGGTTGAAAAACGCGTTAGCGCATGCAGTGTTTACGTGAGGCCAAACAATAAGAGGAATATCGTCGTACAACCCACCGGAATGCATTGTACGAGACCAAAGCGACATACTCGCGAGTCTTACTTTTTGCCGGCAAATTAAATTTTACGCACTTGACGAAACGACGTGGTGCGCCCACTTACCTCCATTGAACGCATTATTCGATACCATGTAAGGTAAAAGTAGTGAACAACCCCGATATGAAAGTGACATACAATTTGAAAGCGTCGCGACAGAAAGTGCTTCTGTCGTGACGTCAGAACTTATGTTGTTGCGAAAGAAAGTGACAGATTTCTAACGCCGTGACAGAAAGTGTCTCTAGTCGCGACAGAGAGCTCCTGCTGCGACTTCGGAATGGCTGTCGAGATAGAAAGCTGTTCTTGCGACTTCAGCACTCTTGTTTTCGCGACAGAACGTTTCTCATGCGACATCCGCACTCTTGGTCGTCGCGAGAGAATGTTCTGTTGCGACTTCAGAATCATTGTTGCGATAGAAACTTGTTGTAGTGACTTCAGAACTCTTGTTGTTGTGGCATAACATTTCTGTTGCGACATCACAACTCTCGGTCGTCGCTACAGAATGTTCTATTGCGACGTCAGAAACACTGTCGCGATAGAAAGCTCTTTTTTTAAAGGGGTGATGGTTTGGGCTAGTTGGTCTTCCGTTTTAGATTGTGTGGTACAGCGCGAAGCAGGGATAAGGGACGCAAGAAAAACGACACATGGTATTGAAGCGCTTGTGCTCGTTTTTTTTTTTGCGTCCCTTGTCCCTGCTTGGCGCTTTGCCACACAATCTAAAGAAAGAAAGCTGTTGTAGCTACCTGAGAACTATTGCTGTCGTGCCATAATGTTTGTATTGCGACATCCAAACTTTTAGTTGTAACGACAGAATGTTTCAGTTGCGACGGCGTAATTTCTGTCGTAATGTCAAAAATGTCTGTCGCAACTACAGAAACGTCAGGAACTTCTGTCGTACAACAGAAATTTCTGTAGTCGCGAGATAAATTTCTGTAAATGCCACAGATATTTCTGTTGTCGTTTTCATCAAGGTTATGCGGAAACACCTAGCTACCATGAATGTCATCCTCAACCCAGGTCATGTAGTTGATGCTAATGTGCTCGTATGCGTTATAAAACCCGAACTACGCTACCATGACATTCGCGTGAGACTGCGTAGTCGCCGTGACTACGCTTAAGCATCACTATGCTTCCGCCTTTAGACGCCATTTAAAGCCATGCACTAAAGAAGTCACCATTTTAATACATTTTTATGCAACTAGCGCAGAACATTACGTCGGAAGAACGTCGTTCCACAGAAGCTGCCTCAAAGTGGGCTGGCTACTGCACGGCTGACACTGTCCTTTCTATGTGCCTGCTAAAGCTTCCAGAAAACGGACTATGATATTTTTATTCACAACAGCTGTTTTGAGCTACCATGTAAATTGATCCTATTGGTTCATTCATTCACTCAAATAATCGTTCGGTCATACATCATGTTAAAAACAAATACAGACTTGCTGAAAAAGACTCTAATTTCGGATATGGAAGCCTAAACAACTTCTGAAATATTTCCGAAATACGAGAAATGTAAGCTAAGACAAATATGCCATGATAAACAGCGTGGCTTTTGTTGCAGTCTCGAAGCTTGTTCCCGGCAGCAGCGTTTCCGCTTCCTTACGAGCTGTTTTGCAGACCGTCATGCGCCTTCTACGCCACCCCCACGCCACCTCCATATGTCGCCCTGAGCAAGTTGTGCCTGCGCGGGTGGCGCCGAATGGCCGACCGTTTAACATCACCGCTAAAACATTTATACTTTTAACCTTGACGGATATTTGAAATGGTTTATTGTGAGTGTGGTTGATACTAAATGGTTGATTATGACAGTTCATTAGTACGCCTGCTAATAAATTGTTGATTAAAAGCCTCCTGTATAGGAGCGCAAACTGCCGGAAAGAAATGCTCAGCTGCATTCGCGCAAAATTTCCAAAATTTCATTCGCCACTCAATGGATATACTCTAACGACAAATTGTAAATTTCGAAGAGCACATCTATCATTAGAAACTTCATCTGTCTCACCCACATACTCCTCACTAATGAAAGTTTTTTTATATAACTGTTCGCTTCAATACGCCAAATAGCCGGTCAATGGCAACAGCTTGTACAGAAAATTGTCGAACAAGAACCGAATCAGCATGAACTTAATTTTTTACGGGATTAGAAATGAACCTGCAACGAAAATATAACGTTGTAAATAAATATTCAGCCAAGGAAAAAATACCGATCTAGGACTCTCAATAATTTTAACAACTAAAATATGACAGCTGATATTTATATAATGGTCTTTCCTTCCATCTCATATGTTACTGAACATTAAGAAAAAGGATTAGTTATTTAGAATAGAGAGTAAGAAAGGACAAACAAGAAACGAAGGGAGGTTAATCTGCTAATCACTCTCGTGTACTACTGTGTGTGGGAGAATGGGATCACGATTTACGCCGCAAACATTTTTGTTACGTGGCTAATGCGTTTACCTTTAAAGCTGTAAAAATACTTCCGTGCCGTTGGTCGCAGGTATCATCATATTCACTCGTCACAAGTACTCATCATATATGAAATCTATTTACGCCGTCAACGGCTGGATCAGAAGGTAGCTTTACTGAGCTTTAAGGGCACGATAGTCATAAGACAAACGCAGCGCCCAAATGACGTAAAAGGTTGTACTGAAATAGCGGACCACAATCGCCATACCAGATGCAATGAAGCTGCACCTAAGCGTGCTGCTAACATTATTAACTCGCTAAAGCGGAGCGTGTACTTAGACATCCGACAGCAGCAGCAGCTGGTCATCACCGCGTGAGGAACAGTAGCCGATTTTTCAAGATTTTTAACACCTTCAACATGGCTGACCAACTTCTCATGTTCTGCCACAGGAGCATACGGATCATTTGGTAAAGAATATAAATGGTATTTACAAGGCAGTTGCGAATTTGTTTGCTCGCTCTCTGATATAAGTGCGTTGTCATTAAGGAATAAAGCAGAGGCTTGCTACGTAGATGCCTGTAGAGACCTTGAGTTCGGAAATGTGTATGAAAAACTAAAATCGACAAAGCCCATCTCACGATGACTGTCGAGGTTAATGCGCTTAGCAGTGAAGCACTGTAGCGACGCAGGGAATTGCCACCGTCGAAACACCGTATGTATGAGGCTTGTTCTACAGCGGGACACCTTTATCGAGTTTCCCTGTGAACGCTTGGCGACATCTAGTAGCACCGCCGCGAAGCGTGTGCGTGGCTTCCGAAATACATGGCGTGCGGTGCCTACGCCGAAAAACGCATCGTGGTAGCTAGGCTCCTCTCTCGTGCTTTATTTTTTTCTGGATACGCTCCGCCATCTAGTTGCACTGAAAGGAATTCCGAGCGTGCTCTCGACGACTATACGCGTGGCTCACCGGTGCATGCTAATGCTGAGAATTGTTGCCTCTCTAGACGCAAAACCGGTGGCACATACTCAGTGGAGCAAGTTTGCCTGAGATTCAATGAAGGGCGGCGCATACCACGTGCATTCATGGCCTACCTTTCTATAGCGTGAATCTGAAAGACGTTCATTGAAAAGCGATATGAACCTAGTACACGTGCGACACAGATACCTAAAGCGCCGGTCTGCTGTTGTTGAGTAACCTGAGTAACCTGTGCTCAACTCTGCAAAGCATGGGGGACATTTCCAAGGGTTCCTACTGCTACGTAGATTCGGCTGCTCAAAATCGCGCATTGCGAAATCGGTCGGAGGAAGTGAGGCTGGGCTGCGCTCCAGATGAATTGTTCTACTGCGCGCTGCCTCTCATTGCACACGCTCCGCCATCTATCGTGGGTTCGATTCCACCGATCGTCGGAAAAACTAACGGCATCTTACTCGTGCCCCTTCAGAGCTGCTCATTCCCAGTGGCAATCTTCTTTTTACTAACGTCCCCGTCAAAGATGTTCATTGAAATGCCGCACACACCATCTGGCACATACCAAGTACACCGACTTGGCTTCTAAAATGTTCAGTGAAAAGCAGCTTAGACCGAGCTGCACAAACATAGTGTTCTATGTTCGCAAGGAAGACATTCATTGAGGAGCAGTGCACGCCCGTTCCACGCACCCAGTCCCGCATTCTCAGCGACCCATTTCAGCGTCAGAGACGTGTCGTTGAAGAGCGGCACATATTTACTTGCACAGTGTCACATACTCAGCTACCCAAGTTGGTCCGGCGGTTGGTTTCGAACTTTGTACCCTTAGCACAGTAGCCGGACGCGCCACCTAGTCCACGTGGAGGCCCAGTTCTGCGGGAAAACGGTTAGATACATATATATCCAGTAGAGTGTCAGTCAAGTGAAAGTGCTTGAAGTACTGCAAGAATGCTAATGGCGTTAAAAGCTGCAAGGCGATTCGACGTTCACCTTAAGTCAGTGAAAGAGAACGCCTTCCTGGGTGAGCTGGAGGTGAGCATGTCGGTTATTAACGGTAGAGTTGAGAGCTGAGCTGGAGCGATAATGTTTCGTCGACATCAAGTAGACGTTGCGTCGCCTTCGAAATTTTTGTCCTCAGTTACCTTCATCATCATCACCTTCATCGTGATCATATTAAATACAAACTTCATCGCAATCATCATCATCATAATCATTAGTGTCAACACACACCCATGGAATGGCCCCAATTGCATTACCCAGTAAGTAACACATACCCAGTAAGACTAGCACCACATACCTATTGGCCTCAAAGCAGTGTCATTACATTGCCCGGTAATCCTTGGGTGACGAAATATTTACTGATTGGTATGAGAAAAAACGAAAACCTATACAAGAATGCTAAAAAGAAACCTTTGAATCTAGGCTTAGTGCTATACGCTATAAAAATTGTAACATTTTGAATAACTTGCTAAAGAAGTCCAAACAACAGTATTACGAAAAGGAATTTGCAAAACACAAGAGCAATTCCCAAAACAATGGCAACTTCTTAATGCGTTCATGAACTCACCTAAGTCCGGCAATACTGCTGACTGAACAAGCTACAACAATAGAGCTCTTACTGATTCTTCTAGCATAGCAAATAGTTCCAGTGACTACTTTTTTAGTATATACAGCAGTCGTCATATGACCGCTGCTTATGCCATTTGCCGTAGCAATCTTTCCCGTAGTTGCAGATGAGGTATGCTCCGTGGTACTAGCGGCAAAGAATGCTAGTCCTGGCTTAGATAACATTTCTGTATTTCATCTAAGACTTGTTGCATCACTTTTTCTTGTCCACTTTGTATTATAATAATAATATATTGAAATAGTGGTATTCTTCCCACTTCGCTTAAGAGGGCTAAGATTATTCCTGTACAAAAGAAAGTCCACAAAACAGAGGTGTTTAACTATCATCCTATTTCCATTCTCTCGTTGATTAGTAAAGTTGTTGAGAAGTTATTTTGTAAGCACCAAATTATTTACTTAAAAAATTTCATTTGTCGCAATTTTCTCTATTTGTTTTTTCGCGCTGGCAGTTCCACTAACTTAGCTCTAATATCCTTAACCGACTACATTCGTCACTCGATTGATACGGGTAACTTCGTTGGTTCGGTATTTTTGGACTTCACTAAAGCTTTTGATAGAATTAAGCATAACGTACTTTTTACTAAGCTATAAGCCCTGGCAATTACTGATACTGTACTAAAGCTCCTGAAAAAAGACCTGCATGATAGAGAACACAGAGTTTTTTTTCTGGAGGTGCTTATTCTGATACAAAAGTTATTAACCAAGGTGTACC
The DNA here is from genome assembly GCF_050947875.1 of Dermacentor variabilis. NCBI lineage: Eukaryota > Metazoa > Arthropoda > Arachnida > Ixodida > Ixodidae > Dermacentor > Dermacentor variabilis. Next base: position 161,514,548 of record NC_134569.1, on the reverse strand, counting down.
ACAAGGCTCCATACTAGGTCTCTTACAATTCTTCATTTATATTTATGATTTTCCTACGTGTCTTAAATGTGCACATTGTTTACTTTACGCAGACGATAGTACCATCTCGTCGTATGACAAATCTCTAACAACTTTAATCCTTAAACTAAACAATGAGCTTGAACACATAGTGGCATTTGTGTGATTCCACCCATTTAGTTATCAATCCTACCGAAACTCAATTCATGATTTTCCGATCCATCCAAGGATTACTACATGGTTTGCCGGAGATAGCTCTAGATGGTCATCAGATTCCTATCTCCGGCTGTGCATCATTTTTGAACGTCAAGTTAGATTCTAACGTAAAGTTTTCTCAACACATTGCTTTCATTAAGCAAATGTGTGCCTGCGGCAGTAGAGCAATAATCAAATCAGGAGCATTATATTATGCTTTCATTTAAAGTCGCATTATTTGTGGCATTACTTACTGGGGAAACTCATACTGCTGTCATATCTCGTCCATTCGTCAGTAACGAAACCAAGCAATACGCATTATCCCTAACAGTGGGTTTTCGACGAGTGCTACTCTATTACTTCAGGAAAATAACGTCCTTGTTGGATCGAACTTGTTAAACTATCATCTAATAATTATGCTTTATAAATTACTTGCTAAAGAGCTTTCATACGAATTTATTTATTCCAGGTACCTGATCAATAATAAGAATACGAGGTTTGCACGTAACTACAATTTTCTACTGCCTATGATTCATAATAAATATAGAAAAATGACATCATTCGAGGCTATAAAACTGTGAGATGGTTCACGCAACACCATTAAATCTTCATTCTTTCATGCATTTAGTCGTGCGCTTAAGCTTTTTTACATGTATAACTAAGTTTACATCCTTCATTACACTACATTTGCCATTCGTATGTATGACAGTTTTTTATGCACTACAGGCTTGTACACTGACAAGTGTTTTCGTTTATTTGACTTTGCTAAGTTGTATTTTTCGCGATTGTGCTTGTTCCTTAGCTTGCTCATCTTTCATACGTCTCTCCATTCTTATCATTCCCCAAAGGTCCCGCTGCCGTCTTTGAATTAGGAATTCTCGTCTGCATGTTGTCCCTTACCCATTTATTGTATTTCAAGGATAATAAACTGAAAGTGACACTGAATACTAGGAGGCATATTTCAGTGGCCCCAGTGGAACTAACATTTAAACTGCACGAACCTCAGGATTGTCCCACTAAAGAGGCTGGAAACGAGTTGGAAACAAACATACCCGGTACGGAAAACTGGCGAACTCGCCAAGGAAGATTAATAATTTATCCGCCAGCATCCAAGACGAGTGGCAAATTAAGGCGCACTTGCATATTTCTTTGTACATTGTATAGTAGAGTGCGCTTGTGTCTGTGTTTTGCTTGTTCTTTTGCCGAAGAGCTATTTTTTCCAAGTCTACGTCATCTATATCAACTACGTCATCGTCCGACTTGGCTTCACAAAGCATAGCACACAAGCATCGTGCTAGAGAACATGTATAGCCGTCGGCAGAGGTGCGGTTGCAGGCCTTTTATGGAATTAAGGAACGAAATGTATTCACTGATACCAACACACGCCTTAACATCTCCACCAGCGCCGGCCACTACCCCGCACTATTTTTTCATAAACCAAATTTATTTTTTTGGCTCTTCAGCCGTTTGAAATCAAATAATTTATGTTCTTTCTATCGTATGGAATCGTACTCGAAGGGGCGCTTACGTCGCCAAACGCCAGCTATCAGTTTAAAAGGCAAGGCCTGTCGCGAGAGAAGTTAGTGGGGTCTGAAGATTTAGATGCCATGGCAAGTAGAGGCGCCGTGTCAAGTTTGTTCGCAAAATATTTGCTCGCCTCCTTGTAGTCCATGCTTTTAAATGCATGCTCTTCATTCTAAACAGCGCTGAGTGAAACAGTCGCAGGCAAATTACACAAATAGGCACTCCAGACAGGAAAATGTGCGCCGCTATCTTGTCTTGTGCAGCGTCTCTATTTGCATCATTTGCGGGTGATTGTTTCACTGAAACGCCGTTAAGCATGAATGAACACTAAACGACACTGTTTCTCACTTATTTTTGCAATGTTCTTGCTTGCGTATTACACTTTTTTGGCCATGTGCTTGCGTGTGACTAGTTTGGCTATTCCTGTGCCACTCAGTTTGGCAGCCAGCGTTTAGAGAGGCTGTTGAGTCCCACGTACAGGTAATTCATGGTGGTAAGAGGTTAACCATGCTCTACGTATTCCTGGATAACAATTGTGGTTTGTTCTCCACATATTTTAGAGGAGCCCTGTAACAGTGTATGACCATGGTAAATGATTTAAACGACGCAAGGAAATGCTTCCGTGAACACTTGTGCCAAATGTTTCTCACTTCGAGGCAGTGGGCAATGGAGGATGTTGCTGTAAGGATCGGTAATGCTTTACGGCGCTTCATTACTGAAACATTACAAAATGCAATAGCGTTCATAGTGTCGCCACAAAACTACAGATTTGTATATCCTGTATTCGGCGGATGTCGTTTAGTGAAGCCGTGTTGGCTCTTCCGCAGTGCCAGATCTTGATATCGTTGAAGCTTTGCTGACGCTATCGCAGTGCTTGTCCGCGTGCTCCTGTGCGTCTTCCTCTTTGTGTGTAGCATTCCTGTACTCGAAGAGGGACTGGAACGCAATCACGATGAAAAACGTGGAGGACGCTCAAGCTTCCAATATAAGAGTGAAACGCGATAGCATTCAAAGATCCTTGACTGCTGAGCACGCTTCCCGGCAACAGCAGCTTATGTAACCGTAATGTTTAGTGGGAAACGCTCGTGGCGAACGCTACGTACGAAGACGAGCTCTCTAGTAGAAACGTGACCACTTGCGTGGGTCAATCCCGGATGTTCTGCACAGCCGCGCGAAAAAAAAAAATTCATCATTTTCAGGATTCTCTTATTGATCGACGCTGGTCGTCTTAAGCCTCGCTCTGGAGCAAAGCCTCCCAGGCTTCTCTACTGTTAATGTTTTCCTTGGCCCCTGGGGGAGCCAGCAAATTCTCATGTTGCATGATCTAGCGTACCTTTATCCTTACAAATTTTGCAGAGGGCATCGTTATAGTCCCTCGTCTGAGTTAAGTAGATCCAATATGGTGATGTATAATTGTTTCCCTGGAGGCGCCAGGAAATGCGAGCGTCCTCCAGAGAGAGAAAGGCCGATGCGGAGGCGGAAAGATTCTTCCTTCGTCTTTGTAATGATCCTCAATTTTCCTGTGCGTGATGATGTTATCTATGATCCCTCGAACTGGCTGCTCTAGAGCTGCCCGGTGGTAGAGTGCTAGGGCAAGCTCGTGAGCGGCTTCGTTACCTGGGATTTCTTCATGGGCCCGAACCCAAATAAAGGTTACGTCCCTCATAGGAGGGCTTTTGAGTAGAATTTGGTGGGTCTCTTCCGAGATTGTCCCTTTGTTAAAATTTCGCTTAGCTAATTTGCTGTCTCTTAGTATGACTCTCGCTTTTATACCCGCACAAACGAGCGATATTGCAACCTCCTTGGCTGTACAGGCGTCCCTGGCCGTTGATGCCGTGAGGACTCACCGTCCTCAACGCGCAGGGACTGGTTCGGCCTTCCCCCGTACCTGCGTATAGCGCAAGAGGCGGGTACCCCAGTTCAGTGGAATAATAAAGTTTTCAATCAATCAATCATCACATTTTATTTTGTTTCACATTTTATTATTTAAGTCGGAGAAGATTTAACATAACGGGCATGCCCCTCAGAATTTTGAGGAATAACTTTGTCAAGAATGTAAGACAAGGTATTCGGAACTATAATGATAGAATTGTGTGGCGGTATAACCGCATATATCGCATCTCATATATTGAAAGGTGGCATATACATATACCTCAATATATACGGCACTTGTAGCTCCCGGAGAATTCTGCCAACACCGACACCGCTTTTTCTGGGACACTGGCCCCTAAAGCTGCCGCGTTTAAATACACCTGCAACGCAAACAAGGCATTTCTAGTGTTCGCCCATGTGGTAACTATGCGAAAGGGGATTCACTATCCGTTTGCTCTAAGTGAATGGCAAACTGGGACACCGTTGTGCAGCTATTGGCTGAAAAGATGGCGACAACGGGAAAAAAATGCGCTGCACAGGTTACAGCAAGACACGCAGATTAGGGAAGCGTGAACAGAGCGCATCGAACTTCCAGCGGTCAAGCAGCTAAAATGGCCGCATTTGTGGCCGATGCTTCCTTTAGACCCAGACTATGCGCAATACCCAGATGTAACGCAACCTGTTGCTGATAGTACCAGGCAGCATCGCTTTCGAGCGTTGTTTCACGCAGTGATGAGCCGACGTATGGCTCGACCCCCATGTCAGCCGTCAAGCGCTACAGACACCATCGCAAAGCTGAGTTCACGTGCTCCTGAATACAAAGACTGAGAATACAAAATGCAAACTTCGTGCCAGGATGACATTCAGTGCGCCTACAGAGCATTTCAGGCAAGGTTACATTCTGCCATAGCCTGTGTAGCGCAAGCCGTTGAAGGAGCCGGAGCAACGCTGGGATGAAGGACTACGTGTGATTGCCGATAAATCCGCTCACACGAAACGCGCTGAAATGTTTTTGCTGCAAAACATTTCTAACATAGTGCCTTCTCATGCCAACTTCATTTCTCGACTAAGATAAACTTTACTGGGAATCATACTTTGTCCAAGTGAGCTACGTTGTTTCACAGGGAGCGGGGGCATCTCACATGCGTTCCGCAGTTTTTCATTGAATTCGGCAGAAAAGCCCATCCAAGTCAAATTTAGAGACCACTACCGGTTCAACTCAATATTGTGAAACTGTGCACAGCTCTCTCAGGCGGGGTGGGGGGGGGGGGGTTGGAGAATTTACGGCCTTTTGTTTGTGGGAGCCCGGTACGCCTATCTCCGGTTGGTAGGCCTAGCAGGCGTACTGCAAATGCAAGGCTCGTCCGCTAACAACAAAGACCGCGATGCGCCTACCCCTGGCCCTAACCCAAACGTGGAAGAAGACTACGCGATACACCAGGAAGCAAGCGATGAGCATTACGCAGCATGGTCACCGGAAGACAACACGTAGTGGGTTGACTTCATATGCAGGGCTCAGCGACACCGACAGCGCAAACACGATTGTGAAATAAGCCCAACACCAACCCTGCCCGTAACCAAGGTCAACTAGCCCATTCACAGGCCTCTACCTTGGCCCAGCCTACTACCAAGGGGATGATTTTAAGCTTGTTCTGCGACCACAAAATGGACTTGAGATAAATGAAGTACAAATATCTATGCTATCGCTCGACCTGCTTAATGGAATTCACACCACGCAGCTACAAGTCAATATCAGGATAAGCGAAGATGCAGGGTCCTATAGACCTATAGTCCCATTTCACTCTTCACTTGCAGCAGCAAAGTTAGGTAAGAAAGTATGCAAGCTTTCTGAATGTGTTAATGTATTGTCCACAAGGTAACTTACAGGGATGATATAGCTGGGTTCTGTTGTCGTTATTTATTGTCGGCTGTCAACGTTTTACGCGCAAGCGTAAGCGGCCCGCCACTGAAGTCCGAGGAAGCTTGAAGTTGCGTAGGAAGCGAGCGCCCGACGAGGAAAGCACCTAGCGGTGGAAAAGGAAAACGCGTGCCGGGGAAAGTGTGAAGGAACGCGCTCAGCACGAGGCAAGCCAACGCTATGTATATATACCTAGAGGAAAGTCTACGTGGCATTGTGGAAAGCGGGAAATGAGTAAGGAGACGAAGCATCGCGTAGGACGAGGGTAGGCGGAGAATGCTGCATGGTCTGATCTTCTATGCCAGTTGTTACTGGTTCTGTGTCTAGTATGCACGTACCAGGTGCGTCTCGTGATAATATCGCCCTCGCGTGCAATAGGCTGTTTGTGTCGGTGAAAGCGTGCGACGGTGAGCCGACGATGGCGGCACAGTCTCACACGCGCAAGGGACGCACACGGCCGCGAAGCGCGGCGGCTTATACTCCGGCGGCTGCTGCGTATGGCCCGGCCGCGCGCGGGCCCTATGTTGAAAGCAATCTGTGATGCGGATGGTCTAAGCGCCTTGGCGCATCGAGGGCCAAAAGTTTCCTGTGCGTATAGCGGCCATATGCTTTCGCGTCACCATGTCACTCTACCTGCTTTAATATAGTAAGCTCTCTATCGCAAAAAAAGAAGTTTTATGGGTTTGCGCGTTGCAATTTTCCTGGAAAGGAAGGGTAACTATAAACATCTCCACGAAAGCTTACAATATGGAAGCTGCTTACATGATGTGGAATCTTAAATAGTATGCTTGCATGGCCGACACACTTCTTTGCAGCTTACGATTTGAGCAATTCACTATAGCTGTTATTCGTGCATCTAATTTGAGCCTCATTTGGAGAGCTCTTTGTGGTGCTTTTTCCCATTTCATGCAAACGGAACTACATTACGCTTGTATCGCCCATGTTTCAACTTTGCGCTGTACACCAAATATTATGAATCACGAACTTGTTAGATATAATACATAGAAGTAATAAGAGCAGCTACACATACAATTTCTCTTTATTTTTGAACAAAGAAAAACAGGCAAACCAAAAAAGGAACAGGTGACCCGATAGCAAATATTTGCTGTGCTTTCCACCACTTTTATGCCAGCGACATAGTACAGTGCGCTTATACTGAAGGAACAGCTGTGAACCCTACATATTTCTCATGAGAACAATTGATAATGCCCATCTGACAAGTCTTTCGCTCACTGTCGATAACACTTCAGCAACGGACGCGTTGGAGGTCATTGCTTTCAAGCTTTGCTATAAATGACGATGCATAGTCAAAGGTTAGGGCAGTGGATATGCAATAACAGCAAGTTTTGGAACATCGGTTGCTAATGTAGGTTTCACGCACATATTTCTGAGCTCAGTTATAAACGTACTTTGGCTCTACACGTGCCTCTAATTATACGCATTCTGTTCCACTCAGCACACACCGGCCATCCGAGGCAAATATGCACTGCCTGCTGCTTTGCATAGCATTCTTTGTGGCATCTACCACAGGTAAGCTTTTAGGTTCAAATTGATATTAGCCTACAGCACCTATACCTTTATAATAGCATAAATACAGCCCAGAAATCAGGCCTCTATTATGTATTCACTAATGTCGCATGATGCGGCCTATTTCTATTGACGGCTCTTGATCTTCTGCTCCTAATTCTTACTTAGGTGAAGCGTCGCTCAGAAGGCCTTCAACTGCGTACATTAAGAAATATTGCTTAATCCAATGTTACGGTGTGGTATAGGAGGCCCTGTGTGAATACTGACTACAATTATTAATGATATTTATTAGTAATTTAGGGTGAACAATGTAACACCGTCCGAGCTCATGTTAACGCAACCTGTGCCGCCAATATCAATACTACGGCCCCTTTTGTTTATTATTTCGGTGAATTACGTTACAAAGAAACCCAATAGTCCTGAAATAATCATGTACACAGGAAATTCCAATGCATTTTTTTAAATAAAGACAGTTACAAGCACTGGAATCTAATGCTGTTAGTAATTTGTCGTCTCTTTCATGCACCCAAAGGCAAATGGAATGCAACTTAACACAAGAAAAAACTGCGTGCATTAAATATTGCCCAGTACATCAAACGCATACTAACGAGTCGAAAATTGTGTTGAATGCGAGCCTGATATCAGACTGAGCCCACACAAGTTTCTTTGTCATTATTTGTAGAGCATCTATCTTGCATAGCTCACCATCAGTAGCTTCCCTACAGAACTTGCAAAGCGTGTGATGAGTTTGTACAAAATAGCCGTCTTGATCCCACAATGGTAATGAAATCTGTTTAGTGTGCACCATTTTACTGAAAATTGTGTTATCGTATTTTATTGAAGGGAACGATGACGGAAAAAATTGCAATAAATTATTAGTTTTGAATAAAAAAAGCACTGCTATGCACGCTACATATACATAAGGATATCCTACAAGATAATTTTCGCGGAGTCTGAAAACGTCGCCTCTATTTTTAATATAGCACATGTTCAGGAAAAATGAAATCTGTTATTGCAAACTACTCCAGTTAGTGTACAAAAAAAACTATGCACAAATAGCAACATTGATGGACTTTAGCGACCAACTTTAGGGAGCGAAAACGACGCATGTCCGTCATATGAACTAATTACGGAAAATAATACATGACAGAGCAAATAACCTTGCTTCTCATTAAACGCAAAACAAAACTAAACTCTCTGACGTTAGTCCCCATCTCTTTAACTAAGAATTATATTATTACCCAGCATGTTCATGGTCACTTTGTCCAGTAAAGCTAATTTTCTGTCCCTTTGATGCATGTCAAAATATTTGCTTTATAAAGAGTGCATTTGCCATGTATGTCTTGTATTTCATATTTGTTAGATTGATTATTTGCACTGCGAGTAGATAAGCTCTTTGTGTTAGTACTATTGTTAGGTGACCTTCTTTTTGTCTTTTTGCCTTTCGGTAAAACTATTTTTGAATTCACCACGTTTATATTTTATGACTTCTCACATTATTTTTTGCTTTTCATTATCTCTTTAAATATTACCTGGACAAAAGCAGCGAGCTTGTCACCGACTATTTGGAGTTTTCATTTTTGTAAACCAGGTAAACATACCTCTCTCTGTCAGACATTGCTACATTATTTAGGGTCTGTACCTCTCTTGGCATAGTTAAACAAAAATAAAGCATCTGAATACTGAAGAATTATATAAAGAGGACTTAAATTATCCCAGTCCAATATTGGTTTAATGTAATATCTTAAAAAATGCTATGAGAACACAATCATTAAATGTGAAGAGTCTCAAGGCAGGTTATACTATTGGCATTTCACAAAGCTAACAAGACGGTGTTTAGAAGTCGGATAATTTCAGTAAAACGGTTAAAATTGTAAACATAAATTTATTTTCCGCGATGGACGGACTAATTTTCATGTCACATAAATTTGTTCCCTTGGAACAGTCCGTACCACGATAATACGCGGAAATTTATCCCGGTGCTCCTATAATTAAATTCAAGCTTGAAAACTCAGCATAGCGTCATCACTCTATTAGGCACTATGAACAGATAATAATTCGAAGCATCTTACTGCAACACTCACAACTGATACATTATTCTAATTATATGAATAAAGCAGGCTTAGAGGGGGATCGACTCTTGAGGTTTGAAGCTGCATGCTTCTTCTTAATATATTTCAATTATTTACATAATGGCAGAGTGCAATCAATATAGTAATAAGAAATTACAAGAAATATCACGAAACAATTTACTGAAGGTTACCATACGCCCTAATGCGAAAGTTAAGGGCACATGCATATGTGTTTTTATTTCGCGATGTATCGGCTGGCAAATCAGTATCGTGCGGCACGTTGCAAATTGAGGGAAGTCTGGAGTGACTGCTTCACTAATCGGGAGATCGCGGGTCGAAGCGCGTAGGTGACGTGTGGACGCGAATCACAGCAGCCGCCGTGGACAACCTCTGCTCATGCAGCGCTTTGTTGCCATACAGACGATGCGCACTACTATGATGCCATCTCGTAGCCATCGTCGGCGCAGAGGCATTTGAGCGTAGCACTACGCTTTCTTTCTCACGTTTTTGCCATGCATGCCACCTCCACTATCTTCCCCTCCCTCTCTTTGCTCCCACCGCTCTTTGCATGCTCCGCTGACGCTCTCATCTTTCGCTGTGCTCGTTCACTCTGTTACGAGGTAGGACGCCAACGCCGACTGCAAGAACGGGTGCCTAAGAGCCGCACTTTAAAAGCACATTTTTCCCCAGGAAAGCACTGTTATACATACTTCCGCATGTAAAAAGAAAGAGAGGAAAGTGGAGTAACCTAAATATCTTCGACATATTTTCACTTGTGGACAAATATTTCTTCGTCATGACTCTCACAGCGGGAAGAAGTTTTGCGATCAACAAGAAATTTACTTGCAGCCGGTGCAGCGAGATAATGGACAATGACGCACCCTCTAGGCTGTCAACCTTTTAAGTGTTTTAGCTTTCTTGAAGCATTTGAAGCAATTTCCTAAGTCCGTCCGTCCGTCTGTGTCTGTGACCGCTTTCCCTTCAACATGCGTTCGTGGGTATTCCATTGTCTAATGGGTATAGCACCGGACTGTTGCATTGAGGGAGCCATGTTCAAAACGGACCGTGGGCCGACTTAGATTATGTACATGTGATATTGAGCATACGCCGCTGATCACTAAATCTATTTGACTCCAACTTGTATCACTGTGTAAGCGCCACTGGGTATATGTACTGCGGCGATGACCAGTTTATATGTTGTGTTCTGTGCCAATGCCCGCAGTACCGAGTATACTGACAATTGGTACCGCGTAAAGTCGTTTCTTGCAATCCACCGCGGTGTGTTAACGCCTACAATGGTAACATATTTTTCGTGATTTCTATCTCCCTCTCTTTCTATATATATATATATATATATATATATATATATATATATATATATATATATATATATATATATATATATATATATATATCTATATATATATATATATATATATATATATATATATATATATATATATATACATTGTAAGAAGCGAACAAACAAACATATGCCTGTCTCTCCGTCCTCTTCTCTGAACCCCTTTTCCTCAACCTTAGTCAACGGTATCATACTAGAAACTCCTATCTAGTCAACCAACCTGCTATTCCTCGCTTTAAATTTTTCTGCCTCGTCGAACTCTCTTTATCTGAACTGTTCACCTTTCGGTGTTTTTGCGATTACTTACGCGGATATCTGAGACTTTTGATATTAATGCGCTACATATCTTAAAAAATACATATTTTCTATTCTAGGGGATGAAATTAGAGACGTAAGGGTCGAGGTTGGCCGTGCCCTGGAGACCATGGGCGAGTGGCTGCAGAATGAAGACGCACCTGGCACGGAGGAGGAGCGTGCCGCTCTCCAGGAGGTGATGCTACAGATCGCCGAGATTCGCGCGAAGGACGCCGACCTCGAAGAGGTGGACCCGTATATCTGGGACAAGGTCACCGAAGTGGCCACAAGCATCGCCAAAAAGGTTGTCATCGCATTCGTCACCCAGCAAGCGATCGGTCTCATTGGCGGCGCCATTGGCTGATGCATCCACACAGACGTGGTGCACCATAGTATTCCTGGAAATCTGAAAGATTTCTTTGTAAGCTCATTTATAAAGCAATAACAATCACTGCAATGTTTTATTACCTTCTTAAGTTACCTTCTTACCTTCTGTGCCCGCAGGAGTACAGCGGATCTGCAAGCAGAACGCTCGTGTTCCTTGTAGGGCATATATAAAAGGACATGCAAGTGTATAAGAGCTAGTTTGGGGCTGTCAGATCAAACATTAGCTCCGTGTGCGGACGGTGCTTAATAGGTTTCTTTGGAGTGTTCTTCGAGGCCTATCCTCGCTTATCCCCACTTCCAATACTACGAATTTCTTACTGCTTAAGTCATAGGTCTATTTTAATTTCGCCAATACAAGGTTGCATGTTGCAACTGGTCCGATTGGTAGCCTTGGAGGACGCAATAAAAGAAATTGCTGCGTGCATCGAGGAACTATGAACTTCGGTAGTGCTTCTGGGGTATCAAAGTGGTGCTCGCTCAATCACGATGACCACTTCGGACGCTTACGCCTGTAAATCACCTACGGACAATTTTTTTATCTTATTGTTTCTTCTGGGAGCATCTTCCCACAGCACGTACAACTGCCCCAGACTCCAGCATTGCGACATTCGGTAACCAGAATCTTGCGCGCAAGATGTTCGAATGTTACCACACCGATCTTCACGGCCATGCACACGTCGAGCGAGGTTTCATTTGCCTGGTGTATTATTAACAAGAAAATTAGAGAAGGTGCAACACTCAGACATCTATAAGCCATTGCTATTGAAGACGAGCACTAACACTTACATTACTGGGGTAGTAGCTGGTCACGGTATTGAATTCGATCTTCGATTTGTTATTGTAAATGCAATCGGCTACTCATTTGTGAAATAAGAAACACCATAGTTCAATTTAACTTCTTATCGTTTTCGCATATGAACTATGGAGCGCGTCTCAATTACGAAAGGTATAATCATAACTGTACTTAAAGGTCTGCCCACCTATGAAGTTGCACGTCGTTCAGCAGCGTGCCTGCAACTGCGATCGGAGCCCTTCGTGAATAGAGGCGTACCGATGTTGGCAGCGCGCACTGGTTCAGCTTCCCACTTCTTGTGCACACATCGTGCGATGTCAGGAGTATCAAATCGTTAATGCCATAACTAAACTTGAAAAGTAGTTTCTTCCACCTTAATTGACTAACGCCTACTTCAGGTATGCCGGTGCCATGTGCACGGACTCATCGTTAGCGCTATGGGCCTAAGCTCCGCAGAATGGAATGAACGTCATCTCACAATTGACTTGAAAAGGCTGACGTGTGTGAATTTCAATACTGGAAGCATATTTCGACTTCTTTTGAGCACGTATATATATATATATATATATATATATATATATATATATATATATATATATATATATATATATATATATATATATATATTACCGCGATCAAAATAAGTTCTACGCAGATTTGTGAGTTGGCTTTTCTGCAGTGCGTTTTCGGCGCTCACTGGTGAATCAGTGCGATATAGCTTCGTTTTAACGTGTATGTATATATATATATATATATATATATATATATATATAGTTGTAGCTATAGAAATCACGCTGGCCCTGGTAGTATAAAAAAACGAAAGTTCGATGTACGCTGGATTTGCTTAGCCAAAGTCGCACTTTGACCAAGGCTGGTCCACCAGCCGAAACGTGAGTAATGTATACTGTGCAAATCAAACGTCCGTTGTGTTCTCGTATATATATATATATATATTAAAACGAGGCTTGCTGTGTCTCACTGATTTATCCGTGAGATCCGTAAACTCACTGCAGAAAAGCCAACTTGCACACCTTCGTGGAACACTACAGTTTGCATTCGCAGCAGCGCGCCAGCGTCGACTGGCCGGCTGGTCATTGCGTGATAACGGCTCGAAGCGACGAGCTCAGCAAGAGTAGCGCATGCGCATAATCTCCACTGGAAGCGCGAGTTGAATCTGCTAGGCATGACATCACCCTTATCGTGATCAGCTGAGCTTCCTTACTTATAGGAGTCAGCAAGTGCGTGTGAACACAGGCTCGTCTTATGGTCTGCAAAAAGAAAATCAAGGCCGCTTTCTTAAAGAAAGATGGCTAAACGCCACGCTACCATCACAAAGAGTACATATCAGAATTGCATTACGGCGTGTAACGCAATGCATTCCCAGCCGCCACCATAGGTAGGCCGCGGGTGGAGCGCCAGGCAGAAGAGGCTGCCGTACACAAAGGTAAGTGCCAGCGTGATCATGCCCGCAAGACCGATCCCGTGTATCGACAACGGCATGCAGAAGCCATGTCGGAGACGCTTGCGCATTCGAGATGCCTATTGGTCTTGCCATCTTCAGCGTGCAAGTACATCAGACCGAACACGCACCGTTGCGGCGCGGAAACGTTCGCGGCAGAAACGATGAAGGCCTTAAAGTCACATAGTACGCCAATCCTAGCGTGCGGTGACCTTATCGTCAATGTGGTGGAAGAGCACGGCAAATGGATAGATAGTTTCATGCCAGAACGCTACTCGTTGAAACTGAAGACGATAAAGAAACTCACGACGCAACGTTATTCCTGTACTGATCTCACGTTTGCAAGCAGGCTTCGTAACGTTACGATGGCCGGGCCTCTGGCCGTCTACAACAGCGTTTACAAGACAATACTGTGCAATTGTGCAGTCGTCAGTGAAAGTGTTTGTGTGCGTGGCTATTCAATGTCTGCATGATCTAAACTTAAGGCTATGCAACTTAACGAAATGTGTAATGATTCAACTTCAACGTTTAAAAAATACAATCGTAATGTAAAAACGTTCCCTACCGCAGACTCAGCTAAATAACCGCGCAGTTGGTTAGAAAAACTTGCTCCGGTCGACACGCGGCACGCGAATGTGCCACTGTGGACCAGAAATACGCGACGCGAAGTAAGACACAGGCGTACACTAGCCCCTGGCGGCTCCCACGCAAAAAGGGCGCCTCGCGAACTTGGGGGAGCAGACACACTAAGGCACGCAACGTTTCTCTTTGAAACGCAACTTTACTCTCTATACGACACAGGCTGCTGTACACTGCTGAGGTCGTAAGACGCGGGGCTAGAGGCGGAGGGAGATGCCTGCGGTGAGCGAAGGGGGTCGAACCGGTGGTTGGCGGGGAGGCTGCAGGCATGCAGCCTGCTGCTTGCGGAACTGTCTCCTCAATGTCTTCGAGGCACCTCGGTTTCTCAGAAAAACGGGGCCTGGTAGTGAGGCGCCGTGTTCGTTGCTTAGATTAAACAATCAATCAAATTACATATGCATAGCATCGGGTCGCTCAACATTTCTTCGGTTCGTTGCGTGGTCGTTGGCTTTGGACTTTGACTTTCGTTCACTTTGCATTGGGGGAAAGCGTCGCGCTCAACCATATTTCTTTAAGAAAGGGGCTTTGTTTTGATACGTATACATATACCTATATCTGCAAATGGAGTCACTGTTCCAACCGTGTTGTCGCAGCGATGTCGCTCAGCAGGCGATCGCACAGAGACCAATCGAACGACTCTCACCAGGCTCGTCTTATTGGCGCCGTCAGCACGAAAGCCCACCACACTCTACGACGACTCGCATTCAACGGTGCCGTAGGTGTCACCTTAGTGTGATAAATTTTGTAATATGAAAATAAAGCTTTTGCAGAACCCTTGTGCACAACGTACTGAATTCACGTAAGATGCAAAATAACATATCTACGTTGTCCGCTTTCAATGATCTAATGCGCGTCGTTTACAGAACCGCGATATCTGTTCTTGATGCAGACGTATTACGCTGTAAACGTTGTGCTTCTATATTTCTTTTAATCTTTCGAATTTCTGAACAATATTATAACAAAATTCAAGCCCTAAAAGTAAATTCGGCTTCCAACAGTCACTAGAATTGAACATTACCTCGCAAATGCAACAAATTTCATTAAAATTGGTCCAGGGGTTATCTCAGAAAAACGTTTTTGCGTTTTACTTGTATTTGAACAGGCCGCGTCGGAGTGAGGCCCAAGCTAAAGCTTCCTCTTAAAGGTGATGCTTAAGCATCCTCCAAATCATGCTTTTTACTCTAAGACCCCGGGTTAGACAGCTTTGGATGCTGCAACGAATTGTACGTAACACAGTCTATGTAGGCCCTGCCAGCTTGCGTCATCGTTTTCCCACACGTGTTAGCTACGCTGGTACCTTCCACTGCGGGGTTACTGCAGCGAAACACCGCGTGCTTCGCATGGAACAAAAGTGCCCTAACGTGCTGTCTGAACCCTCGTTACAACCCTCCATCGAATATTTGCAACGCGCAATTTATTAATGTAGACGCAAGACTCGTTGCGAAATGAGGAAATGTTTATTTGGCGGTAAATAAATGCTGGTTCGGGCCTTTCTGCGGATTAATTAAATGTTGTGCCACCAGGTAAATAGTAGTAGCCTCCGCACTAAGTTCCACCGCAACGCATCAGCTGAAATAAGTAAGAGCAAGCATGTGCCATTTTGGTATTTAGTCATTATAGGAATGCTGAATCTAGAGGCGAAATGTGCGAAAGTGATGAATGGGCGGCGTTACAAGAAAAAAAAACGAAATTCGCTGCCACATACAGAGCGTAGAAACTAACCAACTCACCCCAGAGAATCCCCTACAGTATGACGAAAACATTTAATTTCCAAGCATTCCCCCGTTCCCGGGCATTATGTTCTGCACTTTAAGAGCAGAAATACACGCGGTACTGCGCGCATTCGCGACACACATCGGTCTCAGCTGACGCGATGGTACGCTACGTACACAGAGGTGGACGCAACACAGGCTCTCAGCTAGACCATGCCAGACGCTCGCAGACACTCGCACTGAAGACAAATACGTGGGTGCAAAGCCTGCTTTCAGTCGTTCAGAAGCTGCAATTTCGGAGTCACAAAATTCTGGTGTTTAGGCGCCTCGGCGTTACCTTTTCCGCGTTCTGCCAGCTCAAGCAACACACTTTCGTGTTGTCACTGCTGACAACCGCTAGTCGCGTTTTCGACAAGTGTGTGTACCGAAAGAAGATATATGGTGTTGTTCCTGGGGCAGGGGGTGGAGGCGTAATGTTTCTTGGCTCCGTATGATTCAGTATACCGGAAGCTAAATTCGTTACAACGCCGTTTTCGCCAACCTTCCCTGAAAGTGTCCCAAAATGTAACGAAATTAATTACAATAATGTTGGGGTAGGAAAAAACGTCAGGAACTTGTCGCAGCAACAATCAGTACACCCGAAACTAACTGCCTCACCACATCCGAGTTCCTTTTCGATAGCTGCGCCAACACGCCAGGCGTGGCAAGGGTGCCCAAAAAGTACCCAAATAAGTGACAATTATGCTGGGGCCAATCGAAAGCGTAGTAAAAATTTCTCAGTACAATACACTGCACGTCAAACTAACTCGCCACAATGACCGAGCTGTTTTTCGCAAACTGCGTCACAATGCAACGCTCCGTGCCATAAGCCTAAATTGATAGGCATGCAGCGCATACTGTCAAAAAAACATTTCTCACCTTGCGTTGGCCAATAGCGCAGCGGTGCCGTGTCAAAGTGTGGAAGGGACGCGAGAATACTCCGGGAGCCCTAGAAACCAGGCTGCATCCAAAAGAGACAGACGGGTCGCCGAACAGGCGAACGCCCACATGCGCTATTGCCCTCACTCGATGTATTGCCGTTCTATAGATCACTATCATCCCTGTCATCTCACTCGCTTCACTGAGGTATCTCGTGCATGACCCATGCATCTGGCGTGTCTTGCGTGTCACTAGTTTGTCGCTATAGTTTACAGAAGAAAAATAAGTCGCAAAGCATAAGTTTGTTTACACGCACAACTCTTAACTTCAAAAAAAATTACCGCCCAAGCACTCCGTACAGACGGTTAACCAAGGAAGCTGAAACGTGCGGCCCCAGGTTAATCCCGACGCTCCATTAAACGACGGCTTAGTAGGCTGTCGGGTCCTCGGTACGCAGTTGCTGCTTGCGCTCGGCTGCACGAGCCTGTCGGGCCCGGGCTGCCGCATCAGTGCGGCGTAGACGATCTCGTTCCTGGTTCAACTCGGGGCGTTGCTGGTCGAAAGCTGCCTGCTGCCCAGGAATACGTATGACGCGTAGCCTACCCATTTATGAGCCTTCGTCAGAAACTGTGTTCTCACTCCTGTGACAACAGTAGTCACCGCGATGTCACTACTGTCGCTACTGCCATCAAAGATGTCACTACTGGCGCTGCCACTCGCGTGTCTCTCTTTCTCTTTTTAACATGAAAGTGTTTTATGCAGGGATCCATGCTTGATTTCCTGCATCGGATGTAACGGATGCGACGTCGGCGCCAAGAAGTAATATAGCTGGCATGTTGCAGCACTGTGGAAGCTGCACGAATTCTTATCCAATACGAAGGCTGACTGCCCCTCGAGATTTGCTCATCTGTGCCGCGTCATCTGCTCAGCGTCTGCTTGTCATCCTTTCACATGCTGTGGATTGGCGCAAAAAAAGTTTTGACGCCGCAACCATGAGCTGCGTTTACATGCATGTGATAACAGAGCTTCACTTTCCCCGCACGCTTATCCCTGTACTGTTTCCCTGCGGTTATCTTGCACCCTCCTTCACAAGTAGTACGGGCGAATGCCCCAAATGTTCACCTCTGGCACAGCGTCTGCTCGGCGTCTGCTTGGTGCTTGATCACTACCGTCACCACATACCGTGACAGAGCGGGGTAGTAAATTTATGATGCCGGGAACAATTACACTTTTATAGAGTTGGCATCTTCCACACATCATCAATGCCAATGCTGTGGAGTCATCTGCTAACTAGTAATCAAACTAGTTTTGCAGCTCGGTTCCGTGGCTGTAGTTTTAGCAGCGCGAGAACTGCCGATCTCAAAAATTACGACAAAACATACCTAATGATTCGTCTCAGCTTCAGATGAGAATTAGCGATGATGTATTTGGCGCTTGTTTCTTGCTTACACGGTGTACCGCCAGTAACAAGCCTGAATTCGGATTGAAGTAGGCGGTCTGGGCTGAATGGGCGCCGCCTTGTTGGCTGCGTAAACACGGTCAGGGTGGCTGTTATGGTTAAGAGCTCAAAATTTCACAGTAATTCTCGGTATACGACGTGCATTCGCACAGGTCATAACATGTCGCGTATCACTGTACCGTATCATGTAGTGATGAAAAATAAAAATGCCTAGTGTATACCCGATAATCAGCCGGTTACGCTCGGAGCTATATACTGCTGCGCAAGGATATTACCCATGTAAACCTCGTGATAGTGTTGATGAGATTGATCTAAAGAAAGGAAAGACGCTGGATTATGACCTCGTACATTCGGCAGCGCTGCAATCAGCTTTTGAGGTGGATGCAGGGGCCCTATAACGTAAAACTATTCCAATATGTTTCTATTCCAATTTCCTGACGTCAAATTTGCGTAACCACCAACGCAAGCACCGGGCGGTCACCCGCAGGGTTGTCTGAACAGACCAATCAAACGCTCTCCTCGTTCATAGGAGGTCACTTTTGTTTGCTTGAAAAACGAATAACATTGCCTACACTGAGCGGCTTGTCGTATCTAATTGGCTGACAAGAGGCGAGGAGAATGCTCAAGTTGAGAGGGATTCACTGGGGCAGAGCCAGTGCACTTAAAATCGATAACCGGATGAAGAGGGTGGTGCCGGCGTCTGCCATTGGTTGGCTTTCCCTAACTTAGCTTGTGGCGGCTGGTCGAAAATTGCGGCGGCATGCAACGGAAGCTTAAGAATGGCGCTAAAACTGACCCTCAGCAAAGAAGAGTTGGCAGAATGAGGTAGTAAACGTGCCGAAAGTGCTTGAAAACGTTACACGGTCACGCAAGAAGTTTTATTATACGCAAATACATCCATGCTCTCCGGCAGGTGCGAGTAGCCAGCGTCTCAGCGATCGGCGGCAGCCATCTTTTATTCCTTTCGGAACGGGACAGCCTGCGGCTATTCCGAAAAAAATTCAGTTTTGTTCGGCATATTAATGCATCTTTATAGCGTACACGTCACTTTGACGCGGTGAAATTGTGCGGTTTTGGGACGTCGCGTGAAAGGCAGGTGAAGTGGGTGCAGCCCGAAAACTTTTGCCAATAGCCGAGGGCTAATGGCGAAAAGGGGTCGAATCAGAAATAACTGTTTTTCTTTTTTCTGTCAAATCATGCATAATCAGTGTGTACACATCATATCAGATGGGGAGGTATTGCGGTTTTCGTGACGTCGCGTGACAGGCAGGTGAAGTGGGGTGTGGTCGAAAAAAGTTTTTGACCAATCGCGGAGGGTTGATAGCAGAATTGGAATAGAAAAGTTTGGAATAGTTTTACGTTATAGCGCCCCAGCAGTGGTGAAGCGAAGTACCGCCTCGTGACACTAACCAGTGCCGACAGGGGAGCGCTTCGGTAGTCACAGCGTAGCGGAGGCTCCGACGCCGTATAACATAGTGTTGGCACTTGCAGCACACGGTTTTTCTTTAGCATCGCATTAGCCTGAGGCGCGTCATCACCTACGGAATGTAGCTTCAACATGTATCAGCAGTGCTTTGACGTCGCCTAATGCTTTGCTTGCGATGACAACAATTAAGAAATCTGGTGCGCTAAGCGGCGCAGAAAGGCAACGGCGTCGACGGGTGAATCTCGCTTTGGTCCGGCTATGAGACACGCCAGCGCGAAGCGAATTTGCTCATTCAGCAGCCGGTCGTACCGTGTGTGGAGGGGCCATAAAGTATAGCCAAAAGTAAACACACGTATCGAGATTACGCGGCGCACATGTCACATTCTTTGACCCGTGGCAGGATACGATGTTGTTGATGATGATGATGCTTAGAATTTATAGGCATCTCCTTTGTTACGGGGCGGTGACAGATAGTGACCAGCCTGCTTGAGTTAACCAGATCCAGCTGCATGCAACATGCAACTGCTACGTGCAACCGCTACATCTCGGGACAAGTGGTGCAACTAATTTTTATACAGGTAGACTTTCTCTCTGATTCGTCAACACAGCCGACGACTCGCACGCTGCGTCGTCAAGCTCAGAATTTTTCCATTTGCGATGACCTGCTTCACCGACGTAATTATGACGGCCGCCGGTGTTTATTGGTTATACCTTGAAGCCTGTGTAGCGAAGTGTGCACATTCTTTCATGCTGATCCGCCATGTGGGTACTCCGGAGTTTTCAAAAGTCACCAACTTCTTCGACTGGCGAAGGATGTACAGCCATGTTCGAAAGTTTGTTCGCTTTAGCCCTGATTCCCAACGCAGCAAATCTTCTGCCCCCCAGTCACCAAGTGCTCTGCAATCTCTGCCTTGGCCTGCGCTGCCATTTGGGCGTGTCGCCATTGATTTTACATGGGGCCCTTCCCTTAACAACTGCTTGTAACTGCTTGTAACCGCTGGGCCATTGTGGCGGTTGATCGCCTCACGGGATACGCCGAAACCACCGGCCTCTCGGCAGTTACAGCCCCATACATTGCGTCGTCCCTCCTTCGCAGTTTTCTCATCCGCTACGGCCCACCTCAGGAACTGCTCAGTGTTCGCAGGGACGCCTTGTTGACCGAAGTCGTTCAGTCCATCCTCGATTAGTGCCGGGTTGTTCATCGGACATTTACCGCCTGTCACCGTCAAATCAACGGGCTCACTGAGCGCTGTAACCGTACGCTTGGCGACATGCTCGCTATGTATGTCGCCTCTGACAAACCAAATTGAGACCCCATTCTACCCTTTGTCACCAGCGTATGCTACACAGTGATACAGAGCACCCCTGGTTTTCGCCATTTTTCTTATTGCACGGCGCCATCCGTCGCAGGCTATCGACACAATTCTCACGTACTGGCCTTATGCATCCGAGCGTGTGCTCGTTTCTGCCGTGGCGTGACATGCTAAGGAATGCTGCGAACTCGCACGGGCCTTAAGTGGACCAGCAGCGCCAGGAAGCAGCCGCCCCGACAACGCCGACGCGCCCGCTTTCCTTCCTGGCACGCTTGTGTGGCGATCAGTAGCTGCCGTTGCAGCTGGTCTCTCTTCGAAACTACTGCCCTAGTACTAAGGCCGTTACCGCATCATCGAGCGCACATCTTCGGTGAATTACGTCATCGAACCAGTCACGCCTTCTTCGGACTTGCGCCGTCGGGGATTAGACGTTATCCATGTGCAGCGTCGCCAGGAAAGCTACTTTTAATAATAATAATAATAATAATAATAATAATAATAATAATAATAATAATAATAATAATAATAATAATAATAATAATAATAATAATAATAATAATAATAATAATAATAATATTAATAATAATACCTTTATTTGTGTCACATGTAGGATACACGACACTGGAGGCCTGCAGTAACAGCTGTCATAAATGACAGCTTGACAAAGCCGCAGGCCCCCATACATTTGACAGAAGTATAGCGGCATTGCTTACATCAAGAAAAAAGAAACATACACAATACACAGTGCAGTACATAGTACACCCTGATAAATGAATTCCATTTTCCGGAAATGGATAGAAACAAAATTATCATGATATAAGGCAGAAATCAATGACAGAACAAATACCTTGAATCCAATTAAAAAAATCGTATGAAGGTATAGCTTACTAAGGTAAGAAAAAAAAGACAATTCAGTACAGTGCAAATTATAATTCAAAATACAATTGAAAAATGCAAATCATAAATACAATTCTCTCATCAGGTGGAAATCCCATCCATACATGTACAGTAAAACCGGCAATGGAAACATGGTCACTTGGAATAAGGAGAAAGGACTTAATTAAAACAGAAGTAGGTTGAGAACAAGGATAGCGGAATAAGGATAAAAAAGAAGTAGCGTAATTGCAGATTGCCAGTTACAGTCAAAGAGATGATCATTCGGACATATAATATTTTCGGAGTTCTTTAAATGTATATATTTCCACCTGTATATTTTCTCTGTGAAGTTTATTTATTGATCTCAGCAACGCATTTTACAGTGTTTGAGTATCATATGTTGTGCGGTATGTTTTTACATTGCAGTATTCGCTGTAACGGGTGACATGGTTAGGGGCCTCACTGTGTAGGGGGTAATGGAAGCGACGACGACGAACGCTGGCCAATCGCCATCACCGACGCTAGGCACGGGGTCCGCTCCTCGTGCTGGGACTCTTGCTGCCGCTTGACCACCGCGTTAGCCGCTCTCACTCCGCAGCCAATGAAGGGTTTCACATCTATTTCACTTTTACAATTTATTGAAGAGATAAATCAATCGTGGAAAAATGGGCAGCACTACCAGAGTAATATCGTTCTTCGGCAGATACAATCGTATACGGCTCTGCAAATGTTCCGGTGACTGTGTCCTAGAACTAATTATCCGAGTGACAGCACATCGTTAACGTATGAAGCCAGCCCAAGTTGATGAAGTTGAATTTTGAAAAGTCATTTTCTTTAGGTGAACAACCGCCAGCAGGATGGGCAAAAGGCATTTGTTGATGTTATGTTGGCGATGAAGCGTATAGAACATACTGTGAATATATATATATTTTTAAAACTGTGGAAAGAGAGAATGATAAATAATAGACAGGGAGATTTTACCCTGAGTACCTTTCCGAGGGGAGGGCGGAGGAAATAGGAGTGGAAAAAGCTAAGGAAGGCGAGATATTTAAATGGTGATGTCGTCGGCTTAGTGAAAATTCTTAGCGCTGTATCAAAGATGGTTGCCAAGTCCGTCGTTGCCATGAGAAGTCGGACGTCGACGTAGCGCTTTTGTTGCCTTCACATTTGCGCGAGTAAAAAGTAAGCAGTGAAAATAGACAATGTAGCCTGGTCGTTGCCACTTCCGAGAATAAGGCAGATGCATAAATTTCGCTCACTTTGTAATGAGACGATACTTGTGTCTTCAGTCAAAGAAAACTATGTTTGCAGCTGCAGTGACATGAACCTTGCTCGAAAGCCTAGAGACCACCGGACTATTAGAAGCATGTTTAGGTGACTTCGGCAACTCGACTTCGTCCGCATCACGACCACCAAACTCGCATCTGCGCCTCAGCTTGATTTGCAATTCATATGACCCTTGCAATTCGTATTCGTAAGCGTGTTCGGAGTCGGCGCAGGTGGTCACTGCCGCGCGCTATGCGTCATCGTTTGACGTTAGCCGCAAGCGCGTGTTTATCGCGGAGTTCGACTATATAATCGCTTGCCAGAGAATAGGCGCGCGCATTCAACATGGAAGGAGAAGAGAGCGATACTACCTACACAGAGAGCTGTGTTTATGGCTCTACAGAAATCGCAAGACAATGTGCCCAACAATGATGAATAAGCAAGTTTAATAATCTTGCATAACTTATGGTATATATAATTGATAACCAATTTGCATAACTACACAAGGCACACGTATAGCATAACCCTAAGGTAACCAACGCATATCCATAAGTGAAACCGTAAGCATAACTATAGGCTAAATCATAAAGCATAACCATAAGCTAAACAGTAAGTATATTCATAACTTCAACCATAAGCATACACATAAGTTAAACCGTAAGCATATCCATAGGCTAAATCATAACGAATAACCATAGGCTAAACCGTAAGCATAACCACAGGCTAAATCATAAAGCATAACCATAAGCTAAACCATAAGCATAGCATAAGCATGGCATAGGCACTAGGGATAGCAGGGGAGAGCTATCAGTGGACTTTCCAGAACAGAATAATATGCGGATAATGAATACCTTCTTCCGCAAGCGGGATAGCCGAAAGTGGGTGTGGAGGAGCCCGAATGGCGAGACTAGAAATGAAATAGACTTTATACTCTGCGCTCACCCTGGCATCATACAAGATGTGCACGTGCCCGGCAAGCTGCGCTGCAGTGACCATAGAATGGTACGAACTCGAATCAGCCTAGACCTGAGGAGGGAACGGAAGAAACTGGTACATAAGACGCCGATCAATGAGTTAGCAGTACGAGTGAAAATAGAAGAATTCCGGATCAAGCTACACAACAGGTATTTGGCTTTAACTCAGGTGTTTAACTTAGTATTGAAGCAATGAACGGCAGTCTTACGGGCATCATTAGGGAGTGTGCAAAAGAAGTCGGCGGTAACTCCGTTAGACAGGATACCAGTAAGCTATCGCAGGAGACGAAAGATCTAATCAAGAAACGCCAATAGATGAAAGCCTCTAACCCTACAGCTAGAATAGAACTGGCAGAATTTTCTAAGTTAATCAACAAGCTTAAGACAGCTGACATAAGGAAGTATAATATGGATAGAATGCAACATGCTCTCAGGAACGGAGGAAGCATAAAAGCAGTGAACAAGAAACTAGGAATTGGCGAGAATCAAATGTATGAGTTGAGGGACAAATCCGGCAATATCAGTACTAATATGTATGAGACAGTTCAAGTCGCTGAGGAGTTATATAGAGACTTATACAGTACCAGCGGCACCCATGACGACAATGGAAGAGGGAATAGTCTAGAGAAATTTCAAATCCCACAGGTGACGCCGGAAGAAGTAAAGAAAGCCTTGGGCGAGAGAGAGAAAGCAAGGACAGGAAAGGCAGGGAGGTCAACCGGAAGAGTATCCGGTTTGCTACCCTACACTGGGGGGAAAGGGGAATAGAAAAAGGAGAAAGGGAGAGAGTGAGCACTGAGTACGTGTGGGCGGGAGACTAGGGAGTATGCAAAGGGGGAAGGCAGCTGGGGAGGATCAGGTAACATCAGATTAGTTGAAGGATGGTGGGCAGATTGTTCTATGAAAACTGGCCACCCTGTATACACAATGCCTCATGATCTCGACCGTACCGGAATCTTGGAAGAACGCTAACATAATGCTAATCCATAAGAAAGGGGACGCCAAGGACTTGAAAAATTATAGACCGATCAGCTCACTGTCCGTTGCCTACAAAATATCTACTAAGGTAATCGCAAATAGAATCAGGAACACCTTAGACTTCTGCCAAGCAAAGGACCAGGCAGGATTCCGTAAAGGCTACTCAACAATAGACCATATTCACACTTCAATCAGGTGATAGAGAAATGTGCGGAATATAACCAACCCTTATATATAACTTTCATTGACTACGAGATAGCGTTTGATTCTGTCGAAACCTCAGCAGTCATGGAGGCATTACGGAATCATGGTGTAGACGAGGCGTATGTAAAAATACTGAAAGATATCTATAGCGGCTCCACTGCCACCATAGTCCTCCGTAAAGAAAGCAACAAAATCACAATAAAGAAAGGCGTCAGGCAGGGAGATACGATCTCTCCGTTGCTATTCACAGTCTGTTTACAAGAAGTATTCAGAGACCTGGATTGGGAGGAATTGGGGATAAGAGTTAATGGAGAATACCTTAGTAACTTGCGATTCGCTGATGACATTGCCTTGCTTAGTAACTCAGGGGACCAAGTGCAATGCATGCTCACTGACCTGGAGAGGCAAAGCAGGAGATTTCGCCTAAAATTAATCTGCAGCAAACTAATGTTTAACAGTCTCGGAAGAAAACAGCAGTTTACGATAGGTAGCGAGGCACTGGAAATGGTAAGGGAATACATCTACTTAGGGCAGGTAGTGACCGCGGACCCGGATCATGAGACTGAAATAATCAAAAGAATAAGAATGGCCTGGGGTGCGTTTGGCAGGCATTCTCAGATCTTGAACAGCAGGTTGTCATTATCCCTCAAGAGAAAAGTGTATAACAGCTGTGTCTTACCAGTACTCACGTACGGGGCAGAAACGTGGAGGCTTATGAAAAGGGTTCTACTTAAGTTCAGGACGACGCCACGAGCTATAGAAAGATGAATGATAGGTGTAACGTTAAGAGATAACAAAAGAGCAGATTGGGTGAGGGAACAAACTCGAGTTAATGACATCTTAGTTGAAATCAAGAAAAAGAAATGGTCATTGGCAGGACATGTAATGAGGAAGGAAGATAACCGATGGTCATTAAGAGTTACGGACTGGATTCCAAGGGACGGGAAGCGTAACAGGGGTAGGCAGAAGGTTAAGTGGTCGGATGAGATTAATAAGTTTGCAGGGACGACATGGCCACAATTAGGCCATGACCGGGTTAGTTGGAGAAGTATGGGAGAGGCATTTTGCCCTGCAGCGGGCGTATCTAGGCTGATGATGATGATGATACTTATGATGGTGATGATGATGAAACCATAAACATCACCAAACCTTTTCGCTTCGAGATGTCCTAGCTTAACCTTAGCTAAGCCCCAGCCATTTTTTGTCTCTCCATGGCTGCTTCGGTTAGACCATACTCAAGTTTGATTGCAATAATTTTTTGGAGGCCCGAAATGCATTGGCGTCGCCGTCGGCTTCATTGTCGTCCCTTAGCTGTCCCGCTATCGACGGCTCACCTTCCACTTGTGCTCGAATGATTATACTCCGTTTCATACATCAGATGCAACGATTTGGAAGCTGCGCAAGAGGTCCGGTCACGAAAATTTATTACTTCGCGCTTTTCCGTCTATGCTTCGCAGCGTTCCGGCGACGTTTGCTTGCGCGAGCATGCACGTGAAGCTGCCACAACGGGCTTGCAATTAAAAAATAACGAAAAGTAAATTGATTTAAAACAACGTGTTAGCTGCCGTATAAGTATGTGGAGTGTTTCTATGGGTAAATTTCTTCTTTTTTCATTTAGAACTGAGCCTATATCAAGAAGATTTTCAAAAAAGATCGGGTCAAGAAACACCCAACTATTCGTAAATGTGAACGCAGCCACTGCAAAAATATGTCTAGCCTCAACAGCTCTGCACAATGAAACGAAATACAGAGTGTTTCTAGAAGCACAGTGTGCGTTTGTGAGCAACGCATCGTCGCTGAGGTGATGCAGCCTCAAGGCTGCGCTCAGCCGTTTTTATGGTGAAGATAGGCCAGCGTTCTGCCAGCCGCTGCTGGCGTCGTCGTTGGTGCGTTTAACTTATCTGAGCGGCATGGACAGCACACGCCAAGCTAATGTTCTACAAAAAAGCACTAAGTAGTCTCTAACGGCGATGGTTCCTCGCTGGTCTCATCGCGTGCAGCTTCGACATGCGACGCCTGCAATGTCAGCGGCGATGCTCTGAGTCACATTGGTAAGGTTGTGAGACGCGCGCTAACAGATAGGGCGCTGTTCCTTCGGCAAAACAGTACTTGCCTTACGTGCGGCCTCACGCCAACATGTCGGCTGAAACGCGTGTAGTTTCAACACAGAAGATTCCGAGAGCACTGCTATGCCTTGTTATCACTGTCAATTGTACAACATTGAGGCGAAACTACTATTTCTATAAGTCTACAAGAGAGATATTAAAGGAAAGACAGAGAGGTCGACCTAACCTAGTGCGCTCTAGTGCGCTACTCTGCCTTGAAGAAGTAGAAAGGGAAGTGAAAGTACTGGGCTGGACGTTGATGGTAAGAGAAGTGGTGAGGGCTTATGTGCATTAGATGGCGGCCGTAATAGAGCTGCTTCTCTGCTTTCGTACCATGCAGAAGCTTCAACAGCACAAGGTTTATACACTACGCTCAATGCTCACGGAATACACTGATAGAATGCTTTTCAACTAAGGTTTATCGGTAGGCTACCTTTGGTTACCTAATAACTGTGTGATATGCTCTGTATTCTGACGATATTTTCACCGCATGACCCAGGTCCTCTTTCCCTATTTGTGTTGATAAGCCTATTTTTTTCTCACAGATCAAAAGGCTGACTGCCGATCCGCAACGCATACGCCCTCTACAGGGTGTCCTACCATTGCGGTATTTATTTATATATGAACTCACTGTAGCAAGGAACACTCGGCATACAAAATACTAAACCCGGCTGATGCACTGACACTATCGGCACCTTTGTTTGCGTATTCTGAATTAAAAATAATAAAGAAAGTAACCTTGATGCGGAAGAAAATATGGCTCAGCCATATACTTTTGTTTTACGTCTTAAATCTGGCCCGTTAAATGCAGCTAGGTGCTACAGAACTCAAAAAGCTATCCCATGAGAAAATAAAACGTTGTCTTCTTCTTCTATGATAATTCTCTGCTTCCTGCGAAACCGCGTTTTAAATAAGCGCATATAGAAAAAATCACGGTGGAAACCCTTGATTTCGTCTGTCATTTATGGCCACTTTTATCACACAAGCAATAATAAAGCTAGAAAATCACGCGTGACATCGAGCCGCAGAAGGAGCGCCTGCGCAACGCAAGCCAAATGAAGAGAAGACGACGAACTTGAAAATTTGCCCGGGTCAAGACGACCACAAAATTGTGATGCGGCGGCGCGTTTCGGGGTATAGTGCCCCGAACACCGCGAGCTCCGCGTCAGTGTGCGGGTCAAACTTTGTCCTCCGCCCATCGTGTTCGCGCCAGCCCTCGTGGTGTAACAGCGACGCAGCACCAGCAAGCCTCACCACCATATCAATCACCGGTCCTTCGCTGCCGACGCCAGTGTCCTTTAGCCGGCAGCCGCTGTCCGTAAACGCTTCAGCGACTATGCATCCCGCTGCCTACGCGTCGTCCGGCAGCGTCAGCAGTGCGCGTAGGAGCGTATGTCAGCGCACGTCTCTACGGAACGTAGGGAGCTGCAGGAGCACAAGATGCACGGTGCCTGCCTTGCTTTCGGGACGCAGCCTGACCAGGTCCGGGTGGGCACAATCGGGATCCGGAGCCTCCATTGCAGAACACGCAAGGCAAGCCTTTTCCGCTACTAGGAACGCCAGCTACGGTGGCCATTCACACCAGAGCCTCGAAAATGGGGCTATGCGCCGTGGGGCGTCGTTCCGGTGCACACAAGCTGCGTCGTTCTCACACGTGCTGTGTTCGCCGAAATTATCCGGCAGGAGATCACGTGAACTGACTACCGTTCTAAGCTCCGTGGACATCGAAGTGACGCATACGTCTCGGCGGGCCAGTTCCAGGTCATCGGCATTCGACTACTCACCTGCTCGTCAACCCGCGCAACTTTCGACTATCGCCCTGAGGCCAGTTGCCATCGAGCCGCCGCAATTGAGGCCGATGTTTAGCCCTGCTTCGGAGAGCAGCACGCTCGGCAAGTTTCCAGATATTGAAGACAGCCGGAAGCAGTTTGGGCAAGCACCAATAGAAACCGTAGAAGGTTCATCAAGTGCACTAAATCTGCAGTCCCCAACGTTAGGTACATTATCTGCATTGCCAGAGCCATCCGATGTCCCTGAAAGTGACTCCAGTTTAATCGGTCCGAAGTCTCCCGTGCAGTCTCTGCCTGAGAATGGTACAGCGAATAACGACGCGACCGCTGTTTCGCCTCCTCGAGCCATCGAATTCACACCATTACAGCCAACAACAGAGGATGGAAAGCAAACCGAAGCAACTGATTCACAATCTGCACAGCTCTCACCACCGAGACCGATTACATTATTACCTACACAACCAATGTCCCAAGATTTACTTACTCCACTGAAACCCCTCGATCTTCTTTCTTCCCCACCAATGCGACTGGACTTCTCGACTTCTCCGCCCAAACCGATCGGATCCTTGTTAAGCCAGCCAATGTCCCTAGGCTTACTTTCGCCACCGAAGCCTATCGAATTTTCCTCGCCGCAACCAATGTCACTCAAGTTGCTTTCCCCGCCTAGGCCCATTGAGTTCGGTCAGATGCAAGGATTGTCGCTACAGGTAGAAGCAAGACCAAGTGAAGTTGCACAGCCAACATCACCAATGAGACCGGTAGGTCTCTCTAGCAGCCCGGGCACAAGATCCCTTTTATTGACAGCAAAATCACCTGAAAGCGGAGGACTCTTCCCCGACCAGTCCAAATCTCCGCTCGTGGAAGTTAATGCACTTTCACCACCACCAGGTGCTGATAATCAAGGCGGTACCCTGGTCCAGGTCAATTCTCTTGTGCCTCTGCAACTGCAGCTATTATTATCGCCTCCACAAGCAACAGACTCTCAGCTGCAGCAAACAAGCCCGCATAGCCACGGTCTCTTGGACAACGTAGCAGGCAACGTGGCGTCTGGTCCGTTGTCTCCAGTGTCAATAACTCTATCTCCAGAGCTCCAGCAAGGCAACCTCCTAAGCGGCCTGGCGACGTCATCCAGCCTAATACCGCCACATCATCTCCTTGAGTCTACGAATACAGGACCAACAGATAAGAAGCCCGCTAAGCGGCCAAGTACGTTCTTGATGACGCCCCCCACGCCGGTAATAGTAGAGCCTCCTCAAGCTCGGAGGCCTACACTGCCGGCTATTAACGTTGCGGAGCGGCGACCATCAACGAAAAAGCTTTAAAAGGTTTGCTGGAGCAATAGCGTCACCGGACACCTCAGCTTCTCATTCTACTCCAAAGAAGTGCGATTTATTTGAATTCAGAGTGTGCGATTGCCTTCTCCCACAATCGCGACACGTCGACAAGCAAAACGCTCAAGTGCTTTTGGATAGCTCGGATCATGAAAACTGTGGTGTTGGAGCGAAGATCGTCATTGGCATGCACTGTTGTGAGAAGCGAGCATACGAAATACTTACCTGTTCTCTCTTGAGCAATTCACTCGGCTGATTAGCTCAGTTAAATTATGCTTGCGTGCTGCGCTGCTACCGCTGGCAATAAACGAGAATTACAGTATTACCCTTCTGTACTGAGAGAACCTGGCGTATCTTTACGAGTAACAAATCCTTACGCTTTCTACCGCAATTGAAGACATTCTGTGACCTTGCGCTGGGAAATAGATGCGCAAATACCACGGGTACGATAGAAATGCACAGGGTTCTCAGTTTAGTTGTAGCGCTGCATGAACAGCTCAGTGTGCTGCGCAGTTGTTCTAGCTGAACGTAAGATTAGAAATAGCAACATATTCTGATATAAATGCTGAGTCCCTGAGAGCGATAACGCTCTCGTATTGGCAATAAAACATTTATTGTAATTTCAATGCCTTGGTAGTAGTAGGGCAACGTTGCTACAATCAACTCGCCTTAACAGCATACTATGCCGTCCTGCACAGCTAGAAGGCGTTATCATTGGCCGCTTCAACTGGCTCGTGTTGCGTTTGTTTGGTACAGCGTCATTTGCCACAGCGTCGGCATGCTTCTTCTGCCAAAGCGCTCACCTGACAAATGCAACTCGATTCTTGGGGCTACATACGTTCGCGACAAATCAGCAGGCTTCTTTTGGGGGGAGGGGAGCACTGAACATAATTATTGACCAGGAAACACTCTTTCACCTTCTCATGCTTTGTTCTCTACGGAAGTTCTTTCCTCATGAAATAATAAATAGAGAACAGAACGTTCATGCCGTAGGATAAAAAAACATGTGCAATTTTTGTGTCAGGTAGAAGAAGACCGCACACTTGGAGAATTCTGTCGCGACCCTAGTTGGAGCCTGGGTCAGAACAACGTCAGATTTTAGTATACTCTCCGAAAAATGAGGGCCCATCTCGGAGATAATGAATTATAAAACAATGCGAATATATTGCTAATTGGGGCGCTCGGATTTGTGCGAATTAAGGTGGCCCGATTGGACAGTACCGAACATAATGCCAGGAAACACCAGATATACTGGGAGATTAGGCAGGCCAATTGGGCGGAGCCGGGCATGTCTAAACAAACACCCAATATAGTAGGAATCAAGGTGGCCTGCGGTGACGGGTGGTGCACGGAACGCAGGCGTGAGCTCCAGCACTAATATGCCATTGTTGTCACGCTCTTGTCACCATTTCGTCGTGGTCATTTCATCGCCGTCATGACATAGCGATTTTTTTTTCGTATTCGTGCCGCCCCCTTGCCTCCGTTCTTACTCTGCTGCTGTCTCTACGTTACCATATAGTTGTCAGTCCACCATTCGAGTCGTCATCGTCATACCGTCGTTATCATTACATCGTCGCTATGCTATTGCCGACGCCACCTCGTCAACAAAGGGTCGCCGTCAAATCGTCATGGTCGTTCCATCGTTGTCGTTTTGTCGTAGCTATTGCTATCATCATCATCAGGCTGATGATGATGATGATGATGATGATGATGATGATGATGATTGCACTGTCGTCAACACATTGTCGTCGTCTCTCTGTCGCCACGCTATGGTCGACCCGCTATCGTTGTAATACCACTCTCGTAATGCCATTGGCGTCATGCCAGTGGGATCAATCCAACATCGACATAATGTTTTCGTCATGCCGTTCTCGTTACAGGGTCGTCATTATTCCTGCACCTTCATAGAATGGTGACCATATCATCGTCGCCACACTGGTCAGTGTCTTGAATCCGTGGTCGGCTCACTTCGTCGCGAGAAAGTTCCCTTGTCCTTTGGCGTTCACTGCGCCCACAGGTGACGGAATTGAGCCCACCCGGGGTTTTTTCCGACGAAGCGGTGAAAGGGTTCAACCGAGCCAACTACTAATAACCCATTAAATGAAGGAAGGTTTGGGTGCCACCCTAAACACTACGAACCCAGTGCCCGCTGCGCGATGCGGTGGTGTCATCGACTACGCGTTCGCCAGTGGTGTCGAACTAGCCACTTGCGAGTACGACTCATACTTCCGTATGCGTAGTGCACTATTATCTATATTGCGTAGCATCCATGCGGGTCAAGATTCATTGTGATCATTTCATGCCGTCCTCATTTTTCCGTGGTCCAACATCGTGATCATTTCTTCGTTGTCGTGTTGTAGTCATCTCACCGCCGCCATCACGCTATCATCACCCCGTCGTAGACATTGCACCATCATCATGAGGTCGTCGTGACATCGCCTTGGGCGCGTCGTGTTCATGCGATCAGGGCCAGAATGTCGTTGCGATGTCGTCGTGGTCCCTCCGTCGACTCATTACGCCACACCTTCATCGTCATACGAACGTCATCTCATTGACCTCTTTATGGTATTGCCGTAGCGTAGTCGTTATGCCGTTGTTGTCATTTCAGCAGCATCGTTATATTGTGCTTATGCCATCGTCGTCATACCCTCGTTCTCATTCCCCATCGTCATTCCTTTGTCATTTCTCTGTCGTCACACCATCGTGGTCAATCCATCGTCGTTATTCTATCGCATTCATTACAGCGCCCTCATCGTGTTGTCCTTATGCCGTTCTCGTCACGCCGTCGCTCTATCTTCATCCTTTCAGCATACTCATCCTGATGTCATCCCACCGTCGTTGTCGCACCGTCGTTGTCGCACCCTCGTTGTCATTCGAACATTGTCGCAAGATTGTTATTATGCCTTCATCGTCATACCGTCATTGTCATTCCAGCATCGCCGTTACTGCGCCGGCATTCCATTGTCGTCATCTCGTTGCGGTCATGCCATCGTCGTGACGCTTCATAATGATTTTACGTGTCAGATGTCATTGACCTTGGTAGAGATATTGCTGTGTCTTAAACGTTGCCAAACCTGTTGCGCATACTTTGCTCCGCCATGAGAAGTGCTAGAAAGTTGGTTTGATTTGTGCGTCCGCCCATTCCATTAAGCTCATAACCATAGTCGTCGTCACTGAACTTATTTTGTCAGCGCCGGGCCGCCTCCTCACATTGAGCTTCTATTTCAATTTACGCAAAAAAACATATATTTTTTTCACAACCGCGAGCTTTGCACTACGAACTCATCTCACTTCAGAAATGTGCACTTGGGAGCGGGAAGGATAGCCTTTTCTTTTTCGCTTTTCAACACATAAGCCTTTCTTGAAAAAATTATCACGCAGGCTGTATCAGTGACGCGACCGAAGTGGGGTACGTGAAAAGTATTATGCGTGCTGCAGAGGGTATATTATTCTAGGGTTGAGAAATGACCTAATGAAATACACAAGTTACATTTATTCAGGCATTATTAAGGTTATATTAGAGCTAGTGAAGTTCTTGCAGTCCAATATTTCAATCGTGCTCGCTTTCTATTCGTATACCTGTTCGTAGCATGCCGCACTAGGAGGTAGCTGGTGCTCCTGAACTTGCCCTAATTCTTATGCGCTTGCACTTCCTAGGAAATCGGACACGTTCCGTTTTGGTCAAATGCTTTGGATATTGCTCCATGTGGCAGCCGCAGTCTCTTCGTTTTCTTTGTACACCCTACGAGCTGAAGGCAGGGGTGAAATAACCAAGCAACCGTCAAATCTCTTCAACGAGCTGCGCAGTTGTAAGCCTTGTAACTCCAGGTCAGCACAGGTTTGAGTTTGTTGGATTGTTACCTACAATGGCTGACAGAGCTCTCGGAAGCGTGACAACTCCTACATGGGTCGACGTATGCACTGTCGGGCTGGGCCGAACTGAACGCTGAGACAGAGGCTAACTTTGGCTCCGATCTTGTCAAGTAGGGGCGCAACAAGGGCGCCGTCTGTGCATGCTACACATACATGACTGAGGAATAATTATTTTTCCTCCTAAGGATGGATACCAATTTAAGCCACGCGGGTAGCATGCCGGTGAACATATAAGCAGTAACACCACAACATGATTTCGTTAGATGCGATTAGAGCAAGACACCCCAAGTGACGGACCGAGCTTAAAGACGGGTCATGACCAATGCAAAGGAATATAAGAAATGTAGACAACTTGAAACCCACGCACTCAAGCGTCAGGCAAGCAAATGCAAGTGTTCAACGAAGGCTTCATGCGGCAACTGCGCCTCATTTGTTCGCGGTTCTGCATTCCACACAGACGCTCTAAACATTGGCGCACATGCAAGTATCTCAGAGGCCAGAAAAGCAATACTATAGGTAACGAGGATAACATTGTTTTGAACGCACATAGGTTGTTCATGACAAGATAGCGATGTCTTAGACGGAAGTTCTTCGTCGTGGTGCTGGTGAAAGCAGCTCCGACGGCAAGAATGAGGGTGACGTGAAAGCGACGGTAAGCATAAAAAACGGCACATACCCACAATGACGAATGCGCAAGGAATGCGTTCGTTGGTGTAAAACATCGTCAAACGCATGGACGCTCTCACTGCCAACAATGACATTGCAACGACAAGGCCACATAATTTTACGCGATTCAAAGTCACCATTTGTCCGATGTCAGCACTGCCATATTTGCAGGAAAAAATATATTTCGCCCAAGTTCTGCAGCTTGCATGGTATTGCTGTGCTCGTGGCTTCGGTTAAATGACTTTAGGCCTCCGGGTGACACAATTCGCAACCGGGATCTTCAGAAAGACTCATCGCGTCTTAAACGCGGAAAATCTCTCTCACGTGAGCTTCTTATCACCGGTGATTTATTTACACAAACACTGAAAATGATAATTGATAGTTTAAGTAAATACAGCGTATACTGCCACGGCCTTTCTTGGTCAAAAATCTGTACAATCTAGAAAAAAAGAAGGAAAAACGCCCAATGTAGTATTCTTCGACTACGCTGGTGCCACTCGTAACCAAGTGCGATGTGGTAGCTTACCTTTCTACATACCTGAACTTTAATTAGACATGCGCGGTTACCTAGGTGGCGGCACCGATGTTGTGTTAATCGTGTGATTTGGCGTCCATTATGGTTGTGAATAAGTTCCGTCATATTGTATAAGGGATCATTTTAACGTTTTAATCTCTCTGTGACTATCTGCTTTTAAATTGTGCGCGTTAGGTTTTAATTGTTGTGGCCGCTTATACGCATCCCTATGTGCTATGTAACTTTTCCTCAGTGGCTATGGTGTTAGGGTGCCGAGTAAGAGGTCGCGAAAGCGCATCCCGGCCACGGCGGCAGCATATCGATGGGGGCGAAACCCGAAAACACCCGTGTACTGAGATTTAGGTGCACGTTAAAGAACCTCAGGTGGTCAAAATTTCCGGAGTCCTTCACTACGCCGTGCCTCATAATCAAAAAGTTGTTTTGGCACGTAAAACCCCATAATTTAATTTTTAATGTAACTTCTTCCAATTTCATCGACATGAATCACACTTCCATACGAGTGCTATTAGCAATGTCTTCAAGTTGGCTGTGCCAAAAGGCCATTTCTATTTTAAAATGTGATTGATTTTAGTATAATTACTTATGCTACACCTACTGGTCGCTAAATGCGAAGCCTAACGGCATGATAAAGCGCTTAGCGAAGCCATAATATTGATGATTGCCGTGCTCTAGCGTTAATCAAACGTTAGAATGAAAAAGAAAACTGTATAAACTCTCTGTTCGTGCGTATCTGTAAACGCTAAGAGATATAAACGATAAAAGCTGCATATAAATACGCAATTCCCAACAAATTTCCTGAAAGCGGAGTTTATGCGATCTCCCTAAAAACATCGTGTGCGACTTTTTGAGACGTGCTTGCCGCACTCAGCCTTAAAGCTCTTACTTTTCTGATATTGTTTTGCTTGTGGTCAACGGTAGCCCTTACCTACGATATTCCCTCTGTGTAAGACCATTACATAAGTTCTTTTAACAAACTTGCTTCATATGATGCTAACGTAAAAAGCCTACATTATATCGCATGTTACTGTATTGTGGTTAATATATTTTTGTATTGGACATCAACGGAGATTCTAGGACTTATGAAAAATACGAGAGCACAGTTCGACGTTAAGAGACCAACGTCGTGCTAATGTGAGTAGAAATTTAATGACTTTGTATTCCAATGACGGAGTGGGAGTCGTTGGGGTGTAGTGGAGAGGGGAAGGGGGCGGAGTTAGGCCGTGTTCGGTGCCCGCATGTGCGGCAAATTTCTATTGACGAGTTGCCTGCATTGCTTCTAATAAGTTTCTCAACTGCGAAGCATACCTGCATGCGCACTGTATTTGTGCTGCGTTAGCTATAACTGAACGTGCCACTGACTGCTATTATGCATAGATTTCACGGCTCCTCGAGGACGCTTACAGGTCATTTCGCGATTTAGTCAGCTCCAAGGCTGTGAGCAGTGCGTGTCACCCACTGCTGTATCATGAAATGATAGGCCACCCGTTTCGCAAATGCTTGCACTAAGGATTCTATGAACACGTAATTGGCGTTCCGAATCTTAAAACAGTTATGCTGTTGTATTCGCAATGTCTGCAGAGAGAGCTGCTTGAAATCGTCTGCTATATATAGCAGAACTAGACGTGACCTGCCACGATGTGTACACTGAATTGTTTTCCAAGATGCAAGGGCAATTAGTCCAAAAAAAAGAACAACATCACCATGCCAGTGTGGTCTCTTTTCTAGCCGTGATGAACTTTCACATTGTTTACATATCTACTGCGTCAAATGTGCGACCGCAATAATCGCGGCACCTTCCCCCAAGGCTAACCTCAAACCCAGGTGCGCCAAGTTTGAAAAACTAAACCCTCTTAATCTGTCATTGTGTGTTGCCTACAGACCATACACTAGAATTTCTTTCTTGTGGTGCTTTGACATTCAGTACTGATATCCTGTCTAAAGATTGACCGCCAACGCTGAATGACAGGCAGCCAGCATCATTTGCTGGATTGGAGCCCGAATAGGGGACGACAAAGAAGGAGCTTGGCACGAGAACAGCTTTCTTTTCCAAGCAAGGTCAAAGGAGAAAGACCAATGCAAGATCGCTGGCTACAGGCGTATCACACGAGTAACATAAAGCAAATGCAATAGAGACCTATGGTGCACTTATTAGAAGAACTGTCTGTACAAGTTCGACATGAAGCCATAGATGGCGTGGCTTGAAGCGGGCTTCCAGTGATCTGGCTGTGCTGTCACCAATTGGTGAAAAAGCTTCCAGGAAATATTCTTTTCGTTAAATAGACTTTATCTCGGTGTAGTGTGTCCGTTTACTACAAAAATAAAGAGTTCCTTTGCATATTCACAGATGCTCCTCCTTAATGAATTTAAGTCTGCATCGTTGTATAGTTAATGTTGAGGATCAACAAACACAAAACTAGAAGATACAAGTTGCTTTGCCTCCTAAGATTTTTATTGGTCAGGTTGAAGTAATATTTCTTTTAACCAATTCTAGTCGTTTTATTACCGCCTATCTTAGTTACCCGTTTCGCAAGAGAGAAAAAAACTGAAGAGAAAATTCATGATGATAATCAGAAAAATTATGCAACGTTCGTCGTACTGCCGTGGCGTAGAAGGCATAGAAAGACGTGGAGTATGTACGCATGAGGTAAAGATTATTGGTACACGCGTTCTAGTCGTAAATTAATTTTCATCTTTTCAGGCTTTCTTGCGGTGTATTTTTAATTGCAATAGCACACACATATCTGGCGGCTATTGCAATCAGGAGAATCCCATAATTGTCTTACAGATGCTGTAACAGCGTGGCCTATTCAGCGGCAGTAATTAAAGGTGTTGGAATCGTCTTTCTGCCTTTCTGAACCCGCTGTTGCGCACTATGGGGACGACACTTATAACACGTCACTGATTGTGCTTTTATTACGATCCACGGCAGGTTCGCCTGTTTCTTTATCTCCATAAGTGGTCACACGGCAGAGCGCGTGATAACAGCCTGACTGAAGAGACATTGTCTGCGTATCGGTGCACCTTCTGGGTACGTTCCCTTCGACTTCTGCCTCTTGTATTTTCCCAAGAAGCCCTGGGCATGCATATACATGTTTGAAATATAGAACTACGTATTCGTGTGTTCGTGCCACAAGCTGAAAGAAATGTTGAAGAAAACGTTTGCTACGGCGATTTCGTCACAACTCAAGGACCAACTTACATATCACTTTACTATCTGATTCTAGCTCGGTCGCACACTTTACATTGACTCAGAGAAATGGATCTCAGCCCCACCCTTCGACTTCAGTGTCGCAGCACAGCCATCCCTCACCAAAACTTTTGCAACCGAGTGCAGTCAGCGTCTCTCCAAATGCATTTGAATGCGATTGATCTTGCGAAATGCAAGTGCGATTTTGAAGAATCTTTTAATCGTTCAGGAGAAACTTCGCGTGCTTCTCGATAATCAGGAGTAATAAGATGGCGCTGACGACCAGGCGCTGTTGCATCTTTTTTTGAACGAATCTAGGAGTAAGGCATCATGCGTTGTTTCTTAGAGAAGCTAGCGTGACATTTGCCAATTTTCAGGGACACTGAATGCGCTGGAGGGCTCCTACCATGTGACATCAACCTCAAAATGCTGTGGGAAAACTGACATCTGTGGATAACACAACACCTGACGCCCCTTCTCGACCGTGCAGTCCATTTACGCAACCGGAAACTTGTCACCTTGAACAGGAAGGCGACCGTGCCGCCCAGAGTAGATAAATATTCTGACGCCAAAAGAAGGAAATTTATAGCTCCGTACCCTGTAGGCAAAGCCGACTTTGCCAGATCAACGAATTCCAGCTCGCCCAAACCCAGCAGAAAAAGCAGACTTCTTTCATATCTACGGATTCTAGCTTCAGGTAAATCAATTATAATTATGACATTTCTGAAAGCACAAGTTGATCGAAGTTGTTCGAACCACAATATCTACATTAAAATTATTGGTTATTGTTTTGCTCAAGAGGAAATAGTAAGATGTTGATGCTAGATGAATATTCTTTCGAGTTGGTAGTTAGATAAGATAAGGCGCTCTGTTTTCTGTTTTAATGCCACGATGATGTACCCTGAAATCATTATTTCGGTAGAGCCTTATATAATCTAAACATATTAAATCAACAAAGCTAGGAAATATGCTGCTTTATAATACTATGTTTACTGTGAGCAAACCCATTTGTGGTTTTGGTTAATGGTATAACATATCAGTAATGCCCTAGCACAAAGGACCAAAACACAAAAGACAGGCAGACTCCCCCCCCACCCCCTACACTAGTTGACATCTACGTAAACTGCAACATTCTTGAAGTGATTTGATCGTGAGTCCTGTGTCTATGTTTGCGTTGAAGCGTGGATCTTGAGTTATAAATGTACCCATAAAAGGGCAGCATGTTTTTATTGCCCTTTATCTGCTTAATATGCTTCACTTTCAAAGCCGTCTATGCTTTTGTCAACTCAGATGGTAACAAGACTTTATAAAGTTTGCTTCTAATGGCAGCGGTAATTCCGGTCAAGGTGAGCAAATAGAAACGCGCCAAGTGTCTCAATGCGCTGGCTTGCCCGCTAGAAAGTGTGTGCTTTGCCGCTTGTCCGTGCATGCGTCCGTGTCATAGCGGTTTCAATATCGGGCTTTGCACTAGAGCTACTGTGTTCAAATCCTGCCGTCGGTGAATTTTAACGCGACATCGTTAAGCTCGTGTCGCAGAAAAGCCGGTGTCATCGGCGTTGGAAGTGAGCTAAAAATCGCGTAAGGCAATTCAGAAATAAAAACAACTTGCTAGATGGGCTGGGTGGGAATCGAACCAGGGTCTCCGGAGTGTGAGACGGAGACGTTGCCACTAAGCCATGAGTTGGATGGCTCAAAGCGGGACAAAACAGCCTCTAGCGAATGCGGTGTTGCCTTAGAAACGTGCCGTAGAAAGTTATACTGCGGTGTATATCGGTAATTATGAGCATGCCAATTACAGAAGTCGCAGTGGCGAAGTACGTTTCTGCTACATTTCTTCTGCACTTGGCGCACACGCAGAGCCATCTTGCGGCAAACACAGACCCACATCTCGCTATGTACAGCGCTGCCCCGACAGGTGGCGCGCCACTCGCCCGCTTCTCCCCTTCGTCTCGTTTGAGCGCATTGGGGCCGTGCGGGGACCGGTGTGAGGATGCCCCCAATACCCTTGTATTTAATAAGTTTCCTAGCTCTCTGCCCTCCCAACTTCCAGCGTGAGTCACTCGAACCCTCGTGTTTAGGTGACGCGGCTCCTCTTTCCGCTCACAGCACAATACCTAGGTGCAGCGCCTAATGCGGGACGCCTCTGACGAGATCGCTACGCAGTAGGCCGTCTGATCGGAAAGCGTCCCCTGCGATGTGTGCCGTGCCGCTGGCTAGGAGTCATGCGTCTGCGTGGTGCCCCTGTAACAAATAATTACAAAAAAGTTGTGCTGCGGGCTTCGAATTGTTGTATATGAAAACTATGTCATTGTGTGACTCAAGAGCATGCCGAGCGAATGAGTGGGCGGTGCGAACGGTGTGCGATAACGCTATCGCGTTCCACTCTGGAAGGCGAAGCTTAAGCGTCCTCAAGTTTTTTATCAGTGTTTATTAATTATTTATAACGCCGTACTGACGAGCTGCAAAGTCTCAAGGTCGTTTGAAGCCAACAGGACAATAGTTCGGCAAATATATACCCACGCTGGCCGAGCCATATTATGTGCAGTTCTCGTAAAG
This sequence comes from Dermacentor variabilis, assembly GCF_050947875.1. Lineage (NCBI taxonomy): Eukaryota > Metazoa > Arthropoda > Arachnida > Ixodida > Ixodidae > Dermacentor > Dermacentor variabilis. The sequence continues at coordinate 161,473,318 of NC_134569.1, read as the reverse complement.
AATACCGCCACAGCTTTCGCCAGTAGTAATTATAGTATTGAATCTCTATGCTTGAAATGGTCCCCTACTTCTTCGCTGCACCGTTGCTAGATAGCGCCCATATCCCGTTAAACCGGTTCGGCGTTAGAGGTCCCCATATACTTACGAAAAAACACTTCGCACTCGGCAAGGAAACTTTGCTTTAAAAACAGGCCAGAACTTAGCATCGCCAGTTCCCTGAGTATGCGTTACCATAGCTAGTATGTGATTATCGTGACGTCTGGACAGCATCGCGCGATTGTGTCACGGGCTAGCTTGCACACTATCATTTATAAACGTGATGTTTCTATACTTGGGAAAACAAGGGGAAGGCGGGGGAGGGAAAGTCAAGATGATGAGCAAAACGACAACAAGGTAATAGCGGCAGCCAACGTTTCGAAAGTGGGCTCGTTTTGGGCTCGTTCTCGTTTTGCTCATCGTTCCGATACCTGGGATCTTTTACAAACTCGTGAGTTCGAGCACACGTCGACGTGATCGTGTAAGCATAACACACTTCGATTTTTCTGTTTGATGCCTCCGAAGTGGCGATATCGGTTTGTAATGCTGTGAGGAAATGCGTCACCAATGATGCGCTCGAACCTCTGTCTTCCAGAACAGCAGCCCGACTCTCCAAACACCAGAGTAGGATCGGACGCACGCTTCTCTCACCCCTGAGCCCCACTTTAAAACATCTGGCATGTGCGTCACATGTCAATCACTTGCATTCATCACCCATGACAGCTGGCGCTTTGAGGCGCTGCGCGATGCGGCACGGCCTGCGGCATGGGCCTATGTGTTTCGTCGCAGGAAAGCGATACGTCCAAAGTTGTAGAAGTTCGCCGACGATGCTATCCCATTAAAAATGGGATGCAAAGTACTTTGCACCCTTTTCTTATAAAGGTACATTTTTGCAGACGTTTCTTTCTACTTGAGCTGAGCGCAATGTTCTTCCATATAGGGGAAACGCGAATATCATCTTTAGTGATAAAGAAACTAAATATATCTGTGTTGCTGTATAGCCCGATAGCCTACCACATTCACCTAAACAGTCATTCTGTTTGATGGCATTCAAACATGAAGTTAGATGTTTTAGTTAGTGGGAATCTTTTCATTCCCCATAATGTGTACTGCTCTGTGTTTGTGCTTTTTGATATACGGGGTGATCATATACGGGGATCTAAACAGCGTAATTCTTGTCCTTTAGCTGGAAGAGGCGGACATTCCTAGAACGAGAAATCGAAACGCTTATTCAATTAATGATTAATGACGAAGAATTCACTAATTACCTTATTTTTAATTAATGTGCGGCACGTATTGCAATTTACTAATTGTAGGCGTTGAGCTTGCAAGCCGTATACTCTTGAACTGAATATCCAGGATGACACCAGTTCTGAGATATTTCCCAAAGTTTGGGACGAAATACATGGGCGTTCCAGTTGCGTTTGTGTTTCAATGCATAAAAGAGCTCTTTGTTCAAAAAAGTAAGTGGAGCAAGAACACATTATTGCGACGACTTCCATGGCACATATCTCCAAACAGGCGTTATTATGCAAAGTAATTCTAAGTGGATACGCCTGCTAAGGGGATACCGGCTACGATTCGTACATTCGTATGTGTGCGGTAATAAATGTTTAAGAAGGTAATTGGTCATTTTTGTTAATTAGTTTAGTACATGAATGTGACGTCGATGGAAATCTTTGTGGTGTACTGTTTCGATTTCTCGTGCTAGTAAAATCCGCCTCTTCCACTATCTAGCTCAAGGAGAAGAATGATGCCATCTGCCACCAGGTGATCTTTAGATTTTCCATATAGCATAAAAAAAGGTCACTCTGTATGTATTTGTTCGCCAGTTGATATTTTTTACATTGAACGTTTTCATTTTGCTGCGCTGAACCTACGTTTTGTACATCTTTCTTTGAGGCCAGGGTCCCGTTGCAGTAGTTGACATAGGGATCCTCTCCCGCATACCACCTTACAAATAATTGCTTGTTGAACGGATAATAATAATAATAATAATAATAATAATAATAATAATAATAATAATAATAATAATAATAATAATAATAATATGTTATTCACAGTATTTAATTATAACAACCCCAGTTGTATGGATGGTAAAGGATAATTCAATTGACACATAATGATTGTCTACCGTACGTACTGGATAAGTTGACAGCTTTGCCAAATGAAGTACCGGTTCAGGCTAAGCGGTCAGGAATACCGCACTTTTCCTTTTCATCAAGTTTACAAGGTAAGTGCTGCTTGACGTACATTTTACTGTGCGTTTCTGAAACAATTGTTACGTGCCAACACCTGATTTACACCAGCGCCGGCTCGATGTCAGCGATGCTGATGGCGACATGGCAAGCTCAACGAAACGGCAGGGATCGACACAGTAAAAACTGCGCGAATGACGAAGGCGCGAAAGTGACAGCTCCCGTGAACGGCGACATGATATTTCTTTCTGCTCGTTATCCCGTAGCGCTCTTAGGCATGGCACGCCGGAATAAAAGAAGCGCTACGTGGATTTCCAACTGTTCGTGCATCATTTGGTCATTGGAAATACCCTGAAATTCCCGTGGGTAATATTTGAGTGTTCTCGTACCTCATCGTAGTGACGGCTAAAAAGTTCATAAACCCAGAAAGCTTCCGTGATAAGCATGGTTTTATACCATTTCCGATAGCAGTTGATCAGCCTGTGGGAAATGATAACGTTGTCTTGCGCTTTATCCTGTATTGTGCAAAATAAAAACAATGCGGGGGGGGGGGTATTCAAACTTATAGTGCAAAGGAAAAAGACACTTTTGATGACGCTGGCGTGCATGATACCAAAAAGTGAAACTTCAATTTATTGCTCTACGTGCAGTATGTATACGCAGTTTTTCGACAGGCCAGGAGAGCTACCAGATTCAATGCGTCGCTAGCTACCGTATAGCAAATGTCCTACGACGAACGTGTCGTCTTTTTCAGTGCACCTATGAAGTGTTCGGCTCATTCTGCACACTATAGCCACCGTCGGTGTCCTTATTCCATTTGGGCTTTATCCTTGTTTTTCAGGGATAGCCAGTAAAATGAAGTTGTTTTTGTGTATTCTGGCGGTTCTACTCTCATGGAAGATGGCAAGTAAGTAGGAAACGAAGGAGAATCTCAACTGGAACATTGAGTCTCGTAATTACATCAATTGCTGTCTGTGTTTCAGGTGGGAAGCTCGAGTGAGTAGCCGTCCGTAGAACGTCATAGCGTTGTTGCTCAAAAGCTTTCCTCGGAAGCAAGTTGTGCAGAGGCATGTTAACCTACTGAGCACCGACTTGCCCGTATTTTGTTCACACTGTCTTCTTTCCCTTTTCAGTCTGCAAGCCAAAAATGAAAACGTGAACGGTAAGTATTTTTCAACAGAAAGATATAGTGATGGCACCAGGTATACTTGTGAAGCCCACACCTACGAAAGTAAGGTACAGCTTCTCATTGCGCATTCTATAGTGAAAAGTAGGTCACGTATTACAGTTAGTAGGCCACAAAGTGTTTCAATACATTCTTATACAACAATGGTAGTTACGAAATCTTGTGGACAGCTTCTAGCGCTTGGCTAATGTTGACGTCTCACACATTGAAAAAGTGGCAATCGTTGAGAAAGAAAGGGGTCAAGAAAGGACATTATCTCTCGAATGCTGTTCACTGAATTACTAAAAGGATTGAATCCGTAGAACAGAAAGATTTAGGTGTAAATAATAACATAAATCAATTTCTGGGATTTCACGTGCCAATACCACAATCTTATTATGACTCACTTCGTAGCAAAAAACTCCGCAATACCGAAATAATTTGGAACACTTGGAGTTCCATAATCTGCACACAATGCAAGGGTATATTTAGCATTTCGCCCCCTTCACAATGCGGCCGCCATGTACAGGATTTGATTTGGAAACGCAACACCAAAGCCACTAAGCAACCCCGGCGAGTCGGGTGTGTAGATCAACTGGGAATATCACTGTAACCTGCAGTTTGCATACCTCATTCTGCTGTTCCTAAAATTTGGTGATAACTAAAAGCAAAATGATTGAGCACCTTAGCCAACAAAGTGTAAGAGTACACTTGAAGATCAATATGCAGAAAAAAGTAAAAGTAACAATCAACAGAGTAACAATAGAGAAAGAATTCATTGGCAGTCAGCCTCTAAAATCTGTGCAAGAGTGCATTGAACTTATTGAATTAGTTACAGGGACCTGCGCATGAGAAGGAAATTTTCAGGAGGATATAAATGGAATGGAGCGCATACGCTAGGCACTACCAATTAATGACCCGCAGGTTATTGCTATCCTTGAAAATAAAAATAATAATCGCAGCGTTGTAGCAGCACTTCCATATGGGAAAGATATTGACAAGTTAATGAAAAAGCTTAACTAGTAGTTCACAACCGTGCACAGAAGGATGCAACGAGAAATGACAGGCGTAACTTTAACATACAGGAAGACATCGCTGAGGATTAGATATCAAATAGGAGTAGCCTATATTTAGCTCACATTCAGGTAAACAGTTGGGCTGAGCAGGTAGTGTATTGCGTAGGGTGAATAACCGGTGGTCTAGGGGAGCTTAGGAATGTTATCCTAGAAGAAAGGAACTACACTCGTGGATGACAGAGAACCAAGTGATTTGATGAAATTAGAAGAATGGCAGCTGTGAAATGTTTGCAGCTGGTACAAGTCACATATAATTACAGATGGCCTGGACGGCCTTCGTCCTGCAGCGCACATAAAATAAACTGATTATGCAGATGATGATCATGAGAATGCTGACCATGGTGATGGTGCTGTTGCGCCTAAACTAGGGTGTGCAAAAATTGCTTTCTTCTGGAACGATGTCGCTTGTCCAGTAGGCGACCATGCTCAGTCGCCGTTTCACAATAATTAAATAGCTATTTGGCTAAACTCTTACGGAAATATTTATCGATTAAACCTTCAAAAACAGAACCGCCTCGCAAATCTTGCGTTTTGATTGCACCTGCAGACGATGAAGTGGATTCCTACTGGAGGGAACCCCTGGGTTGGCTTTTTGAGCAGATCGGCAAGTGGCTGCAGGTCAAGCATCCAATGCATATGTACTCTGCCGAAGACAGCCTGACGAATCGTGAAGACACTCCTGCACCCCATGAAAACGTGGTGCAGAGTCAGAACGCCGAAAACTAAATATATACATACGCCTTGTTCGTTAGTTAAGCTGTTTTTTCTCAATTGCAAGTAAAAGCTTTCGTAAAACATTCGATAACGAAGCCGGTAGCTTCGCCTAGTAACGTGCCCCGGCCACTGTCTCTCTTGAAAGACTACAGCTTCTCTTTCAACATGCTCAACAATAAAATTAAGCTCCCAGAAACATTTCCGTATAACTCATTTTGGGTACGTGCCATACCTAATTGTCAACTCTTTGAAATGCTATTACTTGAAGAGCTTCTCTTGCTCCTTCAACGACGCCGCCGATTCCGCTTGGAAATGAGACCGTCTGTCTGTTACATCAAATTAGAGGCAGTGTAATTAAGCGAGCATACAACATCACCAAATGAGCTGAAAGAGGAAGGACAAGGGCAGCTAGTCACATTTCAATATTGAAGATATGCCAAAAATTCTCAGAAAAATTAAGCTTACGGAATATTCGAGAACAGGTGTTGTTTTAAAATAGCTATCTAATACACGTTTCTATACTGGAATCACTTCAAGCTGCCAGAGGCCACACTTTGCGAAAATTGGCGTAATTATGCCTTACTGTTTTAGGTACCGTGTGGCGCACTTGCACATTTACGCATTTACGCATGAATGACAGAGCAAGGTTACTCGCATGATTATTTTTTTCGGTTGGCTATTTGATCGTCTTTGGGAAGGTCAGAATGAAGCAACATTGAAATACATTTTCTACATAAGTCAGAAGTTTCACTCAAGAGAAACTTTATACGCGTCTTTTATAAGCTAGAAAACAGGAAGTAGCAATCACCATCACAGTTGAATTGGTCTGGAAACTTGATATTTTTAATGTGACCGGCAATTTTCTTTATGTGGGTGACCAAGTGAACGGACAAGAAACATACATATATATATATATATATATATATATATATATATATATATATATATATATATATATATATATATATATATATATATAACCATTCGTCCATATCATTTTTCACACATATTCTTCACGTACTATTACCTTCTTTGATGTCAGCGTTTCAGTGCAAAATGATAAAATATCTGGTATCCTATGCAAAAGGCCGACAGATAGATATCACTACATGCGCTTTGATAGCAGCCACGTTAAACATTGTAAGACTAGCAATCCCTATAGTCCGGCCTTACGCTTCAAAAGAATCTGTTGTGCGCAGCCCAAATTTCAAGAAGATTGCCGAACGATAAAAAACGCTTCATACAAGCAAAATTATCCACCACAACTAATTGGCCTAACGTCCCGACCTCACCGTGAGAGAGCGCGAAGCTGAGGCATTACCACAACGAAGGGCCGCGGATGCTGAGCTTCAAATGCACCCCACTTCACAGTAGTGGAAGGGTAGTCAATTATTTTTATTTCCTTGTTTTTGCTTCGTAACATAGCAGCAGTTTTGTAATGTTTTCTACTGTCAGCTGATAATTACCTTTCGAACTTCATTTTTTGTGCGTATCATCACGTTGTATGTTCAAATGATGTACTTGCAACGCCATATGTTTATGCATCTATTGGCTGTTCTGTTGAACGATTGACACCCGTTTTCTTCGCCCCTTGTTTTAGTTATTCATGCAAACATATCATCATTCGGTTCATACGCAGATGCATATATGCTGCAATTATGTTATACATTGTATTCTGAAGAAGGAAGGACCTCGGCCGAAACGTAAATAAATCGCTTCACACGCGCGTCTATCTGACTGGCCATATGTGCCCGCACCCAAAACGCTTATATATATATATATATATATATATATATATATATATATATATATATATATATATATATATATATATATATATATATATATATATATATATATATATATATATATATATGTGTGTGTGTGTGTGTGTGCGAATGAAATGCGCGTTGGTTACACAAGGTGATACGTGCATAACCATATACATTGCTATTTGATCGTTGAATTAGAAATATGGTTTTGGTTCCGCCATCTATTTAGAGCAGAAAGAAAAACATTACTTTTGTAACGAAGACAAAGGCAAGACATTCAGTTGGTTAGACGTTTCTACGGTGACGTGGAGCTTACTTGCGAAGCAGGCAATCCGTTCGCAATCATGCGAATAAATTTTTTATTGATGACTCGTTATTTACACTTGGTTTAAATGAGCTTCATTGTTTAATTGCTAGAGAAAAACAGGAATGTTTGGAACAATTAGTATTGAAAGAGTATTGCATAAGTGTGTCGGCGAATACTCTTTCAATTCTAATTGCGTCAAATACTAATTTTCCCTCTAGCAATTAAATACGGAACTCATTGTATTGTAACCAACTGTACATAACAAATCATCAATAAACAAATTTATTCGCATGATTGAGAACGAATTGCTTGGTTCACAATTGGCGTCAACATCATCGCAAAAACATTTAATCAGCTTTGTCTCTTGCCTATGTCTTAGTTACAAATGTATTGTTTTATTTTTGTTCTAAGCACATGCTGGTAACCAAAACCATTTCTGCAATGTATTCAAATAGCAATGTACAATGTTATGCATGTATGACTCTATGAAACCAACGTGCATTTGATGCGCCTTTCCTGTTATAATCTATGACGATATGGGCAATAATTATTAAATAAATAAATATAACTTATATGAACGGAGCAAAAAGAACGGTAAGTACCAACATATATTGACCCCATGAACAACGTAGGCGGTAATCGCAGTTCTTAATTGCATTAACGAAATGATAAATACATGAAAATGATCGAGGATAAAAAAATTACTGCCCGAGCACTCCGTGCCGATGGTTAACCAGCTTAAGCCTGCGGCGCCGGTGTTTATCACTGGGTTAATCTGGACGGTTCATTTGACGACGGCTTGGTAGGCTGCCGGACGCTCGGTACGCAGTTGCTGCTTGCGCTCGGCTGCACGAGCCTGTTGGTGTGCCTGGGCCGCAGCATCGGCACGGCGTAAGCGAGCTCGTTCCCGGTTCTGCTTGCGGCGTTTCTGCTCCTCAGGAGTACGTATGGCGCGTGGCCTACCCATTTCAGAGCCGTAGAGAAACTGCTGCGCGCGCGCTCGGATGCAACGGAGGGCAACAACGTCACCACTGGAGCACCGAATCGCGCGCTTCTGTTTAGGCTGTTTCACTTGGCGCGATTGGGACGAAAGAAATCATTCTGCCGCGCATGTCGCAGAGCTATTTTCGCTTACAGCTTTAACATGCGTTTGCGGCAACGCGATTCCCGTCGCAGCGATGTGCAAGGTTGCCCCCCTGCTGAGGAAGTATCCACGCCTGCATCATGAAATAAAAACATGGGAACTAGTCAATTATTCGAATTTTCGTATTATTATTCGATAATAGAATAAGTACACCATTTTTTAACGTTTAAAAGCGTTGCTACTTTACGACAGCTTGCAGATGCGCCGAGTGAGACACTGCACGACACCGCGAGTATGAGCCTGTGTGGCTCGTACGGGGTCGGTGGGGTGGTTCCGTGTAGCACACTCTAGCTTCGTTGTTACTATGGAAGCCACAACTTTTTTTCCTGGAAGAGTATTTGCTTTTGAAGAAAAAAACGCTTCTATTCAGTGTGCATGTATGAGCAGCTGGCACAGTTTTCAGCGATGAAGAGGTTGACGACGATGGCGATCTAGTGGGTACGTGCCTTATGTTGAAGCGGCGTCCGTCTCCCGACCTGCATAGTGTGCAGCTTCTCCTTTCAAACGAATTGTGTAAGCGGAAGAAAAGAAAAAAAAAAGCTTATGAAGCTGCTAAGCCGCAGGCGCTGGTGGGTACGCCGTATTAAAACATAACTAAAACTGGCGCGCGACATTCCTTCCCAGAGCTACCAACGCGCGCTAAAACAGGAAAGCGCCTTTTTGACAGCGCCTATTTTGACGTCACACATTTCCCCTCCCACATCGCATCGATCGCAGCGACTCAGTGACGGCTCGACCAACTTGCTGGAATCCAGTCGCGGAGAGCCCACGACGTCGCGGCGGTCGCTGAGCGACGGAATTCGCTGTGTCACTGACTGAAAATTGTGCCACTTGAAACAGCCTAGTGAAAGCTGTCAGCGAAAATCGGTCTGCGACGTGCGCGGTAGAACGACTTTTTCCGGCATGATAGTGCCATGTGAAACAGCTTTTTCTCTTCTTTTTTGTCGTTGAAGCGTACCGCACGAGTTTTCAGCTTACAGGCGACGAACGGATTGACGAATTGGCTAGCCATATACAGTTTCGCTGTGAAAAAAATAAATTGGCCTCTGCTGAGATACGAACACACGCTTTCACAATATGCGTGCGACGCTTTTACATATCAATTTCCCGCAACGCCGTTTTGCCATCGACTTTCTGGGGTATATTACGCATGTTTTACCTACTAGGACTAAGCCTGGGAGTGTTAGTCAGCGCCACCACTACCAACCCTTGGCGGTGGATGTGGAACCTCCTTTCTGCCGCAGGCGTAACGCGTACATGGCCTATTTGGATGAAGGCAACTGTTCAATAAGCCCACACATGATTCATGAAGGTATCAATGTTACCGGATTCGAGACCCTCGGTATGCAGTAAACGAGAAGAAAGGAAACCGAGGGGCCCGATTTTTATTACTCATATCATAAGTCAAAAAAGAACGACACCAAGGACAGCACAGGGAATACTCCTGTTGGATTTTAATTGAAATAAAGAACTGATAAATATACAGAAATTAATGTATTAATCCACTTTCAATTCTATTTGTTTATCATTTCTGTTTTCAATAAGGAATTAACCGTAATTTCCTCTATGGTGTCTATTGTTTTGGCTTGTTCTGATATGAGTGCATATATATTTGAATATATAAAGCCAAAGTCAATGAAGCCAAAGAAAGTATAGAAGAAATTAGCTGTGGTTTAAATTGAAACGTAGGGAATAATAAAGAAAACGGACATGAAAGTGCATGAAAAGTCGGTCGGAAGTGAACCCAAAACCTAGGCATGACTCGTGCGTTGCATTACCAGTTGTGCTAGGGCGATGGCTATCAATCCGTCCAATAACACGGTTATTTACGTTTATTGCACCTAGCCGTGGGAATGTCATTTAGCGCCACGCATGGTCAATGTGGGTGGATGTGGAACATTCTTGTTTCTGTGGTTGTACGGTGGTGTCACAGAGCGCCTGAACTTAACAGAGCAGGCATGTGGCTAATAAACCCTCGTATTCTAATTAATGTCATCAAAGGTGCCAGATTCGACACGTTTCGCTATGAATGAACAAGGGAGGAAGGGGAACCGAGGGGTTCGATTTAAGTTATTCGTTATAATATAAAGCCAATAGTCAATGACGCCACAGAAATGTTAGAGCATCGAGGGTTTATTAGCCACCTCACTTCTCCCCGAAGTTCGCCCGGTACATGAAGCCATCGGGCAAAAAACGATGTTCCACAGCCAGCCACCTTGGCTCTGAAGGCCGCTGGTCAACGCTCCCAAGGATAGATCCAGCGAACACAAATACCCAAGTTCATTCAACCTCTTGCTAGCCGTCGCCGTGGCTCAATTGGTAAGAACATCGCAGGCGTAATGCGAAGACATGGGTTCGTATCCCAGCGGCGGCCATTCTTTATTTCATCCATTTTGATATCCACCAATTTATTATTTTTTAAATTTCGATTAGTAAGTACAAGTAATTTCCCCCGTGTTATCATTGGTGTCTTTCTTTGTCGGCTTCTCATGACATGATTAACAAAAAATGGGGCCCCTTCGCTCCCTTTCTTCTTGTTCACTACATAACGAGGGTCTAAAATCCGGCAACATTGATGCATTCAAGTCGCATGCGTTGCTTTGTTGACCTCTTGCCAAATAGTCACCCAAACAGATCACTTACTCGTTACGCCTGCGGCACATTACGCCACATCCGCCGCCAAGGTTTGTCATTGGTGGCGCTGACTGAAACTCTCAGGCATGGTGGAAGAAAAGAGGTTTCCTACGCTGAGGCGAGAAAGCAGCCACTTCGTGTGATCGGAGTGAGCGCCACCGCTAGGGGCAGCACGCGATCAGGGGTCCTTGCTCTCCACCAATGCTGCTATCACAAGCGTGGATAAATTACTACCTCAGTCGGCATTGAAACACCGATCCCTAACGACATGCTCTCTTTCGTTATTCAGACGCCTAACTCTGAGCAGGTGGAACGTTTCAAGCCGCTTGCTGTCAAAATACCGTCATTTGTGACACGAGAGACACGGGTCGTCTGCTCGAGCCGACAACGCGCGATCGGAGGCTGCTCGTATAAACGACCGCAGGCTGCTCTCGTAAACCTCAAGGCACGAGTCCGGCTTCAGCACATGGCTGCTCACATATTTCAAAAGCTGGAGAGAGCCGAAGTAGTTTTCCGGAAACATCGGGAAAATCTGATGCTTACAACCTCACCATTGATGAAAAATGCCTGATAAGCATAGCATTGAATTTCCATGTACTGAACGCAAAGTAGATATTGCAGCGCATCGTTTAGATTACTTTGTTCCGATGATGATGTGGCAGTTCAGCAAACAAAGGACGTCTGACCGCAGCAAGGTGCGCTACTTGAGAAAGCTCGCGAGGCTTGTGTGAGCTGCATGCGCTGTTCTACCAGCTGAGGGGCCAAATGTGAAAGCTCTCGGTGAAAACATCCGCCTGTCGAGTGATCAAATGAAGGCACATCTTCCGCGACTTCTACGCGGCTTCAGATATCTAGCGGAGCACGGTAACGCGAAACCAAACATCTGCTGAGCAACCGACGGCGGGATAGTCGATACCATCGATACTGTCCAAGCTTGCAACGTGCTTGTAACCACGTGCAGCTGCTGAAGGGAACAAAGACGTGCGGGGCTGGCTGTGGTTCTGCCTTGCTTCTAACTTCTCTGTGTTCAATTCTTTGTTTTAGCCATTCAAATATATAACTACCTGTTGCCTTTAACGGGATAAACGACCTGCTTAATTAAAATGCTGGGCATTACTTTTCTGACAATAAAAATAAGCAAAGTGAATGCAGTTTTCTTTGGCTATTGCACTGCTAACACAATTCAGAAATAAATTTAGCACTCCTAAAATTGTGCCTGACACATTGCAGATTGAGCAACGCATGATTTGTACCTGTTGACATCGGTAGAGGCTTATCTAGTGCTCTAGCGCTCATCTGAATGCATGTTACACGGTACTCACTTTGGAACCTTTAATAAGTATGAAATTATATTAGCTGTATGTCTCATAAATATCAAAATCAAAGTCTAATGCAGCCATACGCTGCGATGACAGCTGCCCATAGAGCCCTCAATTAATAAAACACTCATGCTGTCTCGAGTCCAATTAAAGCTCGGGATGTCGGCAGAAATATAAAGTGACGTTCCTCCAACCAAATAGAGTCGTTTTAAGCAGGCGAACGGCACATATGCATCGAAATAAAGCGTCTGTGCCGAGCGCGCCCATAGAAGCGAAAGCAAAGGGAGCCAAAATGTTACGCACGCTGTTGCCGCAAGGGGCAGCTTCTATTATGGGGGCCTAAAGTGAGTCCCACTAAGTGGCCGCGCATCGCGGCGCCATCGGATCACCTTCCTTCTTCCACCGTGTTCCCGGGGTTAGTTGTAGCAGTAAGACGTAGGTACCACCAAACGCGAATTGGAAAACGGTACTGCGGTAGCTCAAGCGTCAGAGCATCGCACGCGTTATGCGAAGACGTGGGTTGGTGCCTAACCTGCAGCCAGTTGTTTTTTCATCCACTTCAATTTCCGTTAATTTATAATTTTCTTTAATTCAAGTAGATGGTAGTAGTAATTCCCCCTATGTTTTCCTTGGTGTCTTTATTTGCTGGCCTCTTATATGAGTAATAAAGATAAGGCCACTCGGTTCCCTTTCTTCTATATATATATATATATATATATATATATATATATATATATATATATATATATATATTGTAACAAAGGAAAAGTGCCGGCTAGCCCCGCGCATTTCCAGCGTATTATATGTAACGAAGAAGTGCCGCTCAATCAGGTGCATAGCCAGCGCTTTACGCACGGGGCCGGTTCTGACTGCTCGCATGCTTTTGAGCGCACCGAGTTCGACCTCGCACTCCATGCGTACGCTGTCAATAACCACCTTGGCAGTATATATAAAGATATATATATATATATATATATACAATCTAACTGAAGAAATATGCGATTGTGCAACATTAAACTAGCCCAGAGACGAAACCATGTTGTCTATATGCATAAACCGGGGGACGGCTTGGCAAATCATGTGTTCAATTTGCTTAAAAAAGTAGAGCTGGAAGAGTCATATCATGCTTAATATCGGCTTTCTGCATAGCCGGCCCCGACGAGGTTCACGAGAACTACAGCGACCCGGCTTACAGGCTGAGGCAGTCAAATACCGTAGACATATTAGTGGCAGTTGAGGGGTCACGCTGAATGAAGACGCACAAAGCGCGCTGGTCTGTTGACCAAAAAGAAGCTTGAAAAAAATTCGATCTTTCCGATATATTGCGGAAGCGGTGGCCCTGAAGCCCTGCAGTTGCTCGAGTTTTCGTCTAGAAAACGCTTGGTAATGATGCCGGCATGCTGCGGCGATATGCGCAACTTGAATTATCAAAGGCGCGTACCTCTATCGACACCTACATTAGGCCGAATGAGTGCAGCCTGGCATAGCTCATGCCCATGCGTGATGTACGGAATGCATGCACTAGGATGGTATTCCATGCCGGTGGTGAGCCAGGTCAGAAGCTGCCCATGCGTGGAGCAATATAGCGGGTGGGATTATATGAAAAACAAATTGAGGTTAAAATCCGAAACATTCACAGTCGGCTATAAGGGGCGCCGTATTAGGAGTCTGCGCATCAATTTTGATCAATTTGGGTTCTTTGATGTTCACCGAATTCTAGGGACGTGAGCGTTCTAGCAATTTCGCCGAACAATATGTAAGCCTTTGTCGCGTCGAAGCGAACCTACAACCTTGTGCTCACAAGCACTAACCTACAGCAATGGCTCCACTGCGGCATGTGGCGGTGGGTTCGCCTGCAGGAATTTGGAGCATTTAGTGAGCACGCTCAGCTCTTCGTTACAGCGCTGCTCTTAGGACGCGAAGTTTCAGTGCTCTTTCTTACGGGCCTTCGCTTAAACAAGAGAACCTATGGCGCAAATAAGATATGCATGGCACTAGAAATTTCGCGCACAAACCATCCAAGAGGATTGTCAATGTAAGCGAATAGCCTAATGCTTCCACAAAGGTATGTTTATCAAAGGTGCTTTTCTACACCTTCTATGTTTAAACTTTCAATTTGAAGGACACTGTGACGCGCCCGCATACTGGATACGCCCATCGAGTTTTCTGTTGAATACCTCTAGTGGGGGAAGTTTGCCTATATTGCAGCTTCAATGACGGTGTGATCAAACCTCTGTCCTCCTTACAGCAGCCCAGTGATGTGACCATTAGACCTCAATCGCGCCCTCGCATATGGAATACCAAAGTAGCGCGCACGTGACGCGTCACTTTCAGCCATTGTACCCTGCTGTAAGCTAGCGCTCCGAGACACTCCATAAAGAGCAAGTCCTTCGAGAACGGTACACGAGACGCTGTGTTAAGTGCACTGACCTTGGGGTCGCCCTACGGAGACGTTTAGCTGAACAAAAGAATACTGGTATGATGATGCGAAGAAACCCATTCGCCTTGAAAGTTAGAACAGCGTGAGTGTGTTTGAGAAAGAGTAATGCCCCCGGGCATAAAAATTTCACTTGGTTTCGAAGCCATTCACAGCGAACCACGAGTTTTTGCAGTGAACACTGCTCGTTGCGATGCGTTCTCCGTCGTCTTTGCCAGCACTACTATTGCCTGGTGCCGCCCACGAAACCCATGCACAAACTTCGCCCGTCGGAGCATCTGGGGGGGCACAGAAAACATTAAAAATTCCCTAGTTTGATCACATTTTGATCGGCAGTAGTTAAGTTATCGGGCTCCCAACCAAACCATCCTCGAGAAATTTTACCTTTGTTCAACAGCTTATAGGAGGGTTGCCATGAGTGAGGAAGTTGCCTCACGATGACGACAATGAAACGACGTTGTAGTCATAAAAAGGCAAGATGGCGTAGCACAGGTTCAAGTTCTTAGCTGTTGTTACCCTGAAAAGCGAGGTACGAGTGCCATGAGCCAAGTAGGGGGTGGAGGGAACTGTAAAAACAGCTGTGTATATTGCCAACTGACGGTCGTTTTCCTATTGACTGTTCCCTGTGGAAAGAGTAATGCGGCCTAAGGCGAGAGATGTGTCAAAGGAAAACTTACGCAACTCGAGCAATCTTCAGCCGATTACTCTGGGTGCGGCTGTCTGCAGTTCGTTAGGAAAAAAGACAATGTGGCAAAAGGAATTCAGAGAGCAGATACATACTTTATTGAAGTTGTGTCACATAAAGGAAATTAACAAAGTGTTCAATCTGTTGGCCATCACTAATGCTCATGATTAAAAGACTTGCGTAAATTTGAAGAACTTGTCGTCAGACTGACCACGCAATCTAACGATTCCCCATGAATTTTCACCTGTACCTAAAATAGGAGGCCCTTATTCTGTCCTTGCGTTTTTCAATAAGCCTTGTTTACAAGCTGCGCGCCAACATTCCTTGTTCCGTTTCGTTGCCATAGTTTCCAGGAGCTCATAGCTGCAGACAAAAGGTCGCGAAGGAAAACATTGACGTCTGCATCTGGATTTCGTGACATTGCTGCAGTTGTCGTGTGTACTTTGGTGGAAGAAAATGTTCCGGAATGCTGCTTGAGACACTCAGAGACATCGTGCATAGGCAAGAGCTTCGACTTTGGAAGTGACACTCGGAAGACAAAAGCACCTCAGTACTGCGGAGTATTTTTTTTGCGCTTGAGGCGTATTCGCAATGAAATGAACATCATGACCAGGCGTGATGGTGTAAATATCAGTTCTTTATTTTACTTTCTCCCCCCCGCCCCCAATTTTAATCTCAAACTTTCACAAATCGACTGCCTCGAAGTCACATTCTAATTCTAAGGAGCCGTTCATTTAAGTATTGGCCTATGAAAAAGGAGGCTTTGAGAGTTGAGCATTGAGGTCCTAAGGAAAACGACACAAAATAAATAAATTAATCTAATGTAATCAACAAGCTAAAGGGTTTCCAAGTTTCAGAACCCAACACATATATTCACATACCGCTTGATCATCCACTTGCCCAGTGATAGTCAAGGTAATGTCGTGGCCGATGTTACACAATACGCTGGTGGTACCGGAGCATATTATCCCGATCTGGCAGCCATGCCCCTGTACAAAATAATGGGCTGTTTTACCTAAAATGAATACAGGAATTTTAATAGGGGAAACGTTGTGGGGCTGCTCTTAGTAACGTGCCACCAAGTACGGTAAGGGTAAGGGAAACGAGAATGATCTAGCGAAGCTTACGATGAAAGCGACACAGTCTTCTATTCTCGTGCGATGCGTACGTGTCAGTTTCGTAGCAAATGTACCCCAGTTCGCGAACCGTACCTTCAGAGTATACATTCAAACATTTGCGTTCAAGAATTCAATTTAGATTTGATAACGCCTTAGGTTCAGTGAAAACTTCTATAAAATAAAGTGTAATTGAGGTAAATGGAGGTCAAAAACTTTGCCATAAAGTTCTCTATGTGTCTTACAATATTTTCATAAAACTACCGCTTGCCTAGTTCTGTAAACTGCAAATTTACAAAAATGAGCAAGTTTGCACTCAACACCTCTTAGTTGAAGTATAATGATGGATCAATTTGCTGTACAGTATAACACCTACTTATCGGCTCGTATTGTTGGTTAGAAATCTAGGAGGAAACCTCCTTAAATTGATCTTACGTGTGGGGTATCAATAAACGCTGAAATAAAATATCTGCTGCATTCTACACTTTTTAAAATGAACACACTACAGGAATTTGGAATTTTTGCACAGGGACAAAATTGCATATAAGCAAATTAAATATACACACAAATAAGTACGCTTATATTGCCAAGTGTGAAGGTTGTTTCAGGAAATGTAAAAGTGGGTAGTATGAACTGGCTGAATATAATTTCTTTTTTCTGCGCGAAAGAAACGTCCGCTGAACAAATGAGCCGACATTTATTCCACAGATTGCTGCCTTTTTCTTTTGATTAGAATATCGCGTTTTGTTTTGATAGAATAAATTTTTTTATTCGCCAACCTGCATGCGTTCACCCTAGATCAAAGCTCTCTCACTGTCCACCGCTCGCCGCACACGCTACCTTTGGATTGCTGTTCTTGTAGCTGCACTTCACCAACTTGATCGTGAATGAAATCTATTGATAGTTGTTATGTCGTAAACGTACCCATACAATAACAAAAGCCCAGCTACCCAATTGAATTGGTAGTTCGGGTTATGATTCACTGGTTATAACTTCCATAAATATATTCTTCCCAATCACGCCGAGTCTGTGCTAATACGAGTCTATGCTCGTATTTTGGTACTTACTCTAAACTGCACATTTAGGTTATGATGTCGCTATTCAAGAACGCTCTGAGTGCTCGCCTCTGCACGTTCATGCTAAACCTTCGTAATATATTTTGGTTAATACGATGCAGCCACAAGCACGTATTAGAATTGTATTGGCTGTGGTATTGCGCAGGTAAAATAATAAATCTGATCGCACATTTACTATTGGAATGTGATATGTGCTACATGAACATAACTCATAAAAGTGGGCGAGACCACAGTTCATTGCAGTTTGGTTTGCGTCGTGCAGAGAAACAAATAGTTCCAAAGCACGTGCTAGGTGAGGGCATCAGAATCTGGTATCGGTAGATAGGAATGAAAGCTGACGTAGAAAGGATTTTTCTCACAACACCTGCTCACAGTTTCAAGGGAAAATCTTTGTATAGATAAGGGAGCAATCAGCTGCTTCACTTCTTTCCAAGAATTAATATCTGAGCAGTGAAACTTACTGCCTATGTCATAAGTGTGTGACACGACACGAAGAGACGTGACACGGACGGAAGTTCAGCGGACATATAAAGTGCACCTGAAGCTCCCGTTGTCACAGGGTCCGCTACAGCTTCAGGTGATTCTCCAGCCCCATAGGTAATGTTTCTTCTGATCTATTCAATTGCACTGCCTGCTACTATAACCTCGGTGGTGCTTTAAATAGCTCTAATTTCACTAACTTCAGAAACCTATTTCAATTATTCAGACGAGGTTTCATGCAGTTGATCAAAATAGCTTGCATTAAAATGAAGCGATGGCAAATGCGAGGAATAAACCCAGTAAAGAAGAAAAATTAATGTTGGCAAGGTTAATGAGAGGGTGTAATCGTGTCATTTGTTCGGCGTGTTTTTCAAAGACACCATTTCTAAAATAACGTTTACGAAGTAATACACTGATTGAAATTGTAGGCTCTTACGGGTATTTTCAAAGTAAACGCCAATAGTGCATTTAGTTCATGGAATACATTGTGACATAGGGCTCACTTTAACATAACGCATATCATTCAGTATCTATGGTTGCACATGACGTCTTGGTTGAATTTTCTGCAAATGTAAGTCTGAAAAGAAGGTACAGGTAAAATTAGCCCTAAGAATTCACGTGACTTTGAGTCAGCGTAGGCCCGGAAGTGCGAGGAGCCTTTTGGAGATCAATATCTTATTGAAAGCGGCCTAACCAAAGTAGTCTGGAAATAATCAACCGGAAGTGACTGAGGAATTTAGAGCAAATACTGCGAGGAGCGAATTACTGTAGGCGGAGCTAATGCACTTGTGAGGCACTTACTCGATGCAAATAATCTACTTCCGAGCTTATTCCATTTGCCTAAGCGAATCTCTATTAACGCAAAGCATCGAATGAAACAAGTTTTGCCGAATAATGTATTGATTGGTACCTACGGAATTATCAGTCTTTAACACATATTTTTTTCACAGTAGCCAGAAACGAGAATGAAGTTAGCCGTGACCTTTCTAGTGGTGATTCTCGCCGTGACGAGTACATGTGAGTAAAAGTTTCTGTATTTCTTCAACTTTTTGTTTCAAAGTGTACGAGATTTCGATAAGATATTAACTATTTTCTGTCTTTCAGATGGAAGCCCCGGGTGAGTAGAGGCAACGTTAATATTTATTATTCAATTCATTTTCTCATCGGTACACTTGTTGTGTATTGCATGACGAACTTCTGCCAATCTGGCATATTTTGGTGATCCAGGTACCAGAGAGATGAAGTGGACGAAGGTAAGCAAAATAAATACTATTTTTTTACATCAAATGCTTACAATTTATGAGATAAATAGGCTTTAGTAAAACTTTCTGGAAAACACGCGCAAAACTTACGTTTTATTCCGAATTTCGCGGTTTCATGACAATCTGTAGCCAGAATGATTAGAGCTTTTATATTCCCTGAGCAATATGATACTCAACAAAGAAACACAAAGTAAAATCGTGCAATATCCCCGAAAAGTGTGCTGTTCTTTTGCTATTAGCAGAGATGCTTTTGTTAGTGAATAAACAAGGATTACATCGCATTTTACTTTGCCTATGAAACACAAATCTATGAATTATCGGTTGCAGTGGATATCACCACTATGTACTGTCGATAGGGCCAATTCGTTGGTAAGCGCAATAATGCAATATAAATAATTTTTATGCACTGATACACAGGGCGTTACAAGCTCCGACCATCTTGGAACACCATGCTAGGGCTATCTCTGATGTTTGCTGCACTGCTACTAGACGATAATATGAGCAAAAAGCTACTAACGAGTGAATATATCCAATGAGACTTTAGAAGGCGCCTAAGGCATTCGATATTCAATCTAAGCAAGTCATTCTTTAATATAGCAAGACTTGTAAAGTGCTGACATTACGAAGCTAACCTCAGAACGATATGAATTCTTGTGTTTTACTGTGAAAATAACGAAATGATTATGAGAATGCAGTCCGTAGTCTGGGACTCGAAATAATTTGGAACACATGGGCTTCCTTAACGGGCACCTTAATCATTCCTACAAACATTTTTGCATCTCAGCCGCATTGAAATGGGTTTGGCGCTGCACGCATTTGGCCCACCACCTCATGTTCAGCCGCATATTGCAGAATGCATAGCCACAGGATGGCTTACGTTATGCTATGTATTCAAGGTGTTACATTGAGCTTGACATGAAGAGCTATTTCATTGATTCAGTTGAATTAGCAGGTTGTCTGGCGTCTTTTGGTAAATTGTGTACAGGCTGTAAAATGCACAGATTTATGCTAATTGCTCTATATAATCATCTATATACATAGGCGTTTACCTGTAAAAAAATGTTTTTTGTGTGTGCAAAGCGCACAACTGTTACGGCAGGGATGACGTCTAAGTATCTTTATTTTGTAGTGTTAACTACTGAGTAATCCACGTGGCACTGCCGTTTTCTTTTATGTGTTTATCTGGGTGGTAAATGCTGCTACGTTCAATATAACTACATCCGTTTAGAAAGGCCTTAGCAAAGTTTGTGACAAACCGTTACTAGCTTTTCGATAGTAGTTGACAAGACTCTTTACTTAGAGGGCGGAACGCAGAAATAAACATATGAAGCCTGGATATGCGGTGGAATATGCAACTTTATTCAACACTACAAACATTCCTAACAAGTTCCATACTTTTTGCTTGTAATTACTACGGAGCACATTTCTTGAACTCCCGGACAGCTATACGTACTGGGAAAGCAAAATTTATGTTATGTGTGTGAGCCTTCCAAGGCCATCTCATATCTCATAGACGACTTCACAGATGACGCAACGACACCGTACTGGAAGAAGCCTGTCGGCTGGATTCTAGAGCAGCTGGGAAAATGGCTCCAACGGTCGGCCGAGGGCTCACCGGCATTCTATTCTGCAGAAGGCGCTGCCGATTTCCCTCAAGACCCAACGATCGAGCACATGAGAAGGGTTGCACAGCTTCTTAACAAGGTTGCGGATGCGGTGGAAAAAGGAGAGAAAGTCTACCTCTTCGACTAAGGCCCCTGTTTCAGTTTGCCTTTAAAGCGGGAAAATAAATGAATGATGTGCTTTCTTTGTATTTCTTTCTTCAATATCACTATATCTCAATAGAGATAATTGAAGCCAGCGTGAACGTATTAAGACGCTCATGAGCGCCGTTAGGGATTCTCGCGGACGATTTGTTAATAAACACATCTAAACAAATATGCAGAACGGGTATTTTAGGAGACTCACTCGGCAGCTGACGTTCTTTTGTCAATGACCGAAGTATGAGCATCGGCAAGTATTTACCAAGCAAGAAATGCCGCCGAACTGAACATTTTTATAAGGGAACTGTTATGCCTCAGAGCCTGACGCAAACACGGGCTTCTGTGGAAACGATTCTTGAAGCGACATTCCTTGCTCGGCCACGACTCCTCACTTCAAGCTTTCATTTTCCATTTAACCTCTTTCTTCGTTTTTTCACACATTGGTGATTTCTATAGCAGCCTCTCAGACATCAGGCATTCTCCCTTGCGTCCATTTAGCCATAATCATGGTGAATCTAATGTGTACCTTTTCCCCTTGAGCTAAGTCATCTGATGCTCAGATAGCATTCACGTCGGATGTCACTATTGCATACGCAATAAACATTGCCCTCTAGGAGCCTCGCTTATCGGTAGCTATGCAAATCGTGCCTCAAGTGCTGATGTAGTTCTTTGTCCATTTATCACAATCACTTATCACTAGAATATAGGTTCAGTAATATGGTGTTCTTGAATTGCCATTTCAAAAAGTTGTCGTTTAATAGCTGTTTGGAAGATGGTTCTAGTGCGAAGGGCTTTATTTCGCGGCATACGAACTGCTGATAATAATAATTTGCAGGGTAAGCGCGCGCTTTAGATTTGGCACATGTTGCTGATTGTAAATGCATCTTCTGGCATCAATGCTTTGTTTCACGTAGTACGTCAGATAACAAGAGACCCGTCGGAATGATATCGAGGCGATACTTGTGCTTGCACTCGTGAGTCCGTGATGGGTACGGTAACGCATGTTTCCATACGCTGATATAAGCGACGATTGCTGACTGCTAGGCTAGCAAGGGTAACTTCATATCCCCGACCGATTCAGCTGATTGAGATGTAAAGTAATTTGTAAACTGCCAAGCTATAAGAAAACTGATCGTCTAAAAAATTGGGCTACCTTTTTGTAGTAAAAACTTTCGTCACTTCAATATATCGTCTTTATACAGTCGTTGTTATGCCACCATGGTCATACCATTATTGTCATTCTGCCGCCACAGTGACAACAATGGCGTGTGGGATGCGCACGATTGACCGCCACAATTAAGCTCATGTTTAGAGAGGTGATTTCCGGCGAAAATGTGTCCAACTCGGCGGGGTTCTCCCCAAGCAAATGGTTTATAAACAGGGCCACCCTTCTTTGCAAACACTGATCTCAATTTTGCTTAAACCTATTCCCAGAGCGCTTGGGATCCACAAGTATTTCTTTATGTTGACTGAACAGCGCGATTACCTCGCAATTCACTTGTAAACGCTGTTTTGTATCCGTGAGCTCCTCTACATATCCTTCTTTCACTTTTCTTTTCTCCCCACTCCCTTTCTTCTAATGTTTAGGATACCACACCAGCTGAAAGTGGTTAAGCTCACCGCGTTTCTTTTTTTTATCTCTCTCTATTTCTATTGCAACGCGGGGCAATCATGGAGACAGTGAAAGATTTGCGCAGGTAGATTACGGTGATGCTGTGGCATTCCAGTCACTGAGGTTCAGTATGTGGACATGGATACTAGGAATTTTTCGCCTTTCTCCAGGTTTGGCATCAGTGCCTCGTCGAGCATAAGCTTAGTGTGAGGTGTATTATGCATCTTAGGCGTCGAGGAGAAAAGCATGAAGAAAAGCGAAAATGATAGCATGGTGAATTACGGAGAACAGGTTACGTGTATTGTTCAGCACAACACTAACAGCACATTTAGCGGAATCCGTATTTGGAAGTGATATTAAGATTGTCTTCACGAAGAGTGTTGTCGTGGCGCCTCTGGGCGCATTAAACCTCAAGTACTGCCTTTCACACTTCTCAAAACTTGCAATTTTGCCTGCGCCTAGAGGCCAACATCATCTCAGTATTGAAAGTGTGATAGAATTCATCGAAGGCTTTGCGTTTACCTACTCCAAAAATGCGCGAAAACTGCATACCTTTTTTTTTCACCTCTTACATAGTTTGGCTGAGCCGTTACATGTGTAAGATGCCGGGTGCGGTCTTGTGGATGAGTGGCAGCATTTCACGGCGGAACCAGGCAAGGACGTTGGTAAACCGTGCTTTAAGCAGGCGTTCAACTAGTCATGGTGGTAAAACTTTAACCAGACGAGCCTTACGGTGCATTTGATTGTTTACCATACTCTGCCACTCAGTTCATCATCTTGTATGTTAAAACGGTAGAAATTATACTAGGATTTGAGGAACACTCTGGACGTTTCCCTCACCATGATGGCTATATTCTGAGATCCCGCGAGTCGGAGTGCATGTGGCATAGTCACTGAGAGCAGAATTATGTCCTGTCCGGAATTGTTGCTTGGTTGTTCTTACCGAAAAAAGCGGGAGAAATTGAGAACACATTCATACACTCAAATACATCATAAAGCGATAAGGTTGCTGAGTTTCAGAGGCAGCGCCTGTATAGTATTGAGCTTTACGCAACCGCCGCAATTCTTCAGGAATATCTAACCGTTTAGAGTTGGCGGCGTGACGCAATAACGAGATCATTTTGCAGCGTTTGATGGGAAATGCAGGATTAAAAAATATTGCACTCTTTAAGACAATGTTGTCTCCGAATAGTAGTCGTGGTGTGTTTGAGTGTATTTTGTTTATTTCATGATCTGGCTCTGGTAGCAGAGTGGCTGCTTCGGCTAGTTGGGGAGGCATCTCGCAGCGTGTTCAGCGCAACGGTAACAGTGACAAAAAAGAGGACACGGACCAGCGCTCGCCCGCGTCTCCTTGTTGCCACTCTTGTTATCGTGGTGCTGTACACCCTCGAAGGTACTGGCAGGTCATGAACGGCATGCACTTTATCAGCGACGCAGCATTTTGGAAAAAAAATAGCAAGCTGAATACTTCCAATAAAGAAAACGAAAGCAGGACAGATGACGCTTATTCTTTACGCACAAGATACACCACAAGGTGTGTAAACTTTTTTAGTGAGTAGGCTGCTATATAATCTCAATTAGCTAATGATCTGTTTACTCTTAGAGAAAAGAAAGCGCATATTACTGGGAGTACGGAAGATATGTCCTACTCACGGACATGCCTCTTGGCTAGTACTGGCGTGCCATAATAAGTAAGGGGATCTGGGTACAACGGACACTCAGTATTAACGAAAATGACGGTGATATGGTATCTGATAACAATAGTGGCACAGCCAACTGCCTTTCTGTAGGGATTACGTGCACACTTTCCGGCATGCCCTCCTAGGTTGAAAATATTGTAATTGGAATACGAACGTCCAGAGGGCACTCAATGAATTTAATTAAATAATTGAATTTAAATTGCAAAATTTGAGTAGGGTCCCGAAGGTTGGTGAAAGCCTATACAGAAAATGTTTATGGTAGGAAAAACCACTTTAAAATTTCCAAAATAGTCCGCTCTTTTTCTTTCAATATATTATATGTATGCCCCCCCCCCTAATCATCTGACCTGCACACTATAAATAACAGAAAACATTTGCACTTGTACAAGAAATACCGGTACCATGAAATCTGCAGCTGGAGCAAAACAAATTCAACACGTTCTCGTATAGTACGACACACACTGTTGTCTGGGTCGTAGTAAATTATGCAAATAGAAAAAAAAAACGCTGCAGAAGTTTGCAAATTTTTAAGGCAACAATGAAATTTCGCACAAAAACTGTTTGCATGCATTGCGGATGTTTGGACAAAGCAGTACAGGAATCTGTTAGGTTATGCATAGCGACAACTAAACGGCTCCGAAGAAGTTGACCTAACGCTCACCACAAACGCCGCATACCCCACAAGAACGGGTAGCTCGGTCAACCGCGGCACAATACCGGAGCTCAATTTCATCCGCAACGTTCCAAACTATCAGTGGAACAACCTCTTCGAAGATCTGGGTAGCGATCATCACATCGTTGAGACAACGATTGGCACCCCATCCAGAGGACCCAGAAAAATGACGTACGTCGACTGGGACAAGTTCCGCGAGTCATGACACGAATGCCGAACAGGCAAAGAACCAATGGAATAATGGACGTCGCAACTAAAGGCCGCCATTAGGGTGGCTACGAAGGAAATAGAGACAGATCTCCCCGTTCAAAGCATGGACAGCCGACTGGTTCACATGCTCGAAGCTAAATAACAGCTCACCAGGAGATGGAAAGAACAAAGACACAACCGAAGGCTGAGGAAAAGAATTTCTTTCCTCAACCAGCTGATTGCAGAATATTGCACGCAACTATCTAACCAGCATTCAAAGGAAGTGTGCTTTACTATGGAACTGATCCTGGGAGTGTTAGCCAGCGCCGCCGCTCACAAATATTGGCGTTGGATGTGGAACAGACTTTCTGGCACAGGTGTCACGAGTACATGATCTTTTTGGGTGAAGGCAACTGGTCAATTTAAACCCGCATATGCTACCTGAAGGCATCAACCTTGCCCCATTCGAGAACCTCGTTAAGTGATAGATGAGAAGGAAGCGGGTTAAGCGAGGGGCCCCAATTTTATTATTCGTATTATAAGAACCCAAAAAACAATAACACCAAGAACAATATCCACATGTTGTCCGATCGGAATATGCCTTCAAACAGAATAGCACGCGTAGAACGAACCTTGGTTAATATGCGACAATACGAACCGCTATTTCATCTGTTATGGACTAAAGAACAAAAAGAACCGTAAAATACACGTGAAGATATCTGTACGGCCTAGTTGATATTAAGTGAAACTTGCATGTACAGCGCAGAATGGGACCCGTGGCAAAATGCAAATTCGTTTTACATTTAGTCGTCTTTATTGTTCTGCGTTAAAATATTTGGGTTATACGCAGCTAATAAACTAATAATTATAACACGAATCCGAGGGCCATTCAAGAAAAAAATAAGAGGATTAGGGCAAAGCTAAAACTATATTTTTAATTCTGAGAGGTCCATAATATAAAACATTCGTAATCACACATCAACTCAAATTCTATTACTCGAATAAAATAAAAAAAAGATCCGCTAACAGTTGTATCAGTTAGGCACTGCGGGCAGCTGGTCAACTGAGAAACATTTCATTGAATTGACGTACAATTATGTCTATGGCGTAAGTCCAGTGTACAATGTTGCGCGGTTTAAAATGCGGACGAGCCAAGTTTGTGTTTTACATAATTCCCCTCCTACTTCCGTCTTTCCACTTCGTTGGGTATCAACACCTTGCATAAAAAAACGAGTTCTTTTTCTCTTCGGACTTAGAATCATCCATGTCTATTTCATGACTGTGGCGAGCTTGCAGGTGCTGCAAAACAGTGTCTCTGGTTTTTTCTTGCATCTTCATGTCATAGAAGTGCGACTTGCAAGAGCAGGGAATGCAGTGTTTCGGTGAGCTTAGTGGAACGCCATTACAACAAAATGCTCGTATAAGAAAGGGCTATTAACGTCACAGTCAAATTCCTGCCTTCCACATGTTCTCTAAGCGCTTCTACATTGGAGACCAGTACAACGGACTTCCAAATGTAACGAAGATATTTAAGCGTCCTCGGCAGTCGAACTGTTGCGTTTTAGTGAAAGGTATAAGCAGAATCGTCACCACTATGCTGAGGCCTTTAGCACTGCCGGCCGTGCGGGTGACGCACCTGGCGAGAGTACCAATGTCAGCGAGTCCTGATACACTGCTCCAGGAATCCCTCAACTCGCACCTTCAACTGTTTCTCGGAACACAGCCTCGAATGCGATGGCTGTAGTGGACGTCGCAGTTGATGAGAACGTGATGTATGTTTTGCTGATGACCGCTCACGTCTTGAAGGACATGTAGGGCGGAAAGTGCGCGAAAGTCATGAAAGACAACAGTGATGAACAGCCTACAAAACGAACCAGCAATTTTAATGTCAAGAGATGTAACCGCAACATTCGATGAACTGCAGCTTTACCTGCCATCGATTTAAGGTTTGGCCGCGGCGCGGCCCCGGAATTTGGCCGCAATAAAGTTTCCGGCAGTCGCGGTTTGCATAAGTTGAAGTATGCAAAAAAGGAGCTACCTGTTTTAGAATGTTTAGCTTTAAATTCATGTTAAATAGTGGTTTTCTGTTGTTTAACGTGTTCGCCTTCTCTATTGTAGCTGTGCCTTGCGCGATACTTACGGCGAAGTCGTTTGTATTATGAAATATCTTGGAAATCAGAACCATTTCTTCATAAAGGCGTTTGAGAGTAAGCAGCGTCTTATAACAAACAGCTTAACTTGCATAGAAAAAGGGATTGACAGAAAGTTAAGTCTCAGAATTATTTCACAAAACCAAAATATGTGCAATGACTTCCCTAGAGTTCATTCTTTTTCTTATGTCCGAACCAAAGTCTGAAGAATTATTTAGACCAAGATTTAGTGTATGCACTGCCTCCTTTTTCTTTTCATTCATATTATGTATTTCGATTTGGCTGTTAAAAGTGGTTATAGCCAACTTGCATGCGCCTGAGAAGAAAGTTGTCCCTCACTGTCAATATCTCACTGCGGACACCACCGTAATATCGCTATCCTTAAATCGAACTGCGCTTCAGCAACCAGTTTGCGAATTAGTTACAGTCATACTTATTCTGCAGTAAACGTGAAAGTATAATAAAAATATCTCAGTAAATCAAGATACTTGATAAAAACAACATTCATACTCCTCGCGAAGTATCGGGTGTTTTGAGCATGAAATTTGAGTTGACGTTTCTTTTGAGGAATCATGAAATAAATTCTCGCGTTGGACTTATCTGTGTGGCCAGTTCTTTGTTTTTAATCATGATGAATGCACGCCGCTGTAGTTGTATATGTTCTCTGAAACTCAACGCGCTGATGATGCAACCTGCCAAAGGAGCATGAATTTTTACGGCAGGGGCAGTGAGAGTGGCTTCCGACGACCCCTGCAGCTTTAGCGGCTGTCAATTCCAAGTTTGGCCATGTCGCAGCCGTGTAATTTCCATGCAATAAAGCCTGTGGCCTTCGCGCTTTGCATCAGTTGAAGTATGCACCAAAAAGCCACCTATTCAAGATCGCTCTGAGAGCTCCCATCAGCACGTTCGAACTATTGCTCCTAAAGAGTATTTCGATAATAGTTGTGCTTTCGCAAGCGCTTTTTCGGCAGTTTTCGAATATGTTATGTCCGCAGGTAAAAGAAATGTCGCATGTTTTCAGTTGCGCTATTTAAAGTAATCTACGAGCCTAACGCATAGAAAACTGGGTGCGGCCGTAACGCTTCTGGCGTGTATATTGGGTCGTCTAGAAGTGGTAATAATTGTCCAAATGGCGTGCATGGTCTTAAGCAAGTGACTTGCGTACATAGGAAGAAAAGCTGCCGTCCTCACAACGCGAGCGTGAAGTTTCAAGGGAACTTTTTTGTCCGCAGATAACGGGGCAATCAGCTCATTGCCTTGCTCCAATACAATCATATGAGTAAAATGAAGCTTGCTGCGTAGGTCGTGGGTGTGGGGCACGTCACATGAGCTAAGGTGACAGAAAATGAGGGTAGGCTAACGTTTACAACATTTATGCCGCTAACTGTGTCACAGGGTCCAAATAGGTTTTTGTGAATTTCCGTTGTCGCAGATAATATTTCTTCTCTTGTATCTGCCAAATTTCGTGGTGCGTGAAGAAAGTCATCAAGTTCTAACCGCTTCCAGCACTTTGATTTGCTTAGCAGTAGATTTGTTAAGCAGTTTAGGTTTCAATAAGCTTATCAAAAGACCTGGCGTTTTCCTAAAGGCTGATACAAGGACAGGAATGGGCGCCAGCTTGAGGGATACTAAATGGTATTGAAGGCACTGAAGTTATAGTACTTGTGCGCACATACTAACATGTTATTACTGCTTTTTATAAAGCTAATTCTGATTGGCTGTTCTCGATTCAGAAATATTGATTTTTTTATTGACACAGGAGCAATCTGAATCAATTAAATGAAACATAAAAAGTAGATGATAAGAATAAGCTGCGACAGTTTGTTTGTACTTTCGGCAGTAGCCTATTTGTCTAAACTATATATTCAAAAATCACCCCAAAAATCTGCGTCACTTTGAGTCACGTGAAAGTGCGAATTTTGAAGAAGGTATTCGACTTGAAGAATTCAATTAAGCTTGCTTGACCGTAGTAGCCTGGAAACACTGCCTTGCAACGACTGAAAAATTGTGAATCATGTGCCGACCTAGCGTGCCTACTATATAGCCTGGAGTTCATGCACATATGACGTGCTTGTTCGAAGCAATTTACTTAATTTACACCGCCACGTTATAGTATGGTCCGGGAATAATATACTTACCACCTTTACCTAAGCCAAGCTATATTAGCGTACTTCTAACGGCACATAGCTTCTTCAAAAGGAATAATCAGTCATTTTTACTTTCTTTTTCAGACAAACGTGGAACAAGAATGATGTTTACAGTATCTTTTCTAGTGGTTATTCTCGTGAGGACGGCTTCCTGTGAAGAAATGTTGCTGTATTTTTTCCTTTTTTTCCAAAGTGTTCGGGGACCTTGCTAAGATATTGAAAGTAGTCACGCAGTCCCGCATGAGTACTGACAAAGATTACATTTTACTGATGGCCAAAGCTGCTTGCTGTATGCTAACTCAGTGTAGTATTTGTTGCCTTCTGAATGACACGAATGCCTGCCACTTTGGCGTATTTTTTTCGTTTCATGTACAAGGAAGATGAAGTGGGCGAGGGTAAGTGAAATAAATAATAATTCTGGTATTAATCGGGTACAGTGTATAAACTCAAGCTTACTTTCTTACGCGGGATTTAGTGGTGTGATGGCAAGCTATATTTATGCTGATTACTGCATTTATATTTTCTCAAGCACTAGATTATTCAATAAATAAACAACAAAGCGAAATGGCGCTTCTGTCTGACGTTCAGAGGAATGTTTACTTGTAGTCCGCTATTAAATAGCGCACTTTTGTTGGCGAGTAAAGAAGGTTTTCGTTGTATTATGCTGTGCCGATTATGCACTAATTTCTTAATCAGTGCTTCCTGCGGAATAAGACATCACGAAGTATGCAATTTTTGAATAGCAGTTTAATCAGAAATGAATAATAACAAAATGGTCTATCCTATCCAACCATACACATCGTTCTACGAGCTCGGATCATTTTTAAAAAGTATCACAGGGCTGCCTCTCAAGTTTTT
Organism: Dermacentor variabilis; assembly: GCF_050947875.1. Taxonomy (NCBI): domain Eukaryota; kingdom Metazoa; phylum Arthropoda; class Arachnida; order Ixodida; family Ixodidae; genus Dermacentor; species Dermacentor variabilis. Next base: position 161,442,806 of record NC_134569.1, on the reverse strand, counting down.
GATGCACCCTTAGGGGGAAGAAGTAGTAGATATTCAGAAAATATCAGTAAAGCAAGCAGGTAGGAATTTTACCAGCCAATATATATTTTTGCGAGTTACCTAATTGCTACAGTCGAAAATTCAGGCTCGAGTGCTTGCTGAAGTTCAGTGCTTTCCAAAATAGCAATATTTCGCAAATTCTGCTTTTGTCTTGGCCATTGTTTATATTACAGGGTGTCCTGACGGTTTTAGCGCGATCTTCAGAGGATCTGCACGTTCTTTCATTATATTCGACTAATGGTTGACAGTTACCTCATGGTCTGCCTAAAGCATACGATAAGGAAAAGTATGCTTATGAGTGTGTTTATCAACACAGATACTGACGTGGTTGCCCCTAAAACGTGCGCTAACAAAACAATCGCTATATTTGTGCAGGTAAGGTCGTCCTGGAAGACCTGTCCCGAAGCATCCCAGTCACTGTACTGTGTGATGCTCTGTGCAACTTCATCATTTCATACTTTACGTGCAAAGCGGTTACTCGAAGCAGGATGTTTCCGGCAAGCATTGCATCTAAGTACCGTTATTTGATGGTGTTAGGATAATGAACTTAAATGTTGCAATGGCGCTGTCGAGTTCTCTTTTATCTGCGTAGCAAACGTTAGGTGTGCCATTACTGAAACTGGTGGCTAATATCTAGGACAACATTTGTGACAGGCAGCTACTAACTTTCGGATAGTATCCGACACGGCCTGTTCTTCAAGGAATTTATATATTTAGGTCGAACATTGTCGATAAAAGTTCCTTTACATTTATGGCGAAACATACAACTTCATGAAATACTCCAAAAATTGTTGGCAATAACGTACTGTTGATTCTATCTCGTTATTGCAGTCCATGTTTCTTGAGCGCTCAGAGAAATTACGCTACCGGTGATTCAAAACTTCGCAGATGACGTAACGACACAGTTTGCTGGCTTCTACACTACATGATTGGCAAATGGCTCCAAAACTCTAGCTGAGGGGTCGCCGGCTTCATTTGCTGCAGAGGAGACTGCCGATTTACCTCAAGACTCCACAATCGATCCCACCAGAAGGGTTGCACAGCTTTTCAACAAAGTTGCAGATACGGTAGAAAAGGGAGAGGAAGTTGACCTGTTCGCCTATTGCTCGTCTTTCACTTCGTCTTTAAATTGTGACAACTCGGCGTCTGCGTCAAACTGGTGGTATAACAGGCGCCAACTAGCCCAACAAAAAGTTCTGGTGGTGACTGCAGTCTCCGCTTCATTTGACCAAATAACTCGACTTGCGATGTTGCCCACTTAAATTAGAGATCGAATTTTGTGAGAAGAGTCACATGTGCGGCGATGCGAGAGAAAGTATTGACAAAGCGGCTATAGCAGGCACACAGACCAAGAAACCCGGGCAATGACTTCTTGTCGAAGGGTTGCGGAAAGTTTACGATGGTATCTGCTTTCTGCAGAGCAAGAATGAATCCTGACGTGCTGATGACGTGGTCCAGGAACAGAAGTTCTTCGTATGCGAAGCGGCATTTCGCTGGCTTCAGAGTAAGCCAAGATGTCTTCATGGGCCCCTATTACTGTCGCATGATGTTTAAGGTGAACATCAAGTTAGACTAAACAGGTCTGTCATTTAGAGCAAGTCAATACCGTGTCCACTACACGCTGAAAAGTTGCAAGTGCCGAGAAATGGCGAAATAACATGACTACGAATCCACAAAGGCCGTTGGCTTAATAAAGGCGATCTTCTATGTATCCCTTTCGTCGACCTCAATTTGCCAGTAGCCCGTCTTGAGGTCCATTGAGGAAAAATAATTTTAGTTGCAGAGGCAGTCCAACGCGTCGTTTATTCGTGGGAGGTGCTATACGTCCTTCTTCGCGTTTTTACCCAGGCAGAATACAAAAAACACTCAAGGGCTCTTAGATAGCTGGACGGTAACGTCGCATGACATTTCGTGGACTTGTCTTATAGCGCCCCCTTCTGGCGTCGAATCTCGTTAAGGGCTCCAGCAGAATGGTCGAGCCCATTCTCCGGGTATTATGCAATGTTTACTACGTGGTGTTTGTCGAATCCTTGATGACGACGAGAAGCAGCCCTTGTATTGTTGCAGCAGACTTTTGAGCTGTGCTACTGTATAGCCTGGAAGACGGGTGAATAGTATAGCCTAATTCTGCAACATGGACCATCGTTGTTAATTCGGCGGATTCCGAGAGGATGAACGTATCACTTCTTGCATGCGGGCATTCTTCGCATCCTTGTTGATGTATTTAAAATCCACGACTGAAGTTTGTCGCCATCGCCTGCGCTTCTCCAAAGCGAAATTGCAAGTTTCCCCTTGCGGTGACGAATTTACAGTCGAGCAGCTGTTAGTCACTCTCAACGTTGCCTTGCATGTCTCCCATGTGTTCTGTTCCGACGTAAATCATGCAAGGTGGAACAGTGACTTGATCTGTTATCACGTTCAAGGCACGGCAACTGAGACTCCTATTAGGCGGTAACGCTTCATTCGTGGACAGTGTTATGGATTTCTATTTTAAGTCGATGACTGCACCATGTAGGCAACGCAAATTGATGCCCACGATTACGTCCCACGAGCATTGTGGCAAGATAACAAACGTCTCAGGGTAAATCAGGTTGCGCACTATAACCCTTACCGCGCAGATTCCAGTCGATGTTATGAGCTCTCTAGATTTGGGTGCCTTCCTATCCAGGGTTTACTGTCTTTAGCTTGGCGGTGAAGGGCTGACTCATTAGGGTGTAGTTGGCTGCTGTGTCCAGTAAAGCGCTGAATGCGTGGCCATCGAGAAGCACGTTGAGGTCAGTGCTTCTACGCCTTGCGCTACGGTCATGTCGTAGTGTCACATCTCGGCTTCGTCGCATTGTCCCGTCGTTACGTGTCGTTCTAATGTCTTGTGTAGGCGGCGTAGTCTTGGCTTCAGGACTTGTTCATGATGGCGGGGTGTCGTTATTATGTCGTCGATAAGGATGCTCAAGCGTCGTGGTCATCTGCGACGGATGATCTTCGGCATTTCGACGAACAAGAAGCACAACTTTATCAGTCGCTGATTTTAATTTTCCTGATATGGGCTTATACACCAGCCCCGGTGCGGCTCAGTGTATGGTCGGCAGTGCGGTGACGCGTAGCGTCCTGGTGACGGCGAATAGGAAGTTCGTGGAGTCTCTACTGCGTTACAGCTAGGTGGTCGGCGGTATCACTAGGCCACTCACCTTGCTGTGCGTGGCAAGTTGAAAGCGAAGCCTCGCAGTCCCATCCCTCGATAGGGGCATCGGTGATGAATGTGGCCTGCTTCTCCGCAATAAATAATAGCAGAGTGAGCGGTGGTGGGAGCGCGCCATAGATTTCTCTTCCTATGAAAGCCGCGATAGGGAACGGGATTGCTGGCGGCGGGTGACGGTAGCGTCGGTCATAACTTCTGGCTGGGGAGACGGTGATTCCAGCTATACCTAATGAACTCAGACTGATCGCTGAATGTTTTTGATGATGTCAGCGATTGAGCCACCTGAGGCTCTGATACTAGAAACATCTTCTGCAGTTCCTCACGAAAGACCACTCTGGTGTTCTTGCGCCGGTGGTCGGTGCCAAGTACTTGTGTGCTTGGCACCGAGCACCTGTCAGTGTTCGCAGGTAATATTGCCTTGTCCGTATTTGGAGCGTCTTATCAATAGTTGTGGTCACCGAAAAAATTTGAGCAACGGTCTTGGGCGGGCTGGGTTTCAATCCGGTGAAGTGCTTTTGCTTCATAGCCGGGATCAAGAAGACAACTTTTCTCACTTCTGACATGTCGGAGTGCGAGTGTCTGAACAGGCCAGTCATATCCTCCGTTTAAATCGCGATGTTGTCTTTGGGTACTTGCACTCAGGCTTCTAGCACAGGTTCGACCCTTTCCTTTAGCACGACGCTCGCGAAGGTATGCGAGAAGGTGCTGCGAAGTAGGTCCCCTGCCGTCAGTGCTGACTCTCGATTCTCAGACCACGTTTGAACGCTGTCCTTCAAGGAAAAGCATACATGGTACAGCTTGTCGTCGTAGTTTCAGTGGTCGAATGTAGCGACCCTTTCGTATGTTTTCATCCAGCTGTCTGGGACTTCGAATGACGATCAGCGGAAGATCGGTGGATCCCTGGGCTGGTATACAACGTTAGGGTAGGCCTGTGCTGCCAGTAGAGTTGTTCTCTTGGGCTTGATTTCTATGGTCTTCTATAGAAGACAATGGAAAGAGTGTTGTTCCTCAAACATGTACTGATTGGAGCCACTTGCCCAACTGCATTGTATCAATTACAGATCCCAGTGACTTTAAAAGGGTGCTTGATTATGTTACCTAATATTTGCTTTGTGTTTTTTTATTTATTGATACTGATCTTCTCTGTAATGCCCTATTGGGCCTGAAGGTAATAAAAATAAGTAAAAATAAAGAAGTCCGTACTCCGGTAGCAGACCTTGTAGACTGTGGCTAGCTCACTGGTTCTTGGTGGCGTTGGTGTTGTCTTCGCAATTCGATATCGGCTTTGAGGAGGCGTTTAGTACATGAGCGCAAAGTAGCTTCATCAGGTGACACCTTGTAGTAAAGGTGAAGAACACATAACAAAACTGTGAATCACGAAACTGACCTTTTATTTGGTGGACCTGTGCCCGCAGAAACAACTGACTGCCAAGCACGACGATAGCGGAGAGCATAGTCGGTGATCGTTCAAATCTGATCCGCGGGTCAACCCCATCGGCTTTTGTATATGACTCGTCCAAGGTTGCAGTAGTTCCAGTGGAATGGCTGGGGACCACGGGACTTCCAGAAAAAAACTACACAATTCCCGTCGCGCATACAGTCAGATTACACGAGGTTCGGTGACAAAAAACAACGGATGGAACTACCGATAAGACTTGAGTAAGTTACACTCATGCAGGCGCGTCTTGTGCCTAGTGGCAAGCTTAAGCTGCTAGCGGGTGAAATGCAGTCCCCGAGAGAAGGATAAATTTACATGTAAATATTAGAGTGTCTAATCATACGTGATATAGGTGATATTGTAAGTTGTGGGCAACCTCATAAATGGTATATGCAGCCTTTTTATTATTTTTGTTATACGGAAATGCGCATGTAACACACAAACTGGTCCGACGCGTTGTAATTAGACAAAGCGTCACAAGATCTTGCTACCACCATTGCTACTGCCACTCACGTCTGCCGTATTCTGGTACTTCATAAAGGCTTTAATGTATACGGAAAGGAGGCAATTCCCGAGAACGTCATCACTCCGATAAATAGATCTTCTTCGACAAGGTGAGGAACCCTTAGTAAACAGTAATTATTCAGAAAATTACATTTTATTGCGTGGCGATGAAGCGTGCGAAGGAGCCTATATGTCCTCTCTCATTGGGCAAAAAGTAGCGAGAACTACGAGAACACGTCAGTGGTAGCAGTTCCGTTACAATGTTATATGAAAAGAAATGAAATACTCTGATAGCGAGGATACACGCAATCATGTATAGAGTGTTGCTTCCGCTTTGATAAGACAGTATATCTTGAGTAGCAATATTTGCTCTAGAGTCCTCGTGATTGTTGCAACGATGAGGACAATATAGGGCGGAGGTCGCCGGAAAGTGTTATCATTTCTTACGTTAGCTTCAGAAAGAACAAATTAGGTGGCTGGTGGATGATTTTGCAACGTTTAGCTTAGTGCTACTTCATGCAACGTCTTTCCCGCAAACATAGTAGATATTCTGTGTCTTCATTATTTTTACCTGCTTTTGTACTATCGTTACTGTACCTTCGCTACGTGTCCTTTATATTTCTTCCTATTACAATTAGGACGACAATAGGAGCAGTCAATTGGGCAGTTACCAGCATGTCTTAGACACGATCTTTCCTGCTTTCGGCTGGAAAAATCTGCAAATAGCAAGACTGATAAATATTCAACCTTCTTTACAGAAAAAGCAGAACATTAGGCCGTATTACAATTACCGTTATGAAACCTGCGAACACAAAAACAAATGTCATGTTTCCATATACAATAAATGCATACACTCGCTGCAACTACTGCAAAGTTTGTTCGGACTAATGCTTTGAACCGTTTGAGTGCTGATTAGTAGAGGAAATGTGTGCAGTGCATCGGATGGGAGCTGAACCGTAAAGGTAAAGCCAGAAAAAACCGTTATTTTTGCCCAAACAGCTACCGAGGCGACCACATTACGATATGTTTCACTCCAGCCGGAAACCGAAAGAAAAAGAAATAATCGCCCACAGTTTAGGTTGGCTACCTTTTTGGGAGCTTTTTACCTATGTATTGCCGGCACTTCTGGGTGACATATGCTACATCATATGTAAGTACACACTTTCTTCACGTGATAATAAGAGTATTAGCTCCGTTTTTAGCGTATGGAGTCAGGAGGATAATAAGTGTTTGTAAAGCGGCAATATTTGCATCCCATCTGACGCGCGGACTAGCCAGACTGGGATGTGTGCAATGCACCTGAGGCAACGGACCACGTGTACTTGTTGCCTTTCCTTAGTATGAGTATAAACGGCTTGTGTTGATCTCTTGGTTAGCGCCAATTAACAACATGATGTTCACCTAAAAAGTGTTACTGGGCCATCAACTAGACGTATATACGAAACAAACTGTGAACTCTCTCTTAATTTATTTAGTTAACACAGGCCTAGGTTCAATGCTGGGCGTGGGCACTTCGTATGTGAATTTAGTTGCATCGCACTGCCTTTCCTCATCATTGATCCTCAGTCCCCTATTTTTGTGAGCACAGCAGTCTCCCTGGACAGAGCAGCACGCTTGATGACTATCTACATTTTATTGCGGTAGCAATTATGTGAGCATTCCATGCGTATTCCTGCCGTCGCTGTCGTCGTCATCGTCGCCGTGATTTTCCGTATAAAGTACAAACCCATAACATCGTCGTCGCGTGTTGTACGCGGTATGTGCGAGTGAAAGCGTGTGATGGTGAGCCGCGGGTAATATCTCAATCTCTCCGAGGGATGGTAACAGCTCAATCTCTCGCGCACAATTGAAGAAAGCGGAAAAGAAGCGCGCCGCCTTCAGCTGCGCACAAGGCACCATGGCGATGGAGGTGAGGGGTTCTATTCTGCGCGTGGCGCGGCCGCGGGAGCCTAATTGAGAGCGATTTGCGATGGGCGTAGAGTCTTAGGGCTTCGACGGCTCATAGCTTCATGTGCGCTGTATTGTTGACGCACAATTTCCGTTGAAGCGATAGGCAGCACAAAGGTCACTTCGCTCGCCGCTGCTGCCGCATTTTATTACGCCAGAATTTTGAGGGCGAGTGCTCGTGGTCATGGAGTATGATATGCTCATGTTTGCCTGAGCGCGCGGGACACAGTGCTTGGTAATTTAGTTAGTAAGCGAATGTTTACGACTTCTTACGGTCGATGCAACTACTATGTTTACTTCGTATAGCTGTCTACTAAATTGCTATTGCAATCGATGCTTCGCCTTTCAGGTCAAACAGCTAGCTCTTTTAAATAAAGTACGCTCTCTCTCTCGCACCCTCAATAAGGCTTTACTCGCATAGATTCCTGCATTGGTGTTGGGTCTACATAAATATTTCCTACGTGCGGCCCGAAGAACAAACAACAGTCGTAATTTTTTTAGGGCAGCCTAGCGCGGCGCCAAGTTCTTGCACAAGATATATTTATGCTATCTTCCTTTATATATTCTTCGCTCATACAAATGAATTGAACAGGTTTGTACATCTATTTATTCTCTCCGTAGTTAGGACCGGAACTAAAGCGTTTTCAGCCAACCGGAACAAAAACGGCGCAAGATGCGCTTGGACAATGTGTGCTCGGTCACAGTACAAAAGTAAAACCAATTTTGCCGCAACGGATAAAGAGGTTCATGTATTTTCGAAACTGGTGCTCTGCGACTAACGCGAGATTTTCCTACTGTGTAACTGGTGACTCTTTGCTGTACGAACTGCCGTATAATGCTTGCATGAGTAAAGATAAACTTAATTAATACATCAGCCTTCTTGACGTTCCTGGGATAGGGGCGTCTTACTCGGGGGAAAAATATGGAACAGGGCGTTCCTGTAGAGATCATTGCGACTTGAAGAAAAAGACACTAATAAGGACGTTCACTCATCGCCGCGTATTGATCGCACTCTAGAGCGGCTGTGGGGCTTAACCCCAGAGGCGCCCTATGTTCCTCCATAAACCTACGATCCGGATATTGACAGATTGCCGCTGGCGACTTCGACCAGGATAAAACTGCTTTGGTCACCCTAGACGGTCTTTATCCCTTAAAGAGGGTGCCCTTCCATCTTCGTAAGGCGTCGGCCACCTTCAAGAGAATTATGGGCTCCCTGATATACTGCTTCAAATGGCAAACGTGATTGTTCTTCCTGGACGGCAGGATTCTTTTCTCCCCTACACTTGATACGCATCTAGGTATCTATCACCAATACATCATGTGTTCCGCAGGGCCGGTCTTCAGTTGAACTTCACCAAACCACAGTTCCCGGCCGCCTCGGGGATGGCTCAGTAGTAAGACTTGATCCCGCCAAAATTGGCATCATCCCCAATGTTTTTTGTCCAGAGTTCCACCAAAGGCTTTCGTAATTTCGTGGGGCTGTATCATTATTTGCCCCATTTTATGGAAGGTTTTGAAGCCATTCCATGCCCCGTTACAAACCCTATACAAGCTGACGTTACGTTTTCGATGGGTCCTGATCACACCACCGTTGTTTGGCCGAGAGAGAGAGTGATAACGTTATTCGTCAGATTGGGAAGCTAATTAATGGGCTCTTCAGGAAGACCAGGTGCCCGCCCGGCGATGCGTACCTCTTCGGCTCGCTCCACAGCTCGGAGTAGCACGTCCGGGCTGGAGCTAAGCTGCACTTCCTCCCACGATGAAGGTGAGGGAGAGGACCGGAGATCGTTTGTCAGCTCACCACTCACTCCCTTTACCGTATCACCAACCCGGACCGATTTTGACACTCCTACCACAACTAAAGTTAGGACTGAGGCCAGTGGTCACGGCATAAGCGAAGTCTTGGCCTCACGCTTGGTGGACACGACGCGTTGTAGCCTACACTGGCCAGCATCGGTCAGCACGTGAGCACATTTATTCGATCGCTGAGCTCAAGCACCTCGCACTTGTGTGGGTAGATGCTACGTTCCACCCATATAACACGGACGCCGCTTGTGCGTGATGACAGATTCACCGATCGCAGATTCAAGTGACACTGGGGAGCGCAAATTTCCGCTTCGCCGTGTCACTTTATACCCGTTTTAGAAGTTTTCGAGTTGTTCGTGTTTGTGTCTTCCAGTATCTAGCGCAGACAAAATGAATGCACACCAACTAGCCCGATTCATCGCTCTTCTAACTCATCACAGATCGTGACGCCCTGTGCTGGCTCTCCTCACTTAAGGATCCGGCTAGCTCGCTGGGCTTTACCCGTGCGAAAGTATACGTAATAAGTTGTATACAAGGCGGGTCGCTTGCAGCAGGATGCAGGCTATTTGTCGTGCTACCCTGTGAAAGAGTCGGCCGATATTGACACAGTCACTCGCGTTTTCTCCGTGTTGTATTTGCTCAAAATGGAAATCTCATACGACACCTGATTGAACGGCTCCTGTCCTCGACGGGTGGTTCCTTCCTCGGGACGTACGCCCTCAAGGATGGACCCTTATACCGCCGTCACTATTACCCTGATAGCCCTTGACCTTCTACTTATTATACCAGCACACCTAGTTCGACTATCCTACGCTTACTCGCTTAACATGTTTATTTTTCTCTTGTGCTACCAAATTCGCTTAGATTTATTCATAACAATGAAATGGAAGGAGGTTCGACTGTAAGGATAAGAAGTTTTTAGAGATTGTGAGTTGAGTTGGCCATGCCTACACACAGAAGCATGCTTTCGAAAAAAAAATTCTTCAAAGTCTATATCAGCTGGAGGCTGCCGCCATGAACGCAGCTGCGACGGCCTTTGTGTCACTCGCAGTGTACTCAAGGCTTTGTGTTGGTTCTATTCTAATTTCACGACTCTCGTGCCACCGCTCATGGGCGTTGCATGCCATACAGCCGCGCGCGCCATCACTTCTTTTGCACTGATCTCCCCCGCGCCGTATGTCTTTATGTCATCGCCTATGAGCCCGAACAAGGCCGCAAAATGCCTTCAGCGCTCGCTGCCAAGATGTGTGCAACCAGTCAACGTCCTGCCGAAATCTTTCTTCCAAGTTGATCTATACTTTCGTGGCCAGTTCACTCTCTCCACCTCCAGAAATAAGTGGGCTGCCATCAATACAGATTACGGTATCCGGTTGGCTATCGCGCAGCACTCCGAACAAGCTGTGCTATGGATTTAGCGGAATTTCTCCTCTGCGACGTCATCTTAATGCCCGGTGCTCTACTATATTCAACCAATGACCACAGTCGTAAATTCCTCTGTACATAATCGCTGCCAGTTTACCCTCAATCTCTGCCAAGCATAACTTAACCACATCATACCATTTAACGCATCCATGACCTCACTTAAAGCCTGAACCGCACAATCATGGACACACTCTCTAGCTGCGCTGTGGCGGGCCACCACTACAGGGACCTTCACATACAGTATGCGAAGTTTCCAATATTTTATCGCGCCATGACACGTCCCTGACTCACTATTTTATCTCGTGTACGGAGTGAGCTGCAGATAAACCCGTCAGCCTATATATCGCCCAATCAGCCAGCCTAACTCGAATTGTCAGTTGCCTAAATACCTTCGAATTTCCTTTTGTTTTTCTTTTCTTTATGCACAGTCAACGATTCTAACGCTCTACCTGCCAATATATTTATGTCCACTACTCTACCCATGCGCACAAAAAATTGTTCCTTTAACAAACCTGTTCTTTTATTGGCGGTGTATGTGTTATTCTTGTCTTCTGTGTGCTACGTCTTCGAAATGCATTCAATGCACGTAACATTTAGCAGCCTTTTGTCAAAGTAAGCTTCTCCGCCAGTGTTCTTTATTAAATGAACTGTATTTCAAATTTCTTAGTACAGCTGTACTTTCATGAATAATTACTACTTTGTAGCCACATTATCTAACTTTCTGTTTGTCATTATGATATCTTAATATGCCAGCGAAGCCATTGCTCGCGCTCACACCACGCGGAAGCTTGCCCGCGCTCGTCTGTATGCCTTTCAGGAAACCCAAAGACACCTTTGTGACTGGCAACATCGAGACCCACGCTTTGCTTCGGCTAATTTGCTGCTTCTTTGGTCCCCCACTCACCTCGTGGGGCTTTCCTAAAAGCTAACGTCGCATTGTACAAGTACATACCACGTGCTGCGACAAGTTACTGATATCACAAATGAGATCGTCCCCGCCGGTCCCTCAGCGTCGTCGTCAGGAACAATTGACATGGTTCACGTAGCCTTACCACACTCCCTCAAACGGCGCTACTTCGATGATCCTTGTATCATCGTAGGTGAGCATGTGGGGCCGCCGCAGGTAATTGCCGCCTCGTCGTGGCTGCAGGGACGAGTATACGAGGACGAGGTTCTTCCAATCTCTGTCGATCGCCAATTTATTCATACTTGAACGGACGCTGTAAATATGCATTTTACAGAAGTAAGCAGCCTTGTCTTAACGTGCCACCGGCGGCTCTGCGGAGTAAGCCAGTGTGGTCTGACGTTAGCAACGGGGATTAGAGATAAATGTCCACTGCGCCAGCGCGGCAGAAAGAGCCGGGTGCCTCGTCATCGCTTCCCTGTTCTCTTTCTCACCTGTTGCATTCGCTTCCCGCCGCCAGGGCTGCGCCGCATGATTGGCGGCTTAGTTTTTCTGTATATACAGGAACGCTAGTGCGGCTGCGGCCAGTGGTGCGCCGTGCCATCCGGTTTTACGCGTGTAACCAGGTGGCCAGGCTGGCCAGGCAATGAACTGCAAGTGATCGCGGCTGACCAGGCGTTTTTACAGCGAGGTTGATTTGCCTGAACAACCGGTATGAAGAAGCCGTTTGTGTCGTCTCGTATCTGCGCTGGCTAACGTGCGTAAAGTAAGCAAAAAAGAGAACGAACGATATTGCGCCACAGAAGCAAGAAAGGACACGTGATTTCACCACGCAACGCACCTGCGCAGTGGGGTACTGCACATGCGCTGGCTGCCGTTCCTGCCGGCTGCCTCTGGTGCCGTCTGCTCCCAACATAACAGCGCCGCAGTTACGGCGAGAAAACACGCGGATGTGTGCCACGGTAGCCGCCACGATGTATAAGAACTGTATTGCGCATCGCAGACGTACACCATTGAAACAGTTGCAACTCCAACAAAAATAGGAATATTGGATGACCACACATTGTACGCAAGGCCGAAGAAAAAGTCGAGTACGAGGAGAGGCGTCGACAGCAGAGGCGCGACAGTAACAAATGACAACATGCCCGTGCGAAACGGGAGAATGCGGTCAGTGACTTTGCCTCCGAAGAACGTCAGTGAGAGAAGATGTGAGAGTCTAATCGTGCGTGTTGCGAGCAAGCTTCTGGTGAAGATAGTGCACTGGAGGCCATACGTAAGCGCCAAGCTAGGTCGTTCGAATCTACGTCAAGGTGATAGAAGCAGCTTCGTTGGCTAATTCGACAATATATGAATGATTCGGCCCGAAATTTTTTGTATACGCATCATGATTACCGTGTGAGCTGTGTGAGCGTGTGAGCTTGTAAACAGGAGAGCAGCTCTTGCAAGCCGTCGAGGCATAATGGAATCACTTGCGAGCTGTGCCCAACTTTGTCAACAGCTTGGCTACGACTGCTTGCCGGACAGAATTGCTAGCGATAAAGCGGTTGATGGGGGTCCGATCGCATACTCAGTGGAGTGCTGTGTGATCACTTAGTCACGTAGTGACACTTCTAGAAATCCTGTATACAAACCATTCCCCGACTCTATAACCGTGTCCTGTTGGTGTCTTGGTCTATCCCTGTCCCACACTTGGCGTTTACATGCAATCATTCTTTCATTCGTTAATTTATTTCGTCATTCGTCCTAAATTTGTGAGTTTTTACCTAACTGCTCCGTGTAAGGCAAACGCGGCCGCTTTGTCCCTGATCTGCATCGCTAGGTTTCAATCACACATTGATGCTTCTTACATCAAATTACGTTTTCGTTATTTTTGTTGATGAGTTTTCCACACGTGTTCATCCTTTTAGGAAATTTACTGTTCTTTTTTAAGCGTGTGCTGGGTGTGGATTTATTCTATGTCGATGATTGTTTTACAGCAATAAACTTTTAGCCGCGAGGCAGCGCTCGTGTATCGTCTCTCGTCTTCGTCCATGTTTGAACTGCGCGCTCTAAATAATAATTCACATGTACCACCACACACCGTACTTCAGTCTGAGTATCACTCCGTTTTTCTTAGACCAAAAAGCATAGAGAGACTACACTCGAGTTATGCAAGTATGCATAAACGTACCCCCAAATTTAAGTTGGCCCACCATCAAATTTAAAGACGGCCCACCCCGAAAATTGAAGTTGGCCCACCCCTACCTTTAGCTTACCCACGCATTTTATATGGAGCCCTATGCATCCTATGGGTATTCTATCTGGAGGAAAAGCCTGGGGTACATCAGTACATGCAATGATGCAACTATACAGGACGATCTTTCTTGGGTATTTGCGATACAGCTTGCCTGTGCTGACCAACACCTGCAGAACTAATATCCGTAAACTCGAAAGCGCTCAGGCCCTGGCACTTAGAGTATGTCCTGGATTGCCACGGTGCTAGTCAACAGCTGAACCAATTATGATAGCACACGATTTCCTAGTCATGGAAGCGCTGAGAGGGCACCTAAGGGGCCTTGCTCGAGCCCCTGCCCATTATCCAGCCTCATTTCCAGAGGATCGACCACGTGCTTCCTTTTGTGAGACAGTCCTGCCCTATCGTGTATACCTTCCATGAGGTTATACAGCTACAGTGAGAGCTCCGTCTCATCCATGGTGTTTGGCTCAATTAAAGTTTCACTAATGGTACCAGGAATACAAACAAAAGCCCAACTCTCGTCTCCAGCACTCAAGCAGCTTCCACCGCTCTTTGTGTACGAGACATACAAAGAGCATCATCATCTATATACTGACGCATCAAAACGGTGAATGGGTCTGCAGGATCGGTTATCTTTCCAGCAAAAACCTTCACCGTGAAGATACGACTATCTCACCAGAATACCTCGACTGCCGCGAAGCTCGCTGCTATTTGTTGTGCACTTAATGTAATTTCTGATGAACCACCCATGAAATTGAGCGTGTTCACTGACTCCAAGGCTGCTCTTCATTGTTTGGTTTCTGCATTATGCCGCGTACCCCACGAACAACTAGTTCTAGAAATCAGACTACTGCTTCACCACCTCGTCGAGCAAGGACACGACATCACGTTACAGTGGATTCCAAGCCACTGTTGCATAACAGGCAATGGACATGCCGAGGCAGCAGCACGACCTGCACATGAGGAGGGCTTGCAAGACTCCATTCCGTTCTCAAGAAAAGACGCTGCAATGAAAATTCGTGTGCTTTCAAATGAAGCCATAAGAACTTTATGGAACACACCAAGCTTGAAGCACACACGCCTACACCGACTGGACCCGTCCCTTCGACTTTGACTCCCATGTGGACTCTCTCGACTTGAAACAGCACTACTTTGACGACTGTGGCTTGGTGCCGCTTACACAAGATATTTCGCCTTCCGAGTCGGTATGGACGAGAGCGCGGCTTGCAGTCCCTGCGGCTGCGAGGAGACCATAGAACATGTACTTTGCCACTGTCCTGCATACAGCGCGCATCGGCTGTCACTAGTGACAGCCTCGGCGACAGCCCACTTTCAGAACAGTCAGTCTTGGAATGCCAACGTGAACTGTCATCGCACCGAAAGTCGGTCAAGGTTTTATTGACCTTTTTACGTGGCAGTGGCCTATTAGAAAGACTATAATGATCCCAATCCGTCCCTTCTCACTTTTTTTCACGCTTTTATTTTTATCACCGCTCTTCTTTCCATCTTTAATTCCCCTTCCCCTAGCGCAGGGTAGAAAACCGTATGTTTGACTATGATTAACCTCCCGGCCTTTCTCTCATTCGCATCTTTCTCTCTGTCTCTCATTCTCTGATGATTCTTGTTTTTTTGTTTCAATTCTGTAACGATTATAAAGGCACAAATTATCTGTATTTACACTATTATAACGATCAAATGTCTTGACATTACAGTCTTAACAGTCTCGGAAGAGAACAGCAGTTTACGATAGGTAGCGAGGCACTGGAAGTGGTAAGGGAATAGATTTACTTAGGACAGGTAGCGGACCGCGGATCCAGATCATGAGACTGAAATAATAAGAAGAATAAGAATGGGCTTGGCTGCGGTTGGCAGGCATTCTCAGATACTGAACAGCAGGTTGCCATTATCCCTCTAGAGGAAAGTGTAGAACAGCTGCGTCTTACCAGTACTCACGTACGGGGCAGAAACCTGGAGGCTTACGAAAAGGATTCTACTTAAATTGAGGACGACGCAACGAGCTACGGAAAGAAGAATGAAGGGTTTAACGTTAAGGGATAAGAAAAGAACAGATTGGGTGAGGGAACAAACGCGAGTTAATGACATCTTAGTTGAAATAAAGAAAAAGAAATGGGGCATGGGCAGGACATGTAATGAAGAGGGAAGATAACGGATGGTCATAAAGGGTTACGGACTGGATTCCAAGGGAAGGGAAGCGTAGCAGGAGACGGCAGAAAGTTCGGTGGGCGGATGAGATTAAGAAGTTTTCAGGGACAACATGGCCACAATTAGTACATAACCGGGTTAGTTGGAGAATTATGGGAGAGGCCTTTGTCCTGCAGTGGACGTAACCATGATGATGATGATGATGATTGTGATGTCTTAGCATTGCTTTACGCTTTTTTGTATATGTGCAAGGCATTACACTTCTGACGTGACGGACAAATCTTCGTGAGGTAGTCGTCGAAGAATGCTTACGTATTATAAGAAGAGCGCACTACTATTCGAAGAAAAAAATCTGCGTTGACATGGTACACAACAAAGGTGCGCACGATAACTGCGATAATATCGCATGATGTGGAAGGGTGGCAATAAATATCTCGGCTACACTGCGTTTTTTGGAAACCTCCTACTTACCGCTCAAAGATGCACGGAAGGTGAGGTGTCGAAGTTTGCGCTACCAATCCAGTAAATCTATATCTTCGCTCCACAGCATGCTTACCTGAAGGCAGCGTACAAAGTTTTTTTTTTCCTTCATTCAAGCGATTACGGCAACCAAGGATGCAGTAACTCATAACGAGGAGTAGATACAGTGCCAAGGAAGCTCGCGTTCTTGACGACACGCTCACTGCAGAAGCTACCGTAACCACATGAACCACATACTACGTACACTACAGCGTGCATTCATTCATTCCGTCGAAAATGGCGCCGGAGAAACTTTTTAATGCGCTTGCTTGCTTCTCGAATGAAAAAAAAAAATATTTGGGTAGTTTGCACCAGTGTTGCAAGGCTGGGTCAGAGTGAAGCTAGGTCTGGCTTTTGCTAAGTATTGCTAGGATTTGCTGAGCTTTGCGAGGTTATACATGGCTTGGACGAGAACCGGCGTATACAGCATGGTATGGCCGATGGCCATACCATGCTGGAAAGAAGAATGATAGGTGTAACGTTAAGGGATAAGATAAGAGCAGATTGGGTGAGGGAACAGACGCGAGTTAATGACATCTTAGTTGAAATCAAGAAAAAGAAATGGGCATGGGCAGGACATGTAGTGAGGAGGGAAGATAAGCGATGGTCATTAAGGGTTACGGACTGGATCTTAAGGGAAGGGAAGCGTAGCAGGGGGCGGCAGAAAGTTAGGTGGGCGGATGAGATTAAGAAGTTTGCAGGGACGCCATGGCCACAATTAGTATATGTCCGGGGTTGTCGGAGAAGTATGGGAGAGGCCTTTGCCCTGCAGTGAGCGTAACCAGGCTGATGATGATGATGATGATGACATGGCCTGGGTAGGTTCATACTAAGTGTTGCTAAGTTTTGATATGGTACTCATAGCTTCGCTAAGCCCATACGAAGCATTGCTAGCTTTTGCTAAGTCTTACGAGGTTATGCATGACTTTACTATGCTCATACTAAGTGTCTCGAAGATTTCCTAAGTTGCGCCAAGTTTTTGCGAGGTCTTACATGGCCAGGCAGGTAAGCTGCAAAAGCCCCAGGAAGTCACACGCGTACAAGCCACAGTACGTGCATCACAATTTATTATGTACAGTGCTTCAGTACAAGTCGTCATCATCGTTGATCCGGTCCTCGCCCTCGACGTCCCACCATCGTCACGGTCGACGTCTTGGTCGGTGGCGTCGGGGAAGGCTTCCCGAAGCATTTGCAAGGCACAACTCTTCTGTTCAAAGTTACACACCGAGCTCACGGTGGAGAGATTGTCGTTGAAACAGAGCAGGTCACAGACGTGGCAGCTGTGCTCGAACTTTATGGCGAGGAATTCGCGCAGAAAGCGGCCGTTCGCACCTTCCATGGATTGGCGGGCTTGACGTTGGATTTCTCCGTGACGCGCAGGCCCGGAACCGATTCCCGGCGGCGCCCAGCATTCAGTCGGCAGCGTTCGTTGTCTCTGACTCGAAACTCGGGATCCTCGGCTCGGCGTTGGCGTTTGTCGGCGGCGTCGTCGGCGCGATGGGCAGGATCGGCTCCCCGTCGTCGATCGTAGTCCCGCTGAGCCACGCGCCGAGCTTCCTTGTAGGTCACAGACGTGACCTACACTCTATGCCCCGAAACTCGCGCTCGAATCGACCATTCACACACGCCGTGTATCGGCGGGCTTAACCCTGGAGATTCGTCTGTGAGGTCACGACTCCCTCCTACGCGCGTGGTGTGCGAGGAGGTTTCGTGGCTCGGCACTCTCACAGGTAGTTGCTCGGCAGCGCGCGGTGGCGCACAGCTCGGCTGAGCTTTCTGGTAACGCTCCACGGCTGAACGAAAGCTTACACAGCTCCGCTGTTAAAAAGAAACCGCTAACAGGAAAAGCTCGTACTGTTACGTGACAGCGGCTGTCCAATCGAAGAGGGTAGACGGAAGGTGGAGGGAACAGGTAAGAGAGAAAGGTGAAAAGCCCGCGCGGCGGCGGCGAACATTGAGCGACTTTACAGTTGCCTACCTAATTCTTTTACTAGGAAGACCATGGTTGAATGGACACCGCATCGGACTGCTGTGCTGAGGGAAGAGAGTTCGAAGCCAATATTAATAGGACAAGCCATGGCCCCTTAGTATGTAGCAATGTGTACATATGCTGTCACATCGTGGGCACGTCACCTGGCCGTCGGCCAAGTTTGTCATGAATACCTCGCTATTTTTAACGTAATTGCTTCTATTTGCGATGACATGGACGGCCAGAAAGAGGGAAGAATTCCGGTGCTTGATTAACCCTGTGCGTCTTCACGGAGACTACGCAGTAAAACTTTCGCACGGGATTAACATCGCCATGTGGGCACTGCTCCCTTCGGTCTACACAAGAAAAGACCTCATGTGGAAACATCTGCAGGACTGAACCACCAACGACAACTGGTCCAAGAACATCAAGTAGGGCACCATGAGCAACATTGTCAAAAGCTCCTTGTACCTACAGAAACATAGCAACCAATAATCGTTTACATATGTTCTGATGCTATACATTGATGACCAAATCGATGATATTATCAATGGATCAGCGGAGGTATCGAAAACCCACATTGACGTTCTGATACTCTTTTCAGTATTCCATCATCAACAGCAGCTGCAGCAGCAGCAGCAGCAGCCTGGTTACGCCCACTGCAGGGCAAAGGCCTCTCCCATACTTCTCCAACTACCCCGGTCATGTACTAATTGTGGTCATGTTGTCCCTGCAAACTTCTTAATCTCATCCGCCCACCTAACTTTCTGCCGCCCTCTGCTACGCTTCCCTTCCCTTGGAATCCATTCCGTAACTCTTAATGACCATCGGTTATCTTCCCTCCTCATTACGAGTCCTGCCCATGCCCCCCATTTCTGTTTCTTGATTTCAACTAAGGTGTCATTAACTCGCGCTTGTTCCCTCACCCAATTTGCTCTTTTCTTATCCTTTAACGTTACACCTATCATTCTTCTTTCCATAGCTCGTTGCGTCGTCCTCAATTTAAGCAGAACCCTTTTCGTAAGCCTCCAGGTTTCTGCCTCGTACATGAGTACTGGTAAGACACAGCTGTTATAAATTTTTGTTTTGAGGGATAATGGCAATCTGCTGTTCATGATCTGAGAATGCCTGCCAAACGCACACGAGCCCATTCTTATTCTTTTGATTATTTCAGTCTCATGATCCGGATCCGCAGTCACTATCTGGCCGAAGTAAATGTATTCCCTTACCACTTCCAGCACCTCACTACCTATCGTAAAATGCTGTTCTCTTCCGAGACTGTTAAACATTACTTTAGTTTCCTGCAGATTAATTTTTAGACCCACCCTTCGGCTTTGCCTCTCCAGGTCAGTGAGCATGCATTGCAGTTGGTCCCCTGAGTTACTGAGCAAGGCAATATCATCAGCGAATCGAAATTTAGTAAGGTATTCTCCATTAACTCTTATCCCCAATTCTTCCCAATCCAGGTCTCTGAATACCTCCTGAAAGCACGCTGTGAATAGCATTGGAGAGATCGTATCTCCCTGCCTGACGCCTTTCTTTATTGGGATTTTGTTGCTTTCTTTATTGAGGACTACGGTGGCTGTGGAGCTGCTATAGATATCTTTCAGTATTTTTTCATACGGCTTGTCCGCACCCTGATTCCGCAATGCCTCCTTGACTGCTGAGGTTTCGACTGAATCAAACGCTTTCTCGTAATCATTGAAAGCTATATATAAAGGTTGGTTCTACTCCGCACATTTTCTATCACCTGATTGATAGTGTGAATATGGTCTATTGTTGAGTAGCCTTTACGGAATCCTGCCTGGTCCATTGGTTGACGGAAGTCTAAGGTGTTCCTGATTCTATTTGCAATTACCTTAGTAAATACTTTGTAGGCAACGGACAGTAAGCTTATCGGTCTGTAATTCTTTGTAAAGTCTTTGGCGTCCCCTTTCTTATGGATTAGCTTATGGATTAGATTAGGATTAGGATTATGGATTAGCTTTATTATGGTTAGAGTTTTTCCAAGATTCCGGTACGCTCGAAGTCATGAGGCATTGCGTATACAGGGTGGCCAGTTTTTCTAGAACAATCTGCCCACCATGCATCAGCAAATCTGCTGTTACCAGATCCTCCTCAGCTGCCTTCCCCCTTTACATAGCTCCCAAGGCTTTCTTTAGTTCTTCCGGCGTTACCTGTGGGATTTCGCGATTCCTCTAGACTATTCTCTCTTCGATTATCGTCGTGGGTACTACTGGTACTGTATAAATCTCTATTGAGCTCCTCAGCTACTTCAACTATCTCATCCTTATTAGTAATGATATTGCCGGCTTTGTCTCTTAACGCATGCATCTGATTCTCGCCAATTCCTAGTTTATTCTTCACTGCTTTTAGGCTTCCTCCGTTCATGAGAGCATGTTCGATTCTATGCATATTATACTTCCTTATGTCAGCTGTCTTACGTTTGTTGATTAACTTCGAAAGTTCTGCAAGTTCTATTCTAGCTGTAGGGTTAGAGGCTTTCATACATTGGCGTTTCTTGATTAGATCTTTCTTCTCCTGCGATAGCTTATTCGTATGCGGTCTAGCGGATTTACCACCTACTTCTATTGCACACTCCTTAATGATGCCCACAAGATTGTCATTCATTGCTTCAGCACTAAGGTCCTCTTCCTGAGTTAAAGCCGGATACCTGTTCTGTAGCTTGATATGGAATTCATCTATGTTCCCTATTACCAGTAACTTATTTATCGGCTTCTTATGTACCAGTTTCTTCCGGTCCCTCCTCAGGTCTAGGCTAATGCGAGTTCTTACCATCCTATGGTCACTGCAGCGCACCTTGCTGAGCACGCCCGCATCTTGTATGATACTAGGGTTAGCGCAGAGTATGAAGTCTATTTCATTTCTTGCCTCACCGTTCGGGCTCCTCCACGTCCGCTTTCGGCTATCCCGCTTACGGAAGAAGGTATTATTATCCGCATATTATTCTGTTCCGCAAACTCTCCCCTGCTATTCCTAGTGCGTATGCCACACTCCCCCACTGCCTTGTCTCCAGCCTGCTTCTTGCCTACCTTGGCATTGAAGTCGCCCATCAGCATAGTGTATTTTGTCTTGATTTTACCCATCGCCGATTCCACATCTTCATAGAAACTTTCGACTTCTTGGTCATCATGACTGGTTGTAGGGGCGTAGACCTGTGCAACCTTCATTTTGTACCTCTTATTAAGTTTCACAACAAGACCTGCCACCCTCTCGTTAATGCTATTGAATTGCTGTATGTTACCAGCTATATTCTTATTAATCAGGAATGCGGCTCCTAGTTCTCGTCTCTCCGCTAAGCCCCGGTAGCACAGGACATGCCCGCTTTTTAGCACTGTATATGCTTCTTTTGGCCTCCTAACTTCACTGAGCCCTATTATATCCTATTTACTGCCCTCTAATTCCTCCAATAGCACTGCTAGAGTCGCCTCACTAGATAACGTTCTAGCGTTAAACGTTGCCAGGTTCATATTCCAATGGCGGCCTGTCCGGAGCCAGGGATTCTTAGCACACTCTGCTGCGTCGCAGGTCTGATCGCCGCCGGCTGGGGACTGAGGGCCGGGGTTTGATTGTTGTGTTGATATAGGAGGTTGTGGCCTAGTACTGCACCAGGGTGGCCAATCCTGCTCTGGTGAGGGAGTGCGTTACCGGTGCTGGTCACCGGGGCCAGGCCACACTCCAGGCCTGTTTGTGCAATTTTATCAACACGCGGATTTTTTTTTTGATACGGTGGAAAATTGCGCGGCACCGGGATTCGAACCACGGACCTCTTGCACACATGGCGGGTGTTTTACCTCTACGCCACCGCTGCACAGTATTCCATGTAGCACGCCAATCTGGCACGAATGATGCACTCCTTCCCATTCCCTATGCAACAAGCCAGCGCGATTTGGCGGTATCACGTGAGCTGTAGTGAAGGCTCGGCAGGTATGAAGAGTGGTACAAGAAAGGCTAATTTTCTATTCTTGAGAAAAAGTTGACATTCTTGAGCAAAGTTGACAACGCGTTGCTTGCTTGCAAGCCTAGGTGGCACAAGGGGCGATACGATATCCCATCTGGTATAGGCGATCACTATCAATTACACAAAAGAACAACATCAAGCTACTTGTTGAAAGCCAAGTACATGTGCGAATCCAGTGATTCTGGCTTGATATTATCAGCACAAAGGAAGCCTGTGTACGTTGATTGGCCTGTAATCCTCCTACAGAAACTTTTCGCTACCCTGATCTGCTCTCGACATTGGAAAAAGCGCCAGGGTATCGAAGGGCACGAGTTGTTCGGGAAATACACGTAGGCATCGCACAGTTCTCCATATTTAAGAGGCTTTTAGGAGCTTGGAAATTAACTAGATTTGCCCACATATGAGACACCAGTTTGTCCATTCAGCACTGGATCTTCTTTACGTACCTCTGGCTATCCTTATATCAAGGATCAACTATCAACGTCTGCATGTTCGCTGCGCAAGGTGGAACATCGCACGGAGCCGCAACAACTCCACGTCTGATTCGGAGATAGTTGAACATGTCAGCGTGCACATCGAAATCTGCGTTGCTTCTTCGATCGCTTGTTGAAGGCCAAAAAGTAAATCGTTGCGGCACCCTATATGTTGGTTTTGAAACGCAACCAATTAGTTCGCCGTATTGTTTGGTAAATAACAGCTGTCCAAACCTTTGGTTTTAAGGTAACTGGGGATAAGATCACTCCAATACGTCCGAACGTCTAAAACCACTTAGCATGAGAGGCGAAACGACGTAGCACAAATACATTGTGCAAGCAGCTGCTTTACGATGAGCCTCGTAGACATCTAAGGCCTTCCATCACTAGGCCAATACAATGCATAATTATTCAGAAATGAAAGCAGTCGCTGGCCTGTTGCAATAATTTCAGAATTTTACCAAAAATGGTTTTGGGCGTTCGAGTATCCTATCATAATGCAAGGACCAGGGGTTTGGTTGTCCAAATGTCTTGCATTTTCTATCAAACTCGGTTGCGGAGGATAAGTACGCACCCACTAGTGGAAACGCAAGCTTTTAGAGCGAAGCTCTTAGGCGACCATTCTTTCGGCGAGCGTCGGCGTCGGCCGTATCGGCGGCGTAACCGAGCGAACGAGCACAGAGAATGATGAGAACGTGAAGGCGGAGCGGAATAAGAAAGACGGGAGTCGCGAACGGTGGAGACCAAATGGAGCGGCCCCTCCAGTGACGTGCGTGCAGGAACTGCTGTCGTGCGGACCCGCCCCACTGCTCGATGCCTACTTGTAACTGATATCAACCGGACCGCTCGTTTCGTACTATCGTCAGCTCGCTTCAGCTTTCGCTCGCGCTTCCCTGGTTTTTCTTGGTTTCGTGTCTTTTATGCTCGCTTTGGTTATATTGGTTTGCGACCGCTTCGTTATCTATTTATATATGCGACGCGAATTATACAGTACTTTCTGGAAGCCACGCTACATCAGTGATTACACTGCAACCTTCGACGACTCATGTATAAAAGTCGATATGCTTCACCCGAAGGCAAGTGTTTCGGCGATCACAGACTCTGCTACATGTCTGTCTCAAATTCATTGCCTCAATATATCGCAAAATGAAAACACGTACAGAACTGTGCACAAATTTCGCATTAGGGAGTATCGCAATCATCAGTGAAATTTGTTTTCCTAATATCTAGGTAAACGCACTGGTTATCATCATGAGGTGGCACAGGCTGAACGACCTAAGTAAGCGTGATGAATAAACACAGCGAACGTCGCTGTTTTCTGTTGAGGTTGAGTAAATGATTGATCGTTAGCCGGATGGCTGGATTCGATTGGATCGTTTCGGCTCGCAGAATTCAATGATTCGAAAACGATTATAGCATAAAGATTGATGAAAATCAAGTATTCGAGATCTAAGCCCTCTGCGATTCCACTGGATGATTGTTGCTTCTGTGACATCTTTGCGGAATGATATGGGATTAGCAGCCATCGCTCTACTCGAGGGTTGCGAAGACAAAGCTTAGCGTGTCCACCATTTGCAGACCAGTTCGAATGCATGGAGTTATGATGCTTGTGAGTAGTTGTTTGATGAAATTTGTTGCCGACCGCAGCATCGGAACAATCTCTCGGAGAACCATAGTATTTCATCAACCGAAGTAGGCGCAGAAGAAGACCTCAGGTGGGGAGGCTGCATGGCAGGCTGTGTGCGCAGAAGTGCAGATCAGCCACCTGCGGAGTCAGGCTTCTCCGTCTCATCTATATTCATGCCTGCAAGTTTGCTTGTATTCGGTAGTAGTGAGTTACGTACAAGCTGCGTCTGTAGGCCTGTAGGCTTACATTGACGATCACGCCGGCGCCGTACAGTTTCAACAGCTTCTCTGGGGGATAAGCTCTTTCTAGCTATTTGTTAGAGGATGGCAATTTATTTCTTCATTTGTGGTCAGGCTTTAGACGAGGAATTATTGGAGCCATCACAGTACCGCGCTTTAGATTTGCTGCGCGGAGCGTCCGTAGTGTGCAACTCAGCACCAACGAGGACAAACTTTGCTCTTTCCTTAGGTTCGCTTGACCTGGCCATTATTCATACAGATATGGATCTGAAGTGCCTTGGGGTTGAATGGCTCAACAGCTTGTCGGAAGTGACTAACCATGACATACTAAACCATGGAATTACTTTTGAGTATGAAATTTATGCAAAGGGTGTCACCGACGCCAAGCAGATTTGTGTTGACAACTCCTTCGATCGTAGTTTTGATGTGAATTGGCCACTCCGAATTCGTGATGGCTAAATGAAAGTAGTAAATGTCGTCCACTACACAGACGCCTTTGA
Source organism: Dermacentor variabilis (assembly GCF_050947875.1). Lineage (NCBI taxonomy): Eukaryota > Metazoa > Arthropoda > Arachnida > Ixodida > Ixodidae > Dermacentor > Dermacentor variabilis. The sequence continues at coordinate 161,417,842 of NC_134569.1, read as the reverse complement.
TTGGTGCTATTGGTCAAACTTTCATGCTGGTCAAATCTGTCATTTTCCTACGCTTCTCCAAGAGTTTCCGCATGTCGGGTCACCAGGGATAAATCGTACCGGCGTGCTTAATCGGATTTTCTTAATTTAATTCGGCGCAATTCCGTCAACGAAGACGGAAGGGACTTGTTGGTCAATTGCTCGAAGGCTCATGCAGGAGTCCTCGGGCACGAATACAGTGGTGTGCAGCCAACGTTCACCTTTTGTATTGATAGTTTTGTCCTAACTCGTGAAGGTGCCCTCGTGACCCTTCTTTTCGCCTTCCTGCTCATCACAGTTTTAAAGCTAACTCGTGAAGGTGCCCTCATGACCCTTCTTTTCGCCTTCCTGCTCATAACAGCCTTAAAGCTATCATCTGACGAGTCGTTGCCTGTGAAAGAGTATAATTCGGTGTCCTTCTTGGTTCTGAACCATGTGTCTTGTTTTCTCCGAGAGCTCATAACGACAGCGCTCATAACGACAAGGCAGTGAATCTCGCTAATGACCTAGCTAGTGCTACACAACCTACGTTGACTCGCCGGGACGCTCGCCATAGCAGGCCTCTGGCTTGGCGTGCCTGGTGACACTGCGAATTTGTCTCCACGAGGAAGTGAAGAGCGTCCACAGAAAATGCCGAATATTTGTTGGAAATTCAAGAAACAGGGACCAAAGCTTTAGGCGAAAGTTGCCGCTCGTCGTCGTCAACGATGCAAAACATGCAAGCAAGAAAAATAAAACATGGAGGTTAACAAGTATGACTAAAGATAAACAACGATGAACGATTTGAAGGACGGTGAAGCTTCGCTTTTTGGAGTGGAATGCGATAGCATTCACAGATCCTTGAGTGCTTCTCACGCTTCCCTGCAAATGTGGCAACCATTATGTTTACTGAAAAACGCTGGCGGCGATGCCTATTCACGAAAGCGAGCTATCTGGTAGAAACGCGGCCTCTTGCCTGGGTCATGAATGCGCGAAGGTGAGCGCCGTCTAGATGGTGTTGTAAGAAACCGGGTGCGCTGCTCTATGAATGGCAGGAACACTGGAAATGTGTTTGTGATTACGCTCCCGCGGAACAGAGTTGTTTTCTCGTATATTCAAAGTACAATTCGACACTATCGCATCTGTAGCTTGTGTGTAAGTCATGGTTTACAATTTTTCTGATGCATTTTACTCTGACAAACTCAATTTATTCAATGACCTTTCGCTCAGAAAACGTTCGGCAGTCGACGCGGGACGCCGACGCCGGATTTCCTGTGACACAGGGCCCTTAACGCTGTCCTGTTAAAATCAGTTCGCAACACAAAACTTTTCGTGAGCCTTGCTATTTGAGACCCCGTCTGGTTGCTTAAGGACTAAAATATTCCGGAACAAATAGACGAAACAAGATGAGCCATGGGCCGGCTGCAGCAGACTTCCGGGAACAACTCAGCACATTCAGATAGAATACACCTATCTAGGTCCGTATAGGTATCGTCCACTTTCCAAAAGCTCTGGTTTTCATGGCAGATGAGCACTCTAGCCGGTCAGCAGTAGGAATATACACGCGCTGTGCATATTTGGAAAAGCAGAAAGATATTTGCGACAGGATCAATTAAAAGTATAGGCAACTGTACAGACTACATAAGGGGGCTTTAAGGAACCGAGAAAGAATCTGGAAGAAGTCAGAGAAACGATATACTGATAGCTTATCTGAATAGGTTCAGCATGCGAGGGCACCATTTGTCACTGCCACCTTTTGTAAGAGAGGCCAATAATGTTCACCTTCATCATCGACAGACCGAAGCTGTTACGCTGCGCCGTCGGCGTAATCTCTGAGGGGTCGCAAAATAAGGGGGTCGTTATGGGCGAGAGGAGACATGACGCAGCATGTCCAGAATACAGTGCAAGAGACACTGCTCATCCATATCGCCTTTAGTTTCTGGCAATGGGATGGGTCGCTACACTACTTGAATGCTAGTCACGTTAAAGTCGACAATCATTAGACAGTTTTAGTTTAGCTGTTGCAACCGAACGTAAACGCAGTGCGTACGTAAAGAAATAGCGTGGTCCTCACTGCATATGCTGGGAATGTTATTGGGTTTCTGCGGCTTACGTGCGCTATAATAACATACGTTATTTTGTGAGTTTAAAGTTCGCAATGTTTACCGACGCTAAGAAATAGGGTTGTCGGACCCACCGTGGTTGCTCCGTGGTTATGGTGTTAGGATGCTGAGCATGAAGACGCGAGATCAAATCCCGGTCATGGCGGCCGCATTTCGATGGGGGGCGAAATGCGAAAACACCCGTGCACTTAGATTTAGGTTCACATTAAAGAACTCCAGGTGGTCAATATTTCCGGAGTCATCCACTACGGGGTACCTCATAATCAGAAAGTGGTTTCGGCGCGTAAAACCCCATAATTTATTTTTTAGGGTTGTCGAACAAGGCGAAAGCCATGGCTGCCGCTTCAGCGTGAATTCTCGTGATGGCTACGCTCTCAGTCGCGTTGATCGCCAGTAGATATTGTAATGAGCTTTCCTTTTCTCTAAACTCACCTGAAATGTTAGCTATGAGCGCATAGGGCGTCCATTTTCTGAGATCATTCGGCGATTCTGGCGCCCGTAGGCCTAACGAGACACGTCCACATAGCAACAGCAGGATGGTCTTGCCTTGGATACGTTTGCGACGATGCAGGAGACGGCGTGCTATTTTATAACGTCTTCTTTATGTTTGCGGTTCTTTACGGTAAGTTAAAAGACTTGAAAGGACGCGCACCGCAACGTCCAGCAAAGGTGCTTATGTTTAACGGACATAAGGAGACAAACGCCATTTTAAAACTCTCCATTAATTTACACAATACTGCAGGCATCAATGCTGCCCAAGGAGCAGAGGGCTTACAAAAGATGCGTTTCGAACAGTTCTACAAATGAAACATAAAACGTGCACAACACTTGTAACAACACTCCTAACTACACTCGCTCGTAAGTGGAAAAAAGGATTTCTGAAAGATTTTAGATCGGGCAAAGTATGACTGGACTACTTTAGAATGAAAAATACGCGGCGACCTGTGAGCAGCATGAGTAATATATGTGGCATTTGCTAAACCTGTATGGTTATGAAAGGACGAGTAAAAACATTTCAGTCTGGCCATTTTACGGCGCACATGGAGCGAATCCAGTCCAAGTTGGCCTTACATGTCACAAACTGATGATGATGTTTTGTAATCGGAGCAAATAAACCGTGCAGCCAGGCGCTGAATTCGTTCAAGTTGATCAATTTCCTTGGCATTTCCGCATCAGGGAAAGATAGGCTTGTAGCTTGACAGATGAAGCTGACTTCTTTAGCTTTCTACGTATAAAACAGTTTTGTGAAGGCTTTCTTGCATGTGTTGTTAATATGGGTGTCCCATTTCAGGTTACAGTTGATTGTGAGGCCTAAGTAATTCACAGAGGTAATAGATTCAAGGTTCTGATTGCCAATATGGTAAGTATAAAGTAGTGGTTTTGGTTTCAATGTTATTGTTATTGATACTGTTTTGGAAAAGTTTATTTGCATTCCTCTGTCGTTGCACCAGTCCGCGAGTTTACAAAGACTACTGTTAAGTGTATCCTAGCATGAAGAACTCCTGACAGAAGGATTATTAACACAATCATCAGCAAACAATTTCACCTGGACATTAGGATCGAAATTTTTAGCAACATCATTTACATCGATAAGAAACACCAGGAGTCTGAACAATGACCCCTGTGGTACACCGGATAAGACGAGCAGGCTATTAGATTTCACACCATCAATTTCCACAAACTCTCTGAATAAGCTTAAATCCAATGCACTATATCTTCTGGTAGTGCAAGTGATTTAAGAATTTCAGATAAATTTGGATGGGGCACACGGTCAAATTCATTTGACAAGTGCAGAGGGAGAGAAGGAAAGCACTTTATTTGCACTAGTCAGAGAGTATCGATGATCGGGTTGAGACGCGGCTCCGCCTTTCAACGTCTACCTCCCCCCTAGACTTCCCACGGAAGTAGCCCAGGCCGGCGGTTGCCTGGGCTTGACCGATGACTTGTTTTTGGGCTTGTTCTTCCTGGCTACGGAGGGAGGATTTGCATGACTCTTTGCTCCCATGTAGACTGTTTAGCGCTGGGCAAGCCCAGATCATCTGCTTTAGGGTCGCTATGCCTTCACAGTTTTTGCATTTGGAAGAGTGCACCTCACGATGAAATTTTTCTGGAAATATTGCGTTAATCTGCAGGCAATCATCTATGTCACTGGCAAGGTTGTGTACAATATACAACACTTGAGTTAAGGTTGGAAACTTCTTACGAATGCCATGCTGTCAATGAACAAAAGAACTGTTGGCTTCCGAGTGGTTAGATATGTGATTAGCGGTATTATGCTGGAAGAGCTTACAATATGTGTTTATGAGAGAAATAGGTATGTAATTTTTAGAAATAAGTTTATCACCTGATTTGAACACCGGTATTACCTTGGCCGTGAGCCAGGCTTTTGGTGCTCAGGTCTGTTTAAGGGACTCATTAAAATAATGTATAGAAATTCAGAAGTTTGTTCGGAGTAGCGTAGAAGAAAGTTGTTTGGCAAACCCTCGGCTCCAGCCAATTTTTTCCGTCAGTATCAAGCAGCATGGAAAGAATTCCTTCGTGATTAATTGAAACGTCGGGAATTGATTGAGATGCAGATTGTGCATAAGAATTATCATGGGCGCTCAGAACTGAAGGTTGATTGAATGCTTTATAAAATGTGTCATTTAATTCATTGACGATATCATTAGGATTAGAATTTACGCTCTTGTTTATTCTTAGCTGCTGAACACTTCAATTAGACGGGACAGGAAACGCCATAACTTCTCTAGGGAGTTTCTTAATAATGTAATCATAGTCTGATTATTAAATTTGTCATGGACGTTACGTAGTTTGATGAGTAAAGCATCCCTTAAAAAGCGGAATTAGGTATGCTGAGCTAACTTATGCTTGCATTTGCACTTTATTCTACGTTTGAGATGAATGATTTCATGAGTGATCATGGATTATGACGTTTTGACTTTTTATCTACGCGTTGGTACGACTTTATCAATACAATACTTAACAACAGAGTTAAACTTATCCTAGAGAAGCGTGACGTCGTCTTCGCGTTTAAATTCATCAAGGGAAAGGGACAGACGGATTTGTCATCAGCCAAAGAAAAATATAGAAAGGACTGCATGATGGGTGTAACTTGGACGCATTTTTGTATTTCAAAGTCCACATCTACAAGGTTGAGGTCAGCTATACCTTCAATAATATAACAGTAGGATTTTCCGACACGCGTTTGATATATACAAGATCAAAAATCGATTGGGTCAGGTCTGTGACACGTGTGCAATGTATTACAACCTGCTTAAGATCATGAAAGAACATAAAATCAAAAAGCACTTGTGCACTGTAAGCATCGTGAGAGCCAGAGATTGATAGCTGTTCGCAATCAACGCTAGGTAGATTGAAGTCACCGGCCATAAAAAATGTATGATTAGGTCGAAGCATGCGCTCAAGCTAGAAGGCAAGACATTCCTCGAATGACACTGGGCTTTTGGGAGGCCTGTACGAGACACCAGCAAGATAGAAAAATTCCGATATTTAACTTCATACGAAATACTTTCGTGCTGTGGTTTGTTTGGAAACTGGACACAATTGATTTCTCTTTCTGCTACCAAGGCAACGAAAGGGGGGGGGGGGGCTTCTCACCAACAGCGGCCGCGTCTAATTATTGTGTGGGATCGGAGAATTATTTCGGAGCCATCTATCTCTGGCCTCGACCAAGTTTCTGTGACTGCCAAAATGTGTGGGTCAGAGAGGATGAGGATGTAGAGAAAGGTTCCGCTGGAATTTTTTTTAGATGAACAGTGAGGGAACGAGGATATTATGGGCTTTAGCTGGAGCCCAATTGTGACATGCGTAATCTCCACAACGAATAGAAGGTCGAGAATGGAGATACGGCTGCTTGTCAAGAGGTTGGAACGAGGCTGAGACTTGTGTTGTACAAGCACACTGTCAACTTCGAGCCTTAGTCTTCCTGTGAGCACAGTGTCTTGTACCGATTCCGTTTTTGCGTGTTTTTGCCGCCAGAAAACCAAATCGCCTTTTACAGAGCGCGACGTACCCTGTTGCAAGGGTTAAGTTTTGGCTTTATGGATAGTTCAAATAATATTGCTTCATCTCTAGTGGTTTGTTCACCCTAGATTATGAACCTGAGTGCCACCTTTTCTGGTTATATTTGACGATGTTCGGTAATGAATAATAAGCGGGAATTCAAGACAAAGGCATAGTTCAACAAGCTGGCCTGCGCTGTTGAGGTCCTGGAGAGCCTTCTCCTGTGAGCTAGTCTACATATTCAACCTATATTTGAAGGTCACGCTCACTGAAATACATTTTCATAATTTTTTTATTGAGGGAGTTTGAGTTTAAGGTAAGGGAGCCCGGGAATTCGCCAATGAAGTCCAAATCCAATTGTTATATCCTGAACACATTGCTCTATTTTCTGCCTTGATCCTTTAAGAAAATGTGCATTCTCAAGATTCCTGGGCTCATACATTTTGGCTACATTTTTACAACTTCCTTTATTGCAGAATCTTTCCATTGCGCTTTAGTTGACAAAACTTCTCTTGAGGTGAAACTGGTCTCCATGAATTGCAACAGCTTTCTGCAGTAATAAGCATCCTCAAGTAGCAGTTAATGATTGCACATATTAATGAAACACCTTCAGACGAGTGTTAAAACTGGAAACTCGACAAATACGGCTCAGCACGTATATACGGAATTCACCGTTTACTTTTGGCTGTACGACCTGCGTCAGCGGAAGCTCCGCACGTGGATGTTTTTGCAATTCTTCAGCGGTGTCTACGGAAGTGTCATGAGAGAAGCGCCCAGCAAACCTTTATTATTCACCGTGAGCTCATTCGCGCGCTAAAGCTTTTGTCTTATCATTGTCGGTCGTCCTAAGCCACTAAACACTTCGGGACAAGTACACTTGAGATTATTCAATTAATATGTGTAGGTTCCATGCATTTCGTTGCTATAGGCTGTGACCAAACTGCTACTTAAGCGGGTGATTCATTACGCTCTATCATTGTATTATCGAAAGAGAGAGAGGACAAGTTTTGTCAGGCATTCATTGTAGTGTAATTGTTCTTTCGTAATTAGAGAATGTCGAAACACAGAACAATCGTAAAGAACAATGCAATTATTTTTCTTACATATTATTGGAAGCACGTACATCCTAATGACCATATAGGGAGGTTCGAAGGCGAAAAGGGGCCTGTAATCCTCCTTGCTCAAACACTTTATCGCAACAGAACAGCTTGTGTTCACAGAAAAATGTAACAACAAAGTAAATTGTCAATGTTATCACAAGATGCCCGCCGATACCCATATCAGCACCTGATGTAACGGCATACCCAATGACAAAACGTGGAGTGATATAATTGGGCACACTCTATCTGTCTACGGAAGTATATAAAGCTGGGTCTATCTCAAGAAAGAGTGAAGCCCTGGTTGCATCTTGTGAGCGACAGGTAAAGTTGGCACAATAGATTTTATTCTCCCCTCTTGCCTTCCTAGTCGGATGCATGTGGCAATAATGCATTTATTGAAGATGTCGGAACACTTACTTGCTTCCTGGAAGTTTCCTTTCATTCTAATTTTGATCAATTGTTTATTTCTTGGCGTTATATCGTTTTAACTTTTAGGACATAAATATTTCTTTGCATATTTTGTGTTTTATATTCTACATGCTTTCTTTGCACGCTCTCCCTCTGGTAGGAGCTGAAAAAAAGGAAAGATAACTGCTGCTAGCTGGAATCTCGAGAGACACTGAGTCACTTTTCTTCGGCATAGATACGAGCTCATTTCTGTCTTCTTTAGCCTATTAGCTTTAAATTCTAATACGTGCATTTTCTGAATAAAAAGAAAACACATATTCTTTTGGTCTAGAAGAGAGAAGTGATGTTTTTGTTGCATTGTTTTCTCATCTCGCTTGAGCAAAGCGAAGGCTAAGTAAGGCGACATATGCGCTTGCTGTTTAAAAGTAGAGTCTCGAACCACTAAAGAACCGTCAGTGACAGCAAAAAAAAAACAAGGCCGATGTTTTGCAGCTGCTTCTAATGTAACAACGATTTCGGCCTTTATATATCATTAGGTATGTACTATTCAAATACAGACACTTTTAAAGATCGCTTTCATTAGCAAACGCGGAAACATCAACGTAGCCATGCGCTACTAGTAACAATAACTAACTGTTTTCCTAATAAGTCCTTTTCCATTTGTAGTGACGGAATCCTGAAATATTTCTTTTACAGACCTTCTACTAAAAACATGAAGCACGCTGTGTGCCTTTTGGTTTTTATGCTTGCAATTACAGCCACATGTAAGTATGTATATAGTATTACGGCTTTGGTGATGTTTCTCTGCCTTTTGTGCGACTGCATGTTGCTGACGGTTCAAAATATTTCTGTGTATTTCAGATGGAAGCCCTCGGTAAGTGTTGAAGACGTTGTTTGTTCAAGCTTATTCACGCTGATGGACGCGACCACTGCGAAATTATAAGTGTTAGATATTCGCACTATTATAATATCTGTCCAATGAATACACTCTATTTTTCTACGCCAGGATCCCGATAAATGAAGACGACCATGGTAAGTAAATGCCAGAACTATAACATATCTAGATTGCAGCAGAAAAAGAGATCCCCGGCACTGCACTCATCATTAGATATTCTTCAGTTATTTTAACTGCAATTATTAAGTGGGATGTGAAGAGGGGCCACCTGCCACTGAGCTTGATGGTTCAGTGTCCACCAGCAGTCAGCGCACTGTAAGTAACTATTGTCGTGTGGCCTTCACTTCTGACACTTTCATACTTGTATCTGACGCGTTGCGCTACTGATATGGTATATTCAATATTTGAAGCCTCGTGTGAACCGTTGCAGCCTCTCTCTTGACTATTATGACGTTTGGGAGAATTTGAAAGTTTTTTGGAAATTTACATAAAGACATTAATATGCAGTTGCACTCGTAGTGATTCTTTCAAGAGTGATCAATTTATAGCCAACTTGCGCGTTATTTCCAAACATGAACAAAAGGTGCTGAGTTAGTAAAGCTTTCGAATCAAGTGACTGTTTAGAGACCCAAACATTTATCACATTGCAATATTGTCACTCATGTGATCTTTTTAGCGGATGTGCACAATCTACTGCACACCGCATGAAATCGGATTGCTAAAAGTTCAGATGGCATAAATTGTGTTAAAAAATGAAATTCTATATACAGTGAGCAAAATATTTCACAAAGCTGAAACGCAGCAGGGTATAAATTACCTAATAATCAGCGTCTCCCACTCGTCATGCGTTAAGGACGCGCTTCAACCTTAGAAAATCACGGTTTATTTCTGCGTTACTAAGGAATAGAGAATGAACACAGTCCTAAACAACACAGCTTGTGCGTATCAGTATATTTACTTTACTGCAGATATACTAATCGTTAAGCTTTGAATTTTAGGCGATTTCCTTGTGATTCTCCATGAAATTAAAAATTCGAAACGGCATTTCTGTGTTCCAACATAAAGCGTCACCAACATTGCAGATGATGCAACGGCTCCCTACTGGAAGGCGAAACTCGGCTGGATCCTGGAGCAGATTGGCAAGTTTCTGCAGCAGTCCGCACAGTCGTCGTCAGCCTTTTATTCCGCCGAAGATGCTGCTAAACAGTCTCAAGATGTCACCGTCGAGCACATTAGAAAAGTTGCAGAGATGCTCAACAAGGTAGCGGACACCATCCAAAAGGGAGAGAAGGTTAACCTCTTTCATTAGGGTCTGTGGTGCTTTAACTGAAGTAACGTAATTACTTGAGTGGGGAAGCTGTGTCACGTGACACCGTTGAGTGGACGTGCGTATATTTGCGTTATAGCCATGAGAGATGTAATCAAACTAGGCGTTAGAATTTCACAAAACAAAACGCAAGCTCTGGTTTCAGTTTGACCAAACCATTTGGCAATAAAATATTTTCGAAGCACTGGTGTATGCAATCATCAGTCTCTATTGCTTATAAAGTTTCGCATTTCAGTCTCTGACCAACATGTGCGTGGCTAAAACATACGCACGGTGGTGCGTTAAGGAAGCGCAATCCCGACAACACAGCGAAACTGCATTGCAAGCTATCAACGGTGTAGGTTACGGCTTGACGGAGCCCATGACTAACATGAAAAACCGAAGTTACTGCTCATAGGATGCGTATGAAGGCTCGGTTTTCTCGTTTGGGTCGCTGCCTTAGACATTACACACGCAGGCTTTCGACATAAAATAAACTGCGTCCATTCGGCGTGGCATCGGGTAGGCAAGCTTCCTTGGTACTTAGATAATGTTTATGCGACGTAGTAAGCAGTGGGCGATAAACGACCAGCATTTGCGCGGAAATGATACAATTTAACCACCGCTCGACTTCGATTTTCCTATCGCAACATTTGCCCCAAGACAAATATTGGACAGTGTAGCATTAATTTTTTTTAGCATAATTAACATTGCATCTTTTTCTGAAACTTACGTGCGCCTCTTCGAGCAATACTCCTGATCAAGGCGGATAGCCATATATTCCAAGAGATTTCTAAATATCTGTTGGAAATTGAGAGAAAGAAAAGCAGACCCCACAGCGCTAATTCGTACCCTGTACATAGTAGATTGAGCTCGCTGTCGGATAAGGAAGGGACAATGTGACGCATGCGATTCACTGACGAAATAATGGTGTTTCAGAAAGAACAAAGCCTATGTAGAGTATTTTGCACTGAAGCATCAATGGATGTGATTTATTTTTAGATAGCGCGAAAAATCGAACGCTTGTTCAAATATCACCCCGCTCTTTATCACACAATATCAGCAGTCAGGTGAGCACATGCCGAGCGGTATCGCCCTGTCGCCTTACAATCGCAAATGTGTGAAGCGCGCGCACGGGTCAAGCAGTGAAGGGGCGTATTGCTGCCTTGTATCTGGGGGCAAAAGTAGGCGTTTTCATGACACGCTGGAGGAGGCAACGGCAAGTTTGCTCAACGTGGGTCTTCCTAGAGGCTCACAGCCCTTCACAGCTTATGCCGAAAGTGCACTTCGCTTGATGCTTTGTTCGCCTTGCGGTGCACATGGTCTTTTTTTTTTTGGACCTTCAATCTTAGCAAGCCACACAGTCTGCTGAACTTGTCGGTAGTTTAATAAAGGCGTAGTTTACGGGCTCTTGCGTGTGAATACCGGATCTGATTATGAGGCACACCATAATCGAGAATACCCGCCGTTGTTGTTTAGTGGCCACGGTGTTTGGCTGCTAAGGAAGAGGTCGCGCGGTCGAATCCAAGGTACAGCGGCCACATTCAGATAGGGGCGAAATCGGAAAACACCCGTTTACTAAGATTGAGGTGAACGTTAGAGAACCCTACATGGCCCAAATTTCTGGAGTCCCCCACTACAGCGAGACACTTATCAGATCATGGTTATGGCTCGTAAAGCCCCATAATTTGCTTTTTTTTAATGGGCAACTCCGTATTATTTTGACGAGCGCGGTTTTGTAGCGTGCTCATAGATCTTAGAAAACGATTTTTTTTCATTCACCCGCCATCGATATGCGGCTGCCACAACAGGGATTGAATCTGCTGCTTCTAGCATCATAGATTACCGCTGTAGCCATGAAACTATCGCGGCCGGTCGTTGTTGGTGACGGTGTAACCAACCTGACACCCATTGTCTGTGTAAATCTTCTGCGCAAAAAATCCTGCAAGGACGAATTCACTTTTCGGTGCTTGCTGGGTATTGCGAACTCCTAAGAGGAAAGCACCAACGAGGGTTCTCGACTCGACCTGAATTAAATATTTTGTGCCACCTGCGCATGGGGAATATTGCCATTCATACGTTAAAGCTTAGCCATATCTTCTGATGTCAAGACAGGCGGAGAAGTTTCTCAGCAGCAGTGGTGCTTACGACAGGCATTACGAGCCCTCAGTATGCTGAGCTGAAGTCGATATGGTATTGTGATGGTTTTGATGCCTAGTGCAAGCAAGTTTGATCAGTCATGAAGGATTGGTTCACGTTGAAATAACGCACTTGTAGATCTTATTGAAGTTCATCGTAGACGGTGGAATGTGGGAAGACTTTAACAATTATTTCAAATAACTTGTGCTCTTTTATGACTTGATCATTTTCGCGCTGGTAAAATATAATTAATCTGTAACCCGTGTACCAAAAAAAACAAATAAACACCCGAGCAAGGCCGATCGATACTATAGGTCGCTTAAATTTGGCACAAGGCGCGACGTACCCATCTTACTATGACCCGTATTACCTACCCACGAACGTTTACTTAAGGATGATGACAGTTAACTGTAGGTAGAAGCTCGTTGCTGTTACATAAATGTCAACGCTAATGTCAAAGGAGTTCCTAAAATTCAAGCTTCTCTTTCCTTCCATAGGGTCTTTCAGGACACTGTCAAACAGGGTTGTAAGATTTTCGTAGTCTTTATGGTCGATTGAAATCCCCATGCGACACCAAAGCGCTTTCTGATGTGTCTTGCTTTTCCTATTAATTTATTCTTTGCTGCCGTGGTTCACTACCCAAACCAATGCTGAATTAACCACACCGGCGTTGCGCACATAAATACGGGGGGTTTCACGTAACTTGAGCAAAATGTTAAAGATATGCGAATGCCATGTAGCTGGACCGAACCAAGGCAATGTGCTTGCCGTGACCCGGAAATATTCATATTATCATTTGCATTGGTTTACATACATAGTCTTCTTATTTAATTAACTTCTCCAATATTAAAATCAGATGAAAAGTGCCAATGAGAAAATTGTAGAGCAACGTGAGAATCTCCCGATACAGCTTACTGTTGCTCAATATGTGCTAGGTAAAAGTGTTCTACCGACCGTAAAAGGAGCCAGCGATACTAGCAACGGTCCTCGAGTGGAGAGTCACGCGGATCTTCTGCGTGTATTCGCGGGCTTCTTTCAGACTCGGAAGGCAACTTTCACGCCGATATTAACTGAATAGGCTCAATTGTACTTGTAATATTTTTACATATGCTCGGTTTTTTTTGCTTCCATCTTTTGCGTCCGAGAGAAGACAACGAAGTACATCTTTGGCATGAAGATTTATTCCTTGCTCTTGCATCTTCATCAAATATTCCGCGTTTTCCAGGGAGACTCTTCACTTCATCGACGAAATCGTAGCATTCACCAGGCCCGCTAAGCAAGAGACTTGCTATGGCAAGCGTCTAGTGAGGCAACGTACGTGGTGGCGGCCCCAACGAAGTCATCAGTGATGCTAGTTACCTTGTCGTTATGAGCACTGTGTCTTCTTCGGCGCAGCCCAGACGCGAGCTCATTGAGAAAGCGAGGGACATTGTCCAGCAAAAGCGAGGACACCTTATTATACTCGGCCATAGGTGGCGATTCGTCAGATGACAGCTTTCAGACTGGGGTGAGTAGGAAAGCCGAACGAAGGATTGTGAAGGTGCATTCACCACCGAGGACACAGCTATCAAGACAAAAAGTGAACGCTGGCTGCACACCGCTCTATTCGTGCCCGAGGACTTCTCCGTGAGCCTTCGAGCACCTAACCAGCTAGCTCCCCCCGCCTTCGTCGAGGGGGTTGCGCCAAATAAAATTAAGGAAGTCCGATTAAACACGCGAAAAAATATCCTCACTGGGGAAGTGACACGTTGAATCGCACGGAAAAGCGTAGAAAAATAAAACATTTTGGCAGCACGGAAGTCCGATTGATTGTACCTATCAAAGGCGTCTGTATAGTGGACGTCATTTACGACATTGATTTGGCCATCACGAACTTGAAGCGGCCAATTGTCATCAAAGCTGCAACCGAAGGAGTTGGCAACACAGTTCTGAACACCAAGTCCAGTGGCTTGTAAATGCCGGATTTCCTCGTTCGGTCATCACCTAGGTGGCAGAAATCTTGCTGCAGAAGCTCAAACGGCGCAATAACCTCAACGTGAGTGAGGGAGGCGAGCAGGATCCACGAAGAAAGGCCAATGAGGTGCCCTGTCTCTGCAAGGTGAACCGCAACTTCAAGAAAGTGGCGAACAGGTATGAGGTTCCAGTCGTGTTTTACACCCCCACCAAACTGTCTCGCCTGTTCCACCGAATCACAGAATGCAGTACGTAAGTGTGCAATGTCAAGCACACAGAAACGCTGCGTGCAAAAGTGTGCCACTGCTTCGGTTTACCAGACACCGCAAAGTTGCGGAAAAGCATACTTCGGGCAGACCGGCTGTTGTGTGAACGACCGAATGAAGAAACACGCAAACACTTTAAAAAAGGATATGAGTGCCCATCTCTCACCACATTGCAGATCCTGCTGCTGTATGCCACGTTTTTCTATGGTGAGACTTCAAAGTAGGAGTATATAGAGAAAGACCCGGGCGGGAAGTGCTGGATGTATATCACATTCGCGTTAGTCGTCAAGCTGGCGTTAGTCAAACACCTGCTTCTTTATATGACGCATAAATGAAATTGGTATTTCTGTCGCAAACAAAATGACTTGTTGCTTGCTCTTTGCCACCCGCTAGTGCCGAGAGGCACGCGGTGTATATGTAGCAAGCTTCGTGCCTAATAAATAGCTGTGAGTATAGCGCCGTCTTTCTTGCACTTCTGCTTGTCACTCAGAACCTTTCTGTGTCCGTTTTTTCTGCGCTACAATATCATATCATCCACAGAACAGCTAAAAAGAAAAAGGAAATTGAGGAAGAATGAAAAAAAATAATTGAAGCATGAAAAATGATTGCTTGCGAAATGCCGAGTTAGGGACAGGGTAAACCAAGACAGGAACACGACACAGTTAAGGAGTCGGGAGCTAGAGGTATCACTAAGTATCACTATGTTCTAGAAGTACTAGAAGAATCAGTTAGTAGAAGTATCAGTAAGTTTTAGAAGTACTAGAAGTATCACTAAGTGATCAACCAGCGAACCGGTGTGTATGCGATCGGGCCCCCACAGGCCTCTTAGACGCTAGCAATTCTGCCAGGCAAGGAGTCGTAGAAGGCGACGACCATGTTGTACGCAGCCCGGAGGCCATACCAATCTGTGTCGATGGCTTGCAAAAACAGCTCTCCCATTGAGCTTGCTGCATATACAAAAACGCGCGCTCAATGGTTATCACTCACGGCTTTTTACCTGGCCGCCTCATTACAAGCATTAATCACGATGGGACGACGCTGCACTGGCCTCCGTGGCAATGTTATATTAAAGTCTCATAGGCATGCAGCGCAGTCCTGGCGGCTGGAAGCAAATGCAAAAGGCGGGAAATGGAAGAAGGAAACGGTGAGCATCAACACGGCTCTTCTTGCTGCGCATGCGCAGTGGACACTTATCTCGAACCTAGGGGCTAACGTCAGACAACGCTCGCTTGCTCCATAGAACCCCGTGGGTGCGTTCTAGAGAAGGCTGCTCACCTCAGTACAATATGTATTTACAGCATTCCTTCAAGAGAAAACAGGGGAAGGTGGGAGGTGAAAATTCAAGATGTTGAGCAAAACGAGAACAAGGCATACGTTCAAGTAGGATCAAATTGGCGATCGACAGAGATTGAGACAACTTCGTCCTATTGCTCTTCATTGCAGCTACGAGGAGGCAGCGTTTATATGTGGCCATCCCACATCATGAACTACGGGGGTAGGAGCATCATCTACGTAGTGGTATTTGAAGGAGTGAAGTAGGCCTACATGAAGCATGCAACTTGTGGCTGACGACGACGCTGAGGGACCGGTAGGAACGATCTCGTTTGTGAAATTAGTAACTTGTTGCAGCACGTGGTATCCATCAGCTTAATGTGACAATTGCTTTTAGGAAAGCCCTACGTGGTGGATGGGTGAACAAAGAAGCACCAAGGCATCCGAAGCAAATTGTGGGTCTCCATATCTCCATATCGCCAATCACAAATGCGTCTTTGAGTTTCCGTAAATGGACATAGAAGGGGGGTGGGGGCTTGCTGCCGCGTGGTTTGAGTGCCGACGATGGCTTCGCTGGCATATTAGCATATGATAATGGCAAGTAGAAGTTTTTATAATGTGGCTAATAAAATAGTAATATTTCACTAATATGTACCAATACTAAAAACCTAATATACAGTGCAGTTAGTAAAGAACAATGCTGAAGAAGCCAACTTTTACACAAGGGGACGAATACTGGGTACATAGGCTGCATGCATTCGGAAGAACGTTGCACATACAAGAAATGAATCACAGATACACACAAAATAAACGAACAGGTTTCTTAAAGGAAAAATTTTTCGATGCACACCGGTATAGTATCGGACATGAATATGGTGGCCCCTCCAGCAGAGAGTTCCATTCGTTCACGCTGCTTGGAAAAAGAATCATTGCCATTCCACTTGGTGAACGTGGATGACCAGTTCAGTTGTGTATGTGGGCCCCATAATGGTGAACAGTCCATTGCTGTGCGCCAAACACCGTATGCACATAAACGGAAGGCGAGACGCCACTCGCCGCTCCGCCATGATATTGAGCCTCGAAAGATGATGTGGTACCGTGGGTATACACACAACCACGTAATGTTGCGAAACGCGACACGACGCCTTTTACAAACGAATCGCGACACGCAGAACACGCACACACGTCGCCGCTCTCTGAGGGCGTACACTGCTTCACCGTAATTATGCCGATCGTGCGGTGGTCGACGTCCCACAGGGCAGTAGTGCTTTTGAGGCCAATCACAACCACAAGCGGCCACACGCAACAGAGGCCACACAAAATCGGTTCCCCCACAAGCTCCCTCTGAAACCTGGCCGTTGCTCCGCTGAAACGTTCCAAGTTGGACGTATGAATGGTTCGCATTGCTCTCCATGTCGCGGTCCTTGCGGCCAGCAGGTTTACGGAACCGCCACCACGGGAGAGCGGAAGGAATGAAAAAGGCATAGGCAAGCGCTTGGAATGACCAAAAAGAGAGGGCGGTGCAAACGTAGACATGACCGACGTGCGTCAAAGTGAAGTATCTTTATTTACTAGCTTAATATCTGATACGGGTTGTTTTTGGCCTAAGATATTAAACTAATTTTGGCAAGTCGGCGGAATGCTTATAGTCTTCTTCACCTCCACCATGGGTCGCCCGGTATGGCACTATCTTCGGGATCCATCCACGTATAGGGAGAAATTCTCTGTCTTCAAGGATCACTAGAGGCATGCAACCTTTGTCTACAACTTATCCATATAAAGCTTCGCAGTAAAAGTTAACTAGAAGGAATTAATGCAAGCGACTATTCTAGTTAGCCTGGCTTACGGAGTTCTATGTACGCTTACGGGTTTATTTCTAGCTCATGTCATACACGAGATCAAATCGTGAATAGATAAAATGGTCTCGTCTTATGCAGCGTCAAGGCTTGAGGCCTCTAGCGTCCCTGCCGGCGTTTGTCATAGCATAAGTACTGAACTTTTACATATTTCAGGGTGCTATTCTCGCTTCGCAGCCGCAGTTGTCCCTCTAGCTGCCTAACGCCATGTCACCTCCGTGTATTGTCATAACGCCACGCAAGGAGCACGAACGCTACTCTAAGTCTTGTTATTGCATTCAATGCTTCGCCTTCAGTTAAAACTGCCTTTTTTACGCGATGGTTTCGCGAATTTTATGGGCCCCATCAGTGCCTCTGTAAGCTGAAATGCTGAACCATGAAATTGATTCACACGTGTAAATAAAATGAAGGAAGAAGAAAAGTATCTGGAGTAGCAACACACCTTTTTATCTACATAAGATACTTCTCCTTGAGAGGCTCTTTCATTATGCTCTATCATAGTATTATCGAAAGAGAGAAAACTCATTTTGTCAGAGATTCATTATTGTGTAACCGTTCTTTCGTACTCCAATAATGTTGGAAAAAACAATCGTAAAGCACAACGCAAAAATTTTTCTTGGATATTGTTGAAGCTACGCACATCCACTTGACTATAAAGGGGGAATGAAGGTGGAAAGGTGCCTGCGAATCTCTGTGCTCAGTTTATTGCAAAAGCACTGCCTGTTTTCATAAAAAATTGTTACACCAAGGTGAAGTGTCAATGTTATCACGAAATGCCCGTCGATACCCATATCAGCACCTGATGTAAAGGTATACGAAATGACAAAAGGGTGCCTTGATATGAGAGGGCACAATCTATACCTGTATCGAATTATATAAAGCTGGACCCAACTCAAGGAATAGCGGAGCCCTGGTTGCATCGAGTGAGCGACAGGTAAGGTTGGCACAATAGATTTTACTCTTCACTCTTCATATCAGGATGCATGTTGCAATAATGCATTTATTTGAACTGTCTGAACATTTACTTTGTCTATGGAAGTTTCCTTTCATGACTATATTGAGAAATTATTTATTACTTGACGTTACATGTGTGTTTCAACGTTTACGACTTCATTGTTTCCTTGACACATTTTCTGTTCTGATATCCTGCATCGATTTTTTTCGCGTTACCTCACTTGTCGAAGCAGAAAACAAAGCAAGAAAGATAACTTGTGCTAACTGAAATATCGAGACACACTGCGTCAGTTTTCTTCTGAACGGATATGAGCTCATTTCTGACTTCTTTAGCATATTGCCTTTAAATTCTAATAAGGGCAGTCTCTGAATTACAAAAATAAATATTCATTTGGTTTGAAGAGAGAACTGATGGTTTTTTTTAGATTGCATTTCACCTCTCCTGAGCGAAGCGAAGGCTAAGCTATTGGACATATCCTAGCTAATTAAAACAGGCGCGCCGACCCGCTAAAATACCATCAATTACAGCAATAAAACGGCCTAAGTTCTGCAGCTGCTTCGACAGGTAGCGACTATTTCAGGTGATATATGCTATTATGTATTTGCTTTTCAAATACATACACCTTTAAAGATGGCTCTCATGAGTAAGAGCGGAAACATTAACGCAAGGATGAGCTACTAGTAATAATACTTAATATAAAAAATTTGTCCCTTTGAATTTGTAATGATAGAAACTTCACTTTATTCTTTTATAGATCTTAAAATAAAAAAAATGAAGAAAGCTGCGTGCCTTCTGGTTCTTATGCTTGCAGTTACAGCCACGTGTAAGTATGTATATAGTATAACGGCTTTGCTGATATTCATCTACCTATGGTGCGACTGCATGTTGCTGACGGTTCAAAATGTTCCTCTGTATTTCAGATGGAAGCCCTCGGTAAGCGTTGACGACGTTGTTTGTTTAAACATATTTCGATTACAAGCGTGAACAATGCGCAAAGATAAGTGTTAGATGTTCGCACTATTGTGCTGTGTGTTCAACACGCTGTTTTTTTCTACGACAGGATCCGCATAAATGAAGATGACCATGGTAAGTAGTGCCTGATATATGATATACAATATATCTGCACTGCAGCAGAAAAATAATAAAGCCACCGGCACGGCATTCGTAGTGTATATATTCTTGAGTTATATTTACTGTTTTGATAAGTGGTGTGCGAAGAGCAGCCGCCGGTTACTGTTCTAGATGTCTGCAAGCACGTCAGCAGTCAGTGTGTAGTTAGTAACTCTTATCCTGCTACCTTCGCTTTTGACACTTTCACACTCGTATCTGATTCATTGCCCTTGTGATATACTATATGCCACATTTGAAGCGTCGCGTCAAATGTTGTGACCTCTCTCCAGACTATTATGATAATTCAGACAAACTGAATGTTTTATAGAAATTTCCATGGACTCGTTGATATGCAGTTGCTCCAGTAGTTATGCTTTCTTTAAGGTTATCAATTCATACGTAACTTGCGCGTTATGTGCGTACATCCGCAAAGGGTATTTCATTTAGTAAAGCCTTCGAATCATGTTTCTGTTCAGCGGCCCAAACTTCTATGACTTCGCAGTAATATGAGTCATGTGATAAATGTTATCATATAGTTGATGCGCGTAAGCCCCTGCGCACCGTATGAAATCGGATTAGTAAACCTCCAGATTGCGTGCAAAGTATTAAAAAAGAGAATTCTATCAATAGTAAACTAAATATGTTAATAAACTGAAACGTATCAGGGTATAAATTATCTAGATAATCAGCGTCTCTTTTCGGTTTTTTTCAATCAATCAATAAGTTTATTATTATTGTACATTATTAGAATCACAAAGGAAATGTAATACAGAAGGAGATCCCAAAGTAACAACATTTAGGGGGACCTTTTTTATAACATGTATAAAAATTTAAAATATGCGATTAATGACGACGGTAAGAACAGCGGGAAAACGCAAATCAACATATTAGAAGTAATTCGTCAACCATCTGGTGGTTGAAGATTACAGATAAATGAGCAAGAACTTTTTCATTGATGTACACATGACAGTACGCAAATTACAGCAACTGAACAGGAATATGATGATTATATAGCATCAGCACTTCGCAATCCAAAAATGCAAAAAAATGAATTTATGAACGACTAATAATCTAGGAACATAGACCAGTATGTGCTACGGATGCGCTTCAACCATAGAAAATCACCGTTTATTTCTGCGTTACTGCGTAAAAGCTGATCAACACATTAGTAAAAACATAACGAGTGCATATAAATATGTTTACGTTACTTCTCATATAAAAAATCGTTAAGCTTTAAATTTTTAGGCGATTTCCTTTTGACTTCCCATGAAACGATAGCATCGAAGCGCCATTTCAGTGTGTTAACATAAAGCATCACCTTCGTTGCAGGTGACGCAACGGCTCCGTACTGGAAGGGGAAACTCGGCTGGATCCTGGAGCAGATTGGCAAGTTTCTCCGACAGTCGGCAGAGTCGTCGCCAGCCTTATATTCCTCAGAAGATGCTGCTACCCAGCCGGAAGATGCCACCATCGAGCAAACTAGAAAAGTAACAGAATTGCTCAACAAGGTAGCGGACACCGTTGAAAAGGGAGAGAACGATAACCTCTTTCATTAGTGGCTCTTGTGCTTTCATTTCACTAATGTAATTACTTCAGCCGTGAAGCTTTGTCAGGTGACACAAATGGAGTGACAACTGCCTGTCTGAGCGTTATAGCCTGGAGATATATGCAAACTAGGCGTTAGAGTTTTAAGAAATAAAATACAAGCTCTGGTTTTGCTTTGAACGAACCATTTGGCAATAAAATAATTTAAGAGCACTGCTCTGCAATAATTCTTCGCTCACAAGATGGTTCGACGCTGGACGCGAGACGCCGACGCTGGAGTTTCTACGACATGGCGGCCTTAACGCGGTCGTATTAAAATCTATTCCTAACATAAAACACACTGCCTTGCTATTTCAGGCCCCAGATGGATGCCTAAGGACCAAAATATTCTGCAACAAATATACGAAAGATGGCGAGTCATGCGCCTGCTGCAGCATATTTTCGGATACAACACAGCACATCCCAATAGGATTCAGCTGTCTAGACCCGTAGGTAATGTGCACTTTGGAAAAGCGCTGGTTTTAAGAGCGAATGAAAACACTTGCCGGTCAGCAGTAGGAACACGCACGAGATGTTTAGAAAATTAGCAGGAAAAAAAGCTTGAAAGTGGTATTCGCGACAGGATCCATTACAGGTATAGGCAACTGAACAAAGTAGATATGGGGGTTTTAAGGAAGCGAGAAAGCATTTGGGAGCTGTCAGTGAACCGTTATACTGATCGCTAATCTGATTAGGTCCAGCATGCAAGGGGACTATTTGTTACTGCCGCGTTTTGTAAGAGAGGCCAATAAGGTTCCCCTGCATCAGCAGCAAACCAAATCTATTACGCTTCGCAATCGGCATAATGCCGCAGGCCCCATAAACGAAGAACGTCGCTGCGCGCGAGAGACGACATGATGCAGCATGTCCAGAAGAATGTGCGAGATGACGAGCCCAGATGCTGTACACTGCTGATCCATGTCGCGTTGCGACTCTGGCGATGCGATGGGTCGCTACACTACTTGAACGCTAATCACGTTAACGTCGACAATCATTTAGAGAAAGGTTCCGGCGGAATTTTTTTCTAATCAACAGTGAGTCAAGGAGGATTAAAAAATTAAGGGGTTCTACGTGCCAAAACCACTTTCTGATTATGAGGCACGACGTAGTGGAAGACTCCGGAAATTTCTGTCCACCCCTGGGGTTTTTTAGCGTGCACCTTGTCGGGCCCTTGGGCCCTCTCTGCAGCGCGCACGGGGGAAGCTTTTGAAACGCGCGCCACAACGGCACTCGTCGCATGGAGCATGCGCACCGATCACGTATCGTAAGAACTCGAGCGGGGACTGCCGGGAAGGGAGCTGCCCGATAAGAAGGCAGCGAAGACGGCACTCTGGGCTTTTTGGCGGGGCGCGGGCCTGGGGAGGCGCTGGTGGGGCGTGGCCCGTCTAGGTTTCTTTCCGAGGGTGCTGCAGAGCAAGGGGGAAAGCGTCTTTGCATTGTGTCTGCATGAAAGAGTGCTCTTGTTCGCTTTTGGAACTGTGTCTGCGCGCCTGGTTCGGTCCTTGCCTGCTTTCTGCGCTTTATGCATTCTGTTATCGACCGAAAGATTGTGTTTGTTGGTTTGTAACGGCCGTTCTTTCGTCGCTCTCTTTGGCTTGTATATTTTGTTGCCTCGCTGTTTTGCTGCTTGCTTCTTTGCTTTTGCTGGTTTTTGTTGCTTTGTTTCTTTGCTGCTTGCTTCTTTGCCTTGTTCTTTTCTGCTATTGACCGCGAGGCTGCGGTAATTTTGAGTGTTACATTCTATCGTAAATTAAAGCGGTTTTTGTTCCTTGCGCCTTTGGTCCTTTGTCGTGCTGGTCGCGGCTCGCGGACCCCCTGAGCGAAGGCGACGGGCCTTCATCTGGCGCCCAACGTGGTTTTATTCTTTGTCGTTGTTTATCTGTTTGTTCTGGAGTACCCTTCCGCACCACAGGGACCACGAGCACGGGAACAAGGGAACCGCCCCCATCTCGAGGCAGCTGGCAATTCCCCCTAGGCCGACTTCTTTCGCTCCGTCATCGGGTCCCACAGCTCACGCACCTGTACCCTACCCCCCTGACCCGCGTAAGCTCACTGAAAGTTTTTATACTACCTCTCGCTCTCCTTGCGCCCCGCTATTCCGCGCCATCCTGCCTCCGCAAAACCCCTTGACCATTCCCTCGGACCGCTTTGCCCGTCCAGTTTCAACACCAAAGATGCAGCGCCGGCATTTTAATGCGACTACGTTCACGTAAACTCAACAAGGGCGCGGTTGAAAACCATACTCGCCAAACCACAAGTACGATGCCTGATAAAAAGGACCAGGGCGCGCCCGGACAAGATATGTCCAGCATTATTGCCCAGCTGACCGCGCTGCTCGAGCATCAGACAAACATAACTCCAGCAGCCAACTTCCGTTTGCAGCTCGCTGTGCCTACATATGAAGGCCACACAGATAAGAAATCGGTGGCGGACTTCCTTCAGGAAATGCAAGATTACCCCGACGCGCAAGCCATTACGGATGACTTTCTTCTTCAGCGCGTTTTGCCCGTTGCCCTGACTGGGTCCGCCGCCCGCTGGCGTCGTCGCCAGTCATTCCAAAGTTGGACACACTTTGAGCAGCTACTGCGAGCAGAATTTCTCCCCCCAGACTACGTCGTCCGCATGAAAGACGAGCTTCGCGCCCGTAGTCAGGCGGAGGAGGAAAGCCTCCAAGAATACATACGGTCCTTTCAGGAGCTTTACGAGCGCGCAGATCCTTCAGCACCCGAAACGGAAAGAGTCACCCGGGCAATCCGGCAATCTCACCCACGCTTTCAGGCTTATCTAAGGGGCCGTACCTTCTCTTCGATTGACGATCTGGCTAAAGCGGCGTCCGATATTCAGGCGGCGACGTTGGCAGAGCTCACTTACCAGCCTCCACCTCCGCCTCAAGCCTCCCTCGAGCCGTCTTGCGCGTGGCACGGTTCTCAAATTGCAAGCCCGGGGAATATGGTACCGCCTGCAAGGGCGCTAGACCCATTCATTCACCGCACCTTTGCCACCCAGGTACGTTTCCGGCCTCCGGTCCGGGAACCTGCAACAACGTTGCCAGGCACTCGGGGCCGCAGCGGGCCTGTAGCGGCTGCCGCCCAGTCAGGCGCAGAAGGTACACGCAGGAGCATTCCAGTCTGCTTCCAGTGCGGAGGACGAGGCCACTACAAGAGCCAGTGCCAGAGCCCCCCGGGCATCCTCCAGCAGGGAAACGACGAGGGCCGGCGGTGGTGAGCAGCTACCAGTCGCCGCCAACGACCTACAGCGCCGCGACGTCCCCTCGCAACGGGCAGGCTCCGGAACGACCTCTCCGGCAGCAGCCTACCCTCACGCGGTGTTGCTCGCAACATCGAAGCATCTTGCAGCAACTGCCAAGCACCGATCGGGGGCAGGCGTTTCCAAGACTACGAAAAGCCGCGTGTTTTGGTCGTCTCACCATCCTGCTGTCACGGCGCTGAGCCGCGGACAACCTCGGCAGCGGAGAGGTGGAAAGAAACAGCTCCTCACACTCGAACCACCACCGGCATCAACGGTAGTATCTGTACCGGAAAGGTGTCACCCCCCCAGATCGAAGGCCCAGGATCTCGGACAAATGGTGAGGTCTTTGCCGTCCACGTTCAGTCTTCTTGACGACCACCTTGAGAAAGCACCATTGGTAGCAGTCAGAATGACCGGAATAGAAGTACCTGCTATTTTAGACACCGGCTCTGCTGTTTCCGTTTTCGGCGATCGTGTTAAAAGCGCCTGCGAGACGAAACGTCTACAGTTACGAAGTGTAAACACGACCCTTCGCATGGCATCCGCTCACGTGGCGTCCGCTACGGCAGCAGCCCGGTTAACGGTTACCATGAATGATAGAAAATTCCGGCAACGCTTCCTACACCTTCCAGGACTTTCTTGTCCTGTGATTTTGGGCCGTAACTTCATAGCCAAAGCAGGAATCGTTCTCGATCTCTCTAAAGGCACCTACCAGTACGGCATGCATGCACATCCACTCAAGTTCATGACTAAGCCAAGAGAACCACAGTCAAATCTGTTTACCGCCAATATCTCTGCGGTCTCCGAGACTGGTAGTGGTATTCTCACTGTTCTGAAGTCTTTCACAGGATCTCCGGCGGAGAAGACCAAAATTGAGACGGCGCTTAAACCATTTGCCGAAATGTTCACGGAAGCTCCTGGCAGCGTTAATGTGCTGACTCATAGGATAGACACCGGATGCGCCCGCCCAATTCGTTTCAACCCGCGGCCCCTGAGCATCCACAAGCGAGCACTTCTCGATAGTGCGCTAGACGAAATGATCGCTACCGGTGCAGTAAGACCGTCTAAGAGCCCCTGGGCATTCCCAGTTGTACTAGCACCTAAGAAAGATGGCACGGCGCGCTTGTGTGTCGACTACCGTCGGTTGAACGCTGTCACAGTTCGCGACTCGTACCCCTTCCCATCAATCGATTCAGGGATGTATTCACTTGGGTCCGCAAAGTTCTTTACTACTTTAGACTGCAGCAGGGGCTTCCTGCAAATTCCGATCGCCCCCTGTGATATTGCAAAGACTGCATTCACTTGTCATCGGGGCTGTTCGAATTTGTCCGATTGCCTTTCGGTTTGTGCAATTCACCAGCAACCTTTCAGCGTGTAATAGATATTGTGCTTCAAGACGCCAAATTCAATTATGCGATGGCTTACATGGATGACGTGGTAGTGTTCTCGAATACCCTGGATGAGCATCTCCTTCACCTAACCACCGTTTTACAAAGAATGCAGGCCGCAGGCATCACCATTAACCCCCGGAAGGTTCAACTGGTTTCGACCAGAATCAACCTCCTAGGTTTCATTGTCGAGCAAGGCACATTCCGACCTGACGAGGAGAAACTCCGGGCCATACTGCAGCTTCCACCACCAACAGACGTCAAGAGCCTGCAGCGGTATTTGGGCATGGTGGGCTTCTACCGCCATTTTATCCCAAACTGCGCTGACCTGGCAAGACCTCTCCACCAGCTCCTACGGAAAGGTACCAGTTGGTACTGGACTGACGTGGAGCAGGGATCATTTCGAGCTCTGTCATCGGCTATCGCCGATACCGCATGTCTGCTGCTTCCCGACTTCAACCTGCCATTCATCGTGCAGACCGATGCAAGTGAGTATGGCATCGGCGCAGTCTTGCTTCAGAAGCACCAAGGGAAGCTTCACCCTCTGGCTTTTGCAAGTCGCACTCTCACAGGAGCAGAGCGGAACTATACTGTAACAGAGAAAGAGTGCCTAGCAATTGTATTTGCACTAAAAAAATTTGACATGTATCTGGATGGGGCTGACTTTACTATTCAGACTGACCACCAGGCGCTGACGTGGCTGTCAAAGCTACAAAACCCAGCCAGCCGTTTAGCCCGTTGGGCCCTCTCTCTTCAGAAGTATAATTATAGAATAGAGTACACGAAACGCACCTTCAACAAGGTAGCTGACGCCCTGTCCCGAGCACCACTCTCCGGGGATGGCGAGCCGGCACCCGAAGTCTTGGCTGTGGCAGTGCCTGTGGATGCCTGGGGAACACTAATCTGCCGCCAGCAGTTACTCGACGCCCAGCTAATCGACGACCAGTGCTACTTGATACGCAATGCACTGGACGGCGCCAGCCCTGCCGGTAGCTGAAACTACGACTGCTACATGCAAGCAGAAGATGGCCTGCTCTTGCGGTATATACCTGCTGCCGATACGGATTGCGGTGAGTCCCCATTCCGTGTCGTTGTGCCTAGCAAGCTGCGCAAGCCTTTTCTAGAGTACTTTCATGACACCCGGCTCGCCGGTCATAGCGACGGCAAGAAAACATTTGAGAAGTTGTGTCGCGTCGCGACATGGCCGCACATGAGAAAGCATGTCTTCAGATACGTTCGCACATGTCCTACTTGCCAGACCGTGAAACCGAGGGTAGGGAAGCCACCAGGCTTCATGCAACCAGTTGAGAGCCGATACCCATGGGAAATTGTGGCATGTGATGTTATGGGCCCATACCCCAGGTCAGCTAAAGGGAATCGATACTTGTTAGTGGTCACTGACCATTTCTCCAAATGGGTAGAGCTGTACCCGCTACGCAAGCTGGATTCGAAGATAATCTGGGATAGGCTGTTGGAAGCATTCACCCGTTTCAGTTTCCCAGCCCAGCTTATCACAGACAATGCCACATATTTCACCGGCAGGATATTCGTTGACACTTGCAAAGCTCTTGGCGTGCAGCACAAAAGGACGACACCCTACCACCCTCAAGCCAACATCACGGAGCGTGTCAACAGAAACCTTAAGACAATGCTGGTGGCTTTCACCGAGCGGCACAAGGACTGGGACGTTCGTATCCAGGAGATGGCTTTCGCCACAAGGACCACAGTAAACCGGTCGACAGGGTTTACGCCAGCGGCTATTCTTCTCGGTCGCGAGCTCCGTTTTCCTATTGAGCATGCATTCACCAACGGCTCTGAATTACCAACTCGCAATTATTCCACGTTCACACAAAATCTTTCCAGCGGCCTGGCCCACACTCTGAAGGAGGCCAGGGAAAACTTGGACCTTGCCCGCCTGGAACATAGGAACCAATACAACAAAGGCAGGCGGCCCCTGGAGTTCGCGGTTGGCGACGAAGTGCTCAGGCGCACGCACCCACCCAGCGATGCTGCAAAAGGGTTTGCTGCTTCGCTCGCGCCTAGATGGGATGGTCCTTACGTGATTACGAAACGTATCTCTAGCTTGGTGTACCTACTGCGGGAAAAACATGGCAGCAGAGTAATAGGCCCCGTAAGCTTGCACGACCTCAAAGCGTACTGCGAGCGCCCATCAGACAGCTAACCGTGCTTCAGTCATTATACGAGTTCAGCGGTTAACGCGGTTGTGCCCTACATCCGGTATCTGTTAATCGCGACGTTTTTACGTAAGCTGTCCTTGGATATCCTCGCCTTACGCAGAATGCCACGCTACCATTCCAACGGGCGTGACCAGCCTGGCTTCCACGGCGGCCCATCCAAACATCACCTACGTCGTCGGCCTCTCACCCAGGCGACCGATGTGCGCTAGCGTTGGGCGAAAAGTGCATTGTCTCTGAAAGAGCGCACGCCTTGAGCGCATGCCAATTGGAGCCGTCACGTGCAGCTCCGAACGACGCCAGGCACCATTCCAGCCCATCGCGTGCCAACTGCCCCGAACATTTTGCTTCGCAACAGCCGTGATATACTCGACTAGGACGATGCATGGTGCAGTTGGACATAGTGTTGTTGCATAGTGTTGTTGCATAGTGTTGTTGCATAGTGTTGTTGCATAGTGTTGTTGCATAGTGTTGTTGCATAGTGTTGTTGCATAGTGTTGTTGCATGGTGTTGTTGCATGGTGTTGTTGCATGGTGTTGTTGCATGGTGTTGTTGCATGGTGTCGTTGCATGGTGTTGTTGCATGGTGTCGTTGCATGGTGTCGTTGCATGGTGTCGTTGCATGGTGTCGTTGCATGGTGTCGTTGCATGGTGTCGTTGCATGGTGTCGTTGCATGGTGCTGTCGGACGCCCAGGCGGGTGTCCGGTCTTGTACGGGGGGGAGTGTCGGGCCCTTGGGCCCTCTCTGCAGCGCGCACGGGGGAAGCCTTTGACACGCGCGCCACAACGGCACTCGTCGCATGGAGCATGCGCACCGATCGCGTATCCTAAGAATTCGCGCGGGGACTGCCGGGAAGGGAGCTGCCCGATAAGAAGGCAGCGAAGACGGCACTCGGGGCTTTTTGGCGGGGCGCGGGCCTGGGGAGGCGCTGGTGGGGCGTGGCCCGTCTAGGTTTCTTTCCGAGGGTGCTGCAGAGCAAGGGGGAAAGCATCTTTGCATTGTGTCTGCATGAAAGAGTGCTCTTGTTCGCTTTTGGAACTGTGTCTGCGCGCCTGGTTCGGTGCTTGCCTGTTTTCTGCGCTTTATGCATTCTGTTATCGACCGAAAGATTGTGTTTGTTGGTTTGTAACGGCCGTTCTTTCGTCGCTCTCTTTGGCTTGTATATTTTGTTGCCTCGCTGTTTTGCTGCTTGCTTCTTTGCTTTTGCTGCTTTTTGTTGCTTTGTTTCTTTGCTGCTTGCTTCTTTGCCTTGTTCTTTTCTGCTATTGACCGCGAGGCTGCGGTAATTTTGAGTGTTACATTCTATCGTAAATTAAAGCGGTTTTTGTTCCTTGCGCCTTTGGTCCTTTGTCGTGCTGGTCGCGGCTCGCGGACCCCCTGAGCGAAGGCGAGGGGCCTTCAACCTAAATCTAGGCACACGGGTGTTTTCGTACTTCGCCCCCATCGAAATGCGGCCGCCGGGGCCGGGATTCAATCCCGCGACCTCGTGCTCAGCAGCCCAATACCGTAGCCACTGGGCAACCACGGCGGGCATCGTGATGTGAACGAGGATGCCATGAGCGCTAGCTGTCATGACCACTTATCTCCATAATGAATAGAAGGTCGAAGACAAGCAAATACCCCCAGATTCAGATAAGGCTGCTTGCCAAAAGGTCCGTACGAGTCTGAAACTTGTTTTGTACAACTCCACTGATAACTTCACTGATAACTTGTGCGCACTGTCTTGTTTGGATTCCAATTTTGCGTGATTTCGCCGTCAGAAAACAAAATCACCTTTATTCAAGGCATGACCTACCACGTTGCAAAGGATAAATTTTTGCTTTTTGCATAATTCAAAGAATGTTCGTTCCATGGTGGCTAGT
This sequence comes from Dermacentor variabilis, assembly GCF_050947875.1. Lineage (NCBI taxonomy): Eukaryota > Metazoa > Arthropoda > Arachnida > Ixodida > Ixodidae > Dermacentor > Dermacentor variabilis. Next base: position 161,388,161 of record NC_134569.1, on the reverse strand, counting down.
TCCCCTGCATCATGAACCTGAATGGCGCCTCTTGTAGTTATAATTTGACCATGCTCTATAATGAAGAAACAGTGGGAATTCGAAGGCAAAGGCAAAGGTCGAACAAAGTGGGCTGCGCTATTAAGGTTCTGGAGAGCATTATCCTGTGTTCTATTCAACATAATGAACCCATACTTAACGTTCATGGTCATATAAATGTATTTTAATATTTTCTTTCAGGAAGTGCAGGCTTCAGGTAAGGGAGCTCGGAAATTTGTCCTTTTCAATCAGTTTCAAACGACCCGCGTTTTTTCCCATCTTTGGTGCATTGTTCTCGTTTTTGAATGAACATAATCCTCGACATGCCACGGGTTTTAGCACTGACGTACCCGACTTGTAGTACTCCCTGCCAGACAACAAGTTGATGCAATGTGTCAAGCAGTCTATAACAGAAGGTAATGATAAACAGTTGTTTATTAGTAACCGTCTTCTTTCCATTCAAAGTTTCATAAAAATTATATCATTTTACTTAAACTCCACGTACGTAGGATCTTTCTACAGTAATCTGGCGTTGCTAGTGGTTCTAGCTCTGCGCCTGTTCACAGCCACTTTTTTTGCCTTATGAGGGCTGGACTATTCAAAAGAACATCAGGGACTTGGTTGCTAAGGCTGTGTGATCTGCTGATGATTTTCTTGTTATTGTGAAAACTTTTGACGTACTAATAAGAGTCGTTGATGTGTTAAAGGTGTTCAGGGAGTGTGATGAAGGCCTCAACTTCACGTGTGAACAGCCCGTTGAAAGTGAGCTGCAGTTTTTGGACTGAAAGATAGTATGTTCTGCGGCAGATTACGTTTGCTGGGAGTATATCCCTAATGATCCTAATTAGGTTTACTTCTGTTCACTAGAAAGTAGAAAAAATTGGTATTTGTATCCCTTGCATGCACTTTTATTTGTTTAAATCATGCAACCACAGGGTGTAACATAGTTTTGAGAAGCAACTATGTAGAATAAAGGAATGCAGGGTGGCCCTACTGGTGTTATCACAAGAGCTTGCGAAAAGGCGGCAAAATCAGTTGAAGGCATTCCTAAAAGAGCAAAAGTTGACGATGTTCCTCAGAGTAGAAGGAGTGCAATTTCACTTCCTTATGGGCCTAAGGTAGCACACGCGTTAAAGAAAAGGATGGAGAACACCTAAGCTTCGCTTTTAAATGTGGAACTTGACATCATTCAAAGATCCCTGTCTGCTTCTCACGCTTCCCGGAAACTAGAGCGTATGTTACCTTAATCTTTACCGGGAAACGCTGGCCGCGAACACTATGCGCAAACGCGGACTTTCTGGTAGAAGCAAGCCGTGATGCGGCGGAGGCGAGTGCCATCTGGGTGTACTGCAAGGAACCGGGCGCGCTGCGCCGCGCCGCTCCGTGGGCCACAGAAAAGGCAGGGCTTTTATTGGCCAATGATATCGACTATCCCACGCGGCGCGGTATGCAACCTGGGCAACGGGATACGATTCCAGACCTGACCTGGCCCTCTGGCAACAACATTAAGGATTGGTGGTGCAGGCCATGAGACAATGGGTAGTGATGATTAATCAATTGAGTTGAGCTAAACTCGACTCTTAGAAAACGAAGACTCACTACCCAAACAGTCAATTGGCGAAAGGTCAGACAGGCACTCGATTAACATCTAGAGGAACTTCCTGTTGAGGACCTCCTGCGCAGGGCCTAAGAACAAGCCACCACTACCACACTGGTGACAACAGATGTCACCACGCCAGATGCCCACCTCCTCAACCTCTGGGAGAGCAGGAAGCAGGCAGAGCAAGAATACCTATTATCAAGAAAGGAGTATAAGAAATTGCTGAATTTGCGCAAAAGACCAGCAGAGGAGAGACGATACGCTAAGCAGCTCACCCAGGAGAGATGGCTAGACTTCTGTAGCGCTCTGTCACACCGTTCCGATCGAGGGCGCTGGTGGCGCACCTTCCTAGCTATGAATGGTCAAAGAAGACTGGGAATAACATAGAGAACATCCTGATCCGCACTGGTCAGCCCGCCGACGAACTAGAGCATGAGGCAGCATACACCTTTTTTCCGCAGCCTGTTCATTTGCCACCATCCGATATCGACACCCCTCTGCCGTCTGAGAACTCCGACGGCATCAATACTCCATTCAGCCCGTTTGAATTGGAGCTAGCCCTTTCGCAAGTGAAGCGGCACAGTGCCTCCGGACAAGACGGGATCTCCTGGAGCATGCTCCGCAACGCAGACACAGCTACCAAGCACAAGTTCCTAAAGTTGATCAACAAGCATTGGCAAGACGGCTCCCTGGCTAAGCACTGGAAGCATTCCGTTGTCATACCTGTACTGAAACCTGGCAAGCAACCGATGCAACTTGACAATATGCGACCAGTCTCACTTACTCCTAGCATTTGTAAGCTAATGTAACAAATGGCTACAACACACTTCTCCCACCACCTAGAGGAGTGTGGGTACTTCCAACCCTTCCAGACCGGATTCCGGCCGCAGTTGGGTGCACAGGATAGCCTCGATCTTCTGCATACCACCATCAACTGCGAAAGGAAATTTTGCAAAAGAAGACCAGACATACTAGCAGCAGTTGACTTGAAGAAAGCTTTTGATACTATTCGCCACCCTGCTATTATCAAAGCAGTCCAAGGCACCCCAGCAGGCACCAGGACTGTAAATTTCGTGAAAGTATTCCTAAAAGACAAGACATGAATTTCAGCTATCTCCCGGTCATTTAGCCAGGCACTTCACCAACTCTGTAGGAGTCCCACAGAGGTCGGTCATCTCCCCTACACTCTTTAATGTCGACATGGCCAAGATCGCATGGAAGTTAGACGCAGTTGAAAACTGGTTTACAACGTACGCTGATGCCACAACGGGCCACGACACTGCCACAATGGTTCGGAGCTCACCAACTGCTTTCCTACAGATGCTGCTGCTGCCTGTCCTGGGACAGTTGCTGTCGCTGCCTGCAGTACAGCCGTCTGATACCCGTGCCGACAAACAGCGCATGAGTACGGTGGACTGCATGGACAACCCGCCAATCTGCCGCGACTTATCAAGTCTGCTGCATCACCCGCCGCCGATCCTGGACAATTTCATGCTGCTCGTCGGGCAACATGGGACGGCAATATCTACAGCGCCTCCTCAAAAGCGCGCCCATTTCGACGAAGCTTCGGGCCACGACACTGCCACAATGGTTCGGAGCTCACCAACTGCTTTCCTACAGATGCTGCTGCTGCCTGTCCTGGGACAGTTGCTGTCGCTGCCTGCAGTACAGCCGTCTGATACCCGTGCCGACAAACAGCGCATGAGTACGGTGGACTGCATGGACAACCCGCCAATCTGCCGCGACTTATCAAGTCTGCTGCATCACCCGCCGCCGATCCTGGACAATTTCATGCTGCTCGTCGGGCAACATGGGACGGCAATATCTACAGCGCCTCCTCAAAAGCGCGCCCATTTCGACGAAGCTTCGGGCCACGACACTGCCACAATGGTTCGGAGCTCACCAACTGCTTTCCTACAGGTCTGTTACTATCAAACTCGCTGTTACCGTAGCAATAATGTTTGTCTTCTGGCGGTGTCGTGGCCACCCAACCATTTCAAACGGTCTTGCACTGCTCTTGTTTATGTTTTGCGACTGTTGCTTTTGAGTGGGGATGTTGAGGAAAACCCCGGACCTATGACAAAGGCTCAAGAAGAGAAGTTAGATGGTGTGGCCGAGGCTGTAAAGCGTCTTGAAGCCAGCAACGCAAGTCTTCTCGAATCAATAATGAAAGTTCTAAATATGCACGCAGAACTCAAAACAGACCTCGAAAGCTTAACCAAACGTGTGCAGGAACTGGAAAACAAATTAGAATCTGCTCCATCTGTTCATGCCTCAACATCTCTCGATAGTGGTTTTTCTAGCATCATTAACAAAATCGATAACCTAGAAAACCAGTCGCGTAGATCAAATGTTTTGTTTTATGGTGTTACCGATACTAACGAATCCGAAAGCTGGGAAAGTTCAGAGCGACTTGTGCATGAGTTCTGCCGTGATAAGCTTGGTGTCACTGTAAATTCCATTGCTAGGGCACACCGTGTGGGCCGTTTTTCAACTGTGAAAAAACGCCCCATTATAGCTAAGTTCTTCAACGATAAAGAACTTGAGGTTATTTTAAGTAAAGGCAGCAAGCTGAGGGACACAGGTTTCAGCATAGGACGCGACTATTCCCAAGCCGTTCGTGACAAACGTCGGCAACTTCTGCAGTTCTCTCGATCAATTAAAAAGCAAGGTGACCATGTGCGCCTAACATTCGACAAGCTGCACATCAATAATGACACCTATGTGTGGGATGTCGCGGGTAACCGTGCTGTGCCAGTTCGTCATCCCACCACAGTATGACATGTGCCGGCTGATAAGTCATCTACAGAATCTACGTCATTCTTGCCCAATGAGTGTCATAATTTAAAGAATAATACACATTTCCTGTTCACAAACATCAGAAGTGTTCTTTCCAAAACTGTCGCCCTTTCTTCGCTCATAGATTCTACGTGCGTTTCACTTCTAGTATTGACTGAAACTTGGCTGGACGATACCGTTCCGGATGATTACATTCTTCTGAGTGAATCTGAATTTTCCTTTTTCCGGTGTGACAGAATAAATAGAAAAGGAGGAGGTGTCCTTATAGACACAAAGAAACAATTATCTGCTGTTCCCCTCGCTGTTGATACTTTCCTCGAATGTGTATTGATATGGTGTAAATTCGGAGTTACTGATGTTATTATTGGTGCTTTCTACCGGCCACCCGATATGTCTGATGGATTCTCGGGTCAATTCCATAGAATACTCAGCGACTTACATGTGCGTTTTCCTAACTCTATTTTCCTCGTATTTGGCGATTTTAATTTTCCAAGCATTGAATGGTCCACTCTCTGTGTTAATTCCAGTGATAAAGAAGCCCACACCTTTCTTCATTCCTGCTTGGATTTTTCTTTTGCTCAACTTATTACTAGTCCTACCCGTCGCTCCGCGACCGCGGCTAATATCCTTGATCTTGTCCTAACAAATAACCCGGACGTTCTTTCTGATATACTACATTTAAATGGTTTATCCGATCACGACATTATCACTGGTTGCATCACGCATCCATTTACTGAAAAGAAAACTACCATTAAGCAAATTCATTGCTACAATCGCGCGAATTTTGAGATGATTAACTCGGAACTAAACACCTTCTCTGAAAGCTTCCTGGCTCAGTATTCATCACGCTCAATCGAATCAAACTGGCTGGCATTCAAAACCACCTTGACTCACCTTGTTGATAAGTATGTGCCAATCATCACCATCCGACATCATAAAAATTCACCTTGGTTCACACATCGTCTTCGTCGTCTTAATAATAAGAAAAAACGTTTGTACCGCCAAGCAATGACCACACGTCTCCTGTCATCATGGAACAAGTACAAAAATTGTGATAAAGAGTATCGGTCCCTGCTTAAAACAACCCGTCGTAATTTCTTCACTCACGACCTGTCTACTATGTTAACCAATAATTCTCATAGATTCTGGCGCATTATCAATCCGAGTTCCTATCCTGATATAGTACTAATTAATGCTGACGGACAACCAGTCACTGAAACTGAGTGTTCGCAGCTTCTAAACGATTCATTTTCATCAGTATTCACCAATGAAGATATAACTTCTTCGCCTATATTAGAGCCATTGCCTAACATTTCCATGCCAGAAATTGTCATCAGTGATTCGGGTATTCTTGCCCTGTTGAATAACCTCAAAACTACTACTAGCTCTGATCATCTTGGTTTCATTAACAAGGTACTCAAAAACGCTTCTTTAAACGTTTTTCAAGTGTTATCAGCCATGTTTTCACAATCATTATCATCTGGCATTATTCCTCATGACTGGCGAATAGCTAAAGTAATACCAATATTTAAATCAGGTGATCGCTCTGTCCCACTTAACTATCGTCCTATCTCATTAACTAGCAACATATGTAAACTTCTCGAGCACGTCACACACACACAAGTCATCAACTACCTAGAAGACCATGATATCATCTTCAAGTACCAGCACGGTTTTCGCAGGGGTTATTCATGCGACACTCAGCTCGCCGGATTTACTAACGATATATTTTCCGCATTTAACGAAGGATTCCAAGTTGACGCAGTGTTTCTTGACTTCTCTAAAGCTTTTGATCGCGTTCCTCATCACAGGCTTCTAATCAAATTAACACACTTAAACATTCACCCAAACGTTCTTGCATGGATTAAAGATTTTCTCTCCGACAGACAACAGTTTACCTGTGCTAATGGCTGTAACTCTTCTTCTGTTCCTTTAACATCTGGAGTCCCCCAGGGCAGCGTCCTCGGTCCCCTACTTTTCTTAATTTTCATTAATGATCTACCCAAATGTGTCTCATCTCGAATTCGATTATTCGCAGATGATTGTGTTATATATCGTAATATTAGTAATGACGCTGACCGACTTTCCTTACAAACTGATCTTGATGCTGTGACCGCTTGGTGCTCTTCGTGGGTAATGTCTTTAAATACATCTAAAACCAAGCTAATGTCATTTACCAACCATTCCACTCGACTTCCTACCACCTACTTTCTCAATAATGCTAGAGTAGAACTTGCGTCAACTTACAAGTATCTTGGCCTTCATCTTCAGTCTGACTTAACTTGGCATTACCATATTAACACCGTCTTAGCATCAGCTAACCGAGCACTCGGTCTTCTTAAACGTAACCTCAAGCACGCACCTTCTCACTTAAAAAAACTTGCTTATATCACGCTGATCCGCCCAAAAATTGAATATGCTTCTGCCATATGGGATCCCGATCAAGCATACATAATCAACAACATTGAATCTTTGCAAAACCGTGCTGTTCGCTTCATCTTTTCCGATTATTCACGCTTCACCAGCGTCACATCGTTAAAACAACGTGCCGAGTTGGAATCACTATCACGTCGACGCCAGTTTGCTCGCCTAACCTTATTTCATAAGCTTTATCACCATTCCACGCTTCACGAAGACTTCTTTTCACCACCCCCTGCAGTTTTCCCGCGCCGTGACCACGCTAACAAAGTAAAACGCATAATGTGCCGCTCGTCGCTCTACGCAAAATCTTTTATTCCTCGCACAATAATAGAATGGAATAACCTACCATCACACATAGCTACTGAAGTTAGCCTACCATCTTTCCAAACTTTGTTGCAAGGAAACGGTTAGTGGTAGCAGATTACATATTACTTATGCCTATATGCACATATTAACATATGTAAAATGTTCTTGTGTTTTCATGACTAAGTGCATTTACCCCTTGTTCATATCTATATATTTTATGTTCCTTGTGTGTATGTTTATTTTATGTAGTTTTATTTCTTGTGTATATTTCATGTTTGTACCCCCCCCTATGTAATACCCTCATGTGAGGGCCCTTAGGGGTAATGTAAATAAAATAAAAATAAATATAACGCTGAGGACGACCTATAGGCGCAGTTCAGCTGAACCAGTAACAACACTACAAAATGCACTGGGCATAATTGATCAGGAGCTGAAGCCCACAGGCATGAGGCCTTTGACGGATAAGACGCACTACATCACGATACATGACAAACATGGAAGGTCCGACGTGACCCTTTACTTCGACGGTCACCGAATTCGCCAACCGGAAGAGGGACACCTGACAACATTGGGCATCCCAATCAACAGGGACCGCACGGCAAGCACACGGCTGCAACATTTAAAGCAGCAATGGAAACCAATGGTGCCCCTTATCAGGGGGCTAACCCACCACAGTGGAGGGGCAGCAACGGAGGTTGCACAACGGCTTACGGTAGCTGTTCTTATCGCCAAGATAAGGTACGGAGCCCCACATTACGACCTAACGGCTGCAAACTACAAGCAACTTGACAAGCTACACAACGTGGCTATGAGGGCCATCACCGGCCTACCAAACACGCAAAAAAGAAGACCTGCACAGATATTCCGGGCTCCCGACGGTGGAAGCATTGGTTAAAACCCACAAGGATAACCAAGAAACGAGGCTGAAGAACACGTGGAATGGTCAGCGACTGATATCTGCACTGCATGGCACCAACCTGCACCTGCGCCAGAGCTGGATCACCTCCTTCCACCCTGGGCTGAAATAATGGTTACGGAACCCAGACCACTACCTACCAACACCAAAGGTGAATGCTGGGCACACCGACAACGAAGTGTACTAGACGCGCAACAAAAGCATGAAGGAACAAAAATATATACTGATGCTGCCTTACAATACGATGAACATTCAGGCAAAATGTATGTCGCTACCGCTTTTTACAGAGAAAACGGGCAAGGACACGTCGTGAGCCGCAGCGGCTATGCTTACTGTACAGCCATCGATCTTGAACTACTGGACATCGAAAAAGCCATTCCATTCTGTGAGGCGCGCACAGAAGACACGGTGCACATCTACACGGACAGTCAAGAGGCCCTCAAGCAACCGAACTCTCGATCCTACACGATTACCATAGCACACCACATAAAACGAGCCTGCCGCTACCTGCGGGACGATAGACATGCACGGATTTTCGTACACTGGACACCCGGTCACAACATGAGGGGAGCGGGGAACAGGGCGGTCCTTGAAGCTGCAGGCGAGAAAATTAGAGAAGACCGTCATTGCAGCCGTGAAGTGAGCCCGTCCCTGCTGGACCACACCTATAGCTTCCCGTCATCCGTCGTTGTACTAGATCACCAGATTTCCCAGTTGAAACAAGAGAGGAAGACTTTACTACGGGAGTCCCCCCCCCCCATTTTAGCATCCTTCCTCCCATTCCCACTCGCCTTCCAAGAACAGCCCAGGTTCTCAGCCCAAAAGCAAGAGCTAAGGCATCTATTACACCGGGTGTTCTGAGCAAGTGGAGAGGAACACAAGTGGAATGTCCCAACTACCCTGCAATCAACTTAGATCTCAAATATCTGATCTGGTCCTTTCCTGCCACAGCCACCCTCAGGCACAAGCACGCCCGACCTCTAGAAGTGGCATCGTAAGACTGGGTCGCACCGCAAGCAGATGCCACCAGAAGAATTAACACTTTGCTGTCCTTGGCGAAGGAGGCAGGCACTCTTCTTTTCACCTGATCCCTTACGTACATCTTTGGCCACGGGCAATCCCTTCTAATAAAGTTTCAATAAATCAATCAATCAGCCACTCCGTGGCCCCCGAATAGCCACACGCCGGCGCGCGCATGTGGCGCACATCGTGGGCGGCCTATGTATATATGGTAGAAACGCTGGCAAGGGGTTTCTTTGAGTTTTGGCGTGGCAGAAATATGTTTTCACGTACACTCAAATAACAACTCGACGCTATCATGTCCTTAAGTTGTGTTTAAGCCGCATGTCACAATTTCGCTACGTATTTTAGCTGGAAAAATTCACTTAGTTAAGTAACTTCCTTGTGCAACATGGAGGGCGTGGGTATGGGTGGTTCGAAATTTTTTTTGCCGAAACTACATACGAAGCTGGACGCCGGACGGCCACGCCGACACTGAATTTTGTACAACATGGGGCCCTCAACGCTATCACGGAAAAACGCGGCAACGAGGTATAAGCAGGGAGAAAGAAATTCAACAGTAGGGGACACTGCGCAAAAAATGACAACAGGAAACGCCTAACGCCTAGTCGTAAGCCCATCCGTCAGCTCACGCGATGATCGGAAAGAAAGAATGCCAAATTAATTTACAGACGTCTTATTTTTAAATTATTTCCTTCTAAATGTAGAAGGCACTGCGTATAAATGAACTTATACTTCGCGACTTACTTGTCTTGAGTTACCTAGCAACAATCTAACGGCACGCCAGACGCGCCGCCGAAGCGAGCAAGGTGGGCTGCGCATGTGAGCTTTGCCTGTTTGGCGACCCGTCGCTTTTGGATGGTGTCTGTTCTTTGTGTTCCCGGCGTTTTCTTGAGTTCCTTCATCATTTCGACATGGCACCACTACACCATAGGGCTACGACAAAGCGAGAAATTTCGTTTGACAGACTGCGATGCATTTCAATCAAATTAGGCTTAATCCACAAACCCGAAACTAGGGAAGCGGTTAGCGAAAAACAGCTCGGCCGTCCTGGCTCAGTTAATTTGAGTTATTGACTCGCACTGGGAGATGTTCGCACTTTCTATGAGCGCCAAAATTATTGTAACTTACTTCAGTAGCTTTTGGGCACGCGATGCCGCATCCGGATTTTTGACGCAGTTAGAGAAAAGCAGCACGACTGTGATGACAGTTTAATGTGTAGTGCATCTTAGGGGGGAAAATTTGTGACGCTTTTCTTGGCCCCAACATTATTCTAATTTATTTGGATACTTTTTTGGTATACACTTGAGGAACGCTCGCTGAGCCTGGTGTTGTGACGCAGTTATCAAAAAGCAGCTCACCCTTATGACGCAGTTAGTTTTGCGTGTACTGAATCTTGCTGGGACAAGTTCGCGAAGCTTCCTCTGCCCCCCAGCGTTGTTATAATTTTATTGTTTTTTTTATACTTCTGAGGTAGGCGCGCCCCGCCTGGTGCTGTGACGTGGTTAGCGCAGAGCAGCTCGGCCCTGGTGATGCAGTTAGTTTGGCATGCACGGAATTTAAGTGGGACAAGTGTGTTACACTTTTTATGACCCCGCTGCAACACATGTCTTCTTTCAGTACTCCGGCTTATCGAAAATACGAGGGGCGATAACCAAAGGTGATAACAAGGGAGTGTTTGGCTTGCGTTAGCAGAACGCGTCAAAAATAACGCCGAGAAGCTCAGAAACCAAGAACTTTAAATTCTGTCTTTTGAACGACTGAAAAGAGGATTTTCACCCACGTATTTGTCTTAAGCGAGAGCAGAAGGCATTCTGCGAGCATCTAACATGGTCTGGCTGAGCGCCTGTGTTGTTGCCACCTCTGTGTACTTGGCGTACTATTGCATAACCTAAGGCCAAGTTGTTTTAGAAACTGGCAGTTGCCTGATTATTTGGGCTCTTAAAGCGCAGGATGTAATGCCCGGGAAGGGAAGGAAGTGCTTGGAAATCAGATGTTTTCACATAGTTTATGGTATTGTTTAGGATTACTTGGGTATTTTCTAGAACATGCATGCAAAAGCGAATTGCTTTTGTTTGTAATGCCACGCATTCACCACTTACGCACTTTTCGGCACTACACGCAGCATTCCTGTGAGGTCTATATACCAAAATGCTACTTGCTTGTAACTCACTGTTTTCAGCTGATGCCTTCCAGTGGAGCTTCATACGGCAACTATTGCTGCTTAAAAGGTGCCACAGCAATGAATGCACAAAGAGCCCGGAACGAGAATTTATATATCGCAAAATAAACATTTCATTATCTCACAAGGCGCCTTGCGTGTACTTTATGAAATGGCACGTTGCACACATTCAATGGAGGCTTGTAATGATGACCTGTAACAATTTTTACAAAAGAATAAAGCAATACCGTGCCAAGGGCACGCACGGTTCAGCAGTGGAAGCGAAAAAAAAAAATGGCGTGCCGATCAGCGGAGCCGGCGTGTCGTGTACCAGCTGGTGTTTAAAACGAGCGCCCCAAAATGGGAAACGGGAAGTGTTAATACCATTTCTTTCTCTACGGCATAAGGCTCTGATGTTGTCTTTAGTGAAGGCCACATGCTTCGTCAGGTTCGTCCAGCTGTCCACGAAAGAATGAATGGAGTGGCGAGCGACAAACATGCAGCACGTTCTGTCAATTATCTAAACAAGTACATGGATTGCAAAATACAAGTTGTTTATGAAATACCGTACTCTTGTAGAAAGGTTTACATAGGGCAAGGAAATCGATGTTTAAATATCAGGATCCTGGAACATGCACTCAATGTAAATAATAGTGCTGGTGCACATTTGGTGGTTCACTGCCGCTTAAGATTGTTTAAACCCATTTTCGATAAAACTGAGATTTTGTAGAGGAGTAGAGTAGAAAAAACAAGAAATTATTGGAAGCCCATTACAAGTTTATCAAGGGTGACAGATGCATCAGACAATCCTCAATAGGTGTGCCACAGGTGGAAGTCTCATACCTTCGGGAGGGTATGCAAATCAGTTCTTGATTAGCCAGCTCTGCTGTGTTCACGTATATGCTATTTTCGTTTTCTTGTACACACTTGAGAGTGTGGTCTTTCTCCTTTCAGGATAGTTTTCTACATATTCGGTTTCTTCAGAGAGAGAGAGAGAAAAATAATGCAGAGAAAGGCAGGGAGGTTAACCAGAGGTAGTTCCGTTTGGCTACCCTGCGCAGGGGGAAGGGTTAAGAGGGATAAAAAGAGAAACAGAATGGAAGGGGGAGATAGAAAGAAAGGGAGACAAGCACGAACAAAGCGCGTACACTACAGAACGGTAGGGGGCGGCATTCTTAGAGTCTGTCGTGAAGCCCCGTAGACCGCAAGAACGTTAATAGCGCGAATAAGGCCTTCAACGCGGATGTTCTTTCGGAGCATTGGCCTAAAGCTTTTAGTCAGAAATAAACTGTTAGTTGCGAGAAGCACCCGTGCTTCTCGCTTCTCTTTTTCTCGTCTACGTATGTTTCGCGCACTTTTTCGTTAAGATGGAACCACACTAACTCGCCCAACTGTCAGTTTTTTATGCATGGTTTCTGACCTGACGGAGCGCAGGACTAACACGAATTACAGAAGTTTACAACTGCTCATAGGTTATATCTGAAGGCGGGTGTTCTCGTTTGAGTCGCTGTCTTATTTATTGCACGCATAATTATTCCACGGACTAGAATGTTCGTCCATTCGCTGAGGTTGCGTGTGCGGCCATTTCATGGTGCTAAATATGTTTATGCGAAGTAGTAAGCAGTGGTGGGCAGCCTTCTAGTATTTCTGTGAATGTCCTAAGATTAAACCAACCGCTCCGCTAAAACTTTTCAATTGGAACATGTGTCCCACTAGAAATATGGAACAGTTTAACATTGATTGTTTATTAGCAAACTAGACATTGCAATTTTTTGTGCTACTTACGTACTCCTTTTCGGACAATACACCTGCACAAGCCGTATAGCTCTATATTCGAAGAGATTTCTAAATATGTATTGCAAATCAGGAAAATAAAAAAGACTGTATAACGTTAATTTGTACCCAGTACAAATTGAGCTCGCTGTCAGATAAGGAGAAGGTCAAGCATGCGATTCGCTGATAAAATAATGGTGTTTCAGAAAAAAAACAAATCCTATGCAGAGCAATTTCCACTGCAGCATCAATTTGTGGTACGCTTGCGAAGGTATCACCCCATTATTAATCACGCGAGCATCCACAATCAGGCAAGCACATGTCCAGCGGTATCGCCCCATCGCCTTACAACTGCGAATGTGTTAGACACGCGCACGTGTGAAGCAATCAGGAGGAGCATCGCTGCCTTCTATCTGGCGACAAAAGTAGGTGTTTTCATGAGACGCTAGAGGAGGCAATGATCCGTTTGCTGAAAGTGGGTGTTTTTATAGGCGAGCGTCAATTCGCTGATGTTGCCGACGGTTATGCTCAAGTTACGCGAAACACCCTTCATGAAGTCCATATTCGCAAGCATATGCACACAGCATCCCGTTTCGTAGACATTGAATGTCGCCGTAACTTCATGCAGCAAAGTAGTCGCAAATTCTATTCTCGACTTTTATTGTCTTCATGAATAAGCGCTTTTTACAGACGACCTAAATATGCTTCGAATAGCTATGCAAGGCTACTTTTCCCAGATAGAGATGTGTGTTTCTAGTGCAGATATTTTTCTTCTTCCTTCATTTTATTTACAAGAGCGAAGCGATATCGTTGTTCAGCATATGAGCTAATTGCGGCACGAATGGCGCAAAAAAAGTTTACGAAGCAGTTGCGCAAGAAAGTCTATTTTGCCTAAAGGCGAATCATTGAATGCAAAAACAAGGTTTACTGTATTGTGTTTGCTCCTTCCGCGGAGTTCTAACAATACACACAGGTGTCATAGTGTGAGGCAGCTTGCAGGACAACTGCGGCTGCGTAGCAGGAAAATGAAACCTGGAATATACACTCGAAGGGCTCATGTCATTACATACGCCTTTAGCGACGCTAGATGCCTCAGGCCTTGACATTGCATAAGTCAAAACCATTTTATCTATTGACCGTATTATATTATATGGAGTCAGCTACAAATAAACTCATACGCCTATATAGAGCCCCATTAGCAAGCCTAACTCGAATTCTCGCTTGCATGAATACTTTCTAGTTTTGGTTTTACTGTGAAACTGTACGTGACTATGTTCTGGGAAAAAAATGCATGCTTCCGTGGATCCGCGTATATGGAGGATTTCTCCCGATACTCTGTCGTATCCTGAAGATAGTGCAATACCGGGCTGACACGAGGCGGAGGTGAAGAAGGCTTTAAGCATTCCGCCAACTTGTCAAAATAAATGCAATAGCGTAGGCCCAAATGCAACTCGTACAAATATTAGGCTGATAAGACCAGATACTGCACTATGACGCATGTCGGCCATGTCTACGTTTGCACCACCTGTAACAAGCCTGTGACGCCCCTCGGGCATAATCTTCGTTGGCCCGCCAGACTCGGTGGCGTACCAGGCTCAGTAGGCAACAATGATCACTGCACCGCAAAAGGCGGTCAGTCATCGTTCGTCACCACCACACTGCGGAGAATCTCTCTAACTGAGGGTGCCTCGAGCACTCCCTTGTTCACGAACCCAGGAGGATCGTGACACCTCCCTCTCTTTGTCGGCATTCCAAGCGCTTGCGTATCTGTTTTCCTTTCCTTCTGCTCTCCCGTGGTGGCGGTTCCGTAATCTTGCTTACCTCAGAGACCGCGAGGCCGAAAAAAAGGCGAACCGTCCATGTTGCCCCAATCCCGCAAACTTGGAACGTTTTACTGCAGCAAAGGCAAGGTTGCAGAGGGAATTTGTGGGCAACCAGTTTTACGTGGCCTGTGTTGTGTGTGACCGCTTGTGGTTTTCAAGTGGCCTCAGAACTATTACTGCACTGCGGGCCGTCGACAACCGCACGATCACCTTGGCTACGGTGAAGCAGTCTGTGCCCTCGGGGGGCGATGATGTGCGTGAGTGTTCTACGTGCCGGGATTCGTTTGTAAATGGTGCCGTGCCGCGTTTTGCAACAATACATCATTATGTATACACACGGTACCACATCATATTCCGAAGCTAAACATCATGGCGGAGCGAATAGTCACGTCTCGCCTTCCATTTATGTGCATACGGCGTTTGACGCACAGCAGTGGACGTTCGCCAGTATAGGGCCCACATACACAACTTCAATGGTCATCCACATTAACAAAAAGGAAGGGCAATGATCTTTTTTGGCAAGCAGAGTCAACGAAAGCAAAGCTCTGCCTGCCAATATACTGATGCGCATTGAAAAATTGTTCCTTTAACAAACCTCTTCTTTTATTTAGTGTGTATGTGGGATTCCGATCTTGCAGCTGCAACATTTTCCGAATGGAGGCTATGTATGTAGTATTTGCCTCCTTATGTAAACGTTAGCTTCTCCGGAAGTGTTCTTTACCAACTCCACCATTTTTTAAAGTTGTTTAGTGCAGTTATACTTTACTGAAGTATTACTGCTTTACGAAATATTACTACTTCATTAGCCACATTATCCAAATTTTTGTTTGTCATTATGATATGCAAATATGCCAGCGAAGCCATCGCCCGCCCTCAAACCACGCGACAGCTCGCCCCCGCTCCTGTTTGTGCCTTTTGGGAAACTCAAAGACGCCTTTGTGACTGGCGACGTTGAGATCCATATTTTGCTTCGGCTGCTTTGGTGCTTCTGTGTTCACCCACCCACCACATGGGTCTTTCCTAAAAGCCATTGTTACCTTAAAGCGGTCCGTACCACGTGCTGCGACAAATTATTGATGTCACAAATGAGATCGTTCCTGCCAGTCTCTCAGAGTCGTCGTCAGCAATAAGTTGCATGGTTCACGTAGCCTTGCCACAGTCCTTCAAATACCGCTACTTCGATGATGCTTCTACCACCGTAGGTCATGACGTGGGACGGCCACGAATAAATGCCGCCTCCTCGTGGCTGCAAGGAAGAGTAGCATGACGAAGCTGTCGCAATCTCTGTCGATCGCCAATTTGATCCTACTTGAACGAGTACTGTAACTGTACGTTGTGCAGAGGTGAGCAGCCGTGTCTAGATCGGGCCAACGGGGTTCTGCGTAGCAAGCGAACATCGTATAGCGTTAGCCTCTGCGTTCGAGATAAGCGTCCACTGCGCATGCCCGGCACAACGAGCCGGGTGCTGCTCGTCGCGTCCGTGTTCCATTTCCCACCTTTTGCATTCCCTTCCCGCCTACAGGACTGCGCTGCATGCCTATGTGTGTTCAACATGACATTACCACGGTGGCCAGAGCATCGCCGTGCCGTCGTGTTTCAAGCTTGTGATGAGGTAGCCAAGCGCGAAACCACGAGTGCTAGTGGCTGACCACGTGTGTTTATATACGCAGCAAGCTCACCGGCCGTGTGAGCGTGTGAGTTTCTCTAGAAGCGAGCAGTTCTTTCAAGCCAGTGATACAGATTGATATCGCCTGCGGGCCATGTATAACTTCATTGCCGCCTTCTACGACTCCTTGCCTGGCAGAATTGCTAGCGTTGAAGTGGCCCGTGGGCTTCGATGGCATACTGAGTAGAGAGCTATTTGATTACTTAGCCACTTAGTGATACTTCTAGAACTTCTGTATGCAAACCACCTTCCAACTCGCTAACCGCATGCGGTTCGTGTCTGGGTTTATTCCTGTCCCTAACTCGGTGTTGTTCGTGCAATGCTTTTTCATTCGTGAATTGATTTCTTCATTCTTCCTCAATTTCTCTTCTCTTTTTAATTGTTCCGTGGACGGCATGATATTGTAGTGCAGAAAAAACGGTAGCAGAAAGATTCTAACTGACAAACAGAAGTGCAAGAAAGACGGTGGTACACTCACAACAGTATATTAGGCACTAAGCTTCCTACATATATACCGTGCACACTCTCGGCACCACGGGGCGGCATAGTGCACGCGACAAGTTATTTTGTTTGCGATGAAACTACCAATTTATTTATGCGTCATATAACGAAACAGGTGTTTGACTAGCGCATGCTTGACTACTGATATGAATGCGATATACATCTAGCACTTCCTGTCTGGGTTTGTCTCTACTCCAACTAAGAATCCTCACCTCAGAAAAACGTGGACTACAGCAGCACTATGTGCAATGTGCAGAGAGATGGACACTCACATCTTTTTCTTTAAGTGTTTGCGTGTTCCCTCATTCTGTCGTTCACCCAACAGCTGGTCTGCCAGACGTAGGCTTTTCCTCAACTTAGCCGTGTATGGTAAAGCAGTGGTACACTTTGGCACGTAGCGTTTCTGTGCTTGCCTTTGCACGCTTGCGCGGCACATTCTGTGATTCGGTGTCATAGGCGAGCCAGTTTGTTCGGGTTGACCTCATAACTGTTTGCTGCGTTCTTGAAGTTGTGGTTCAGGTTGTGGAAATAACGTACCATACGGACCTTTCTGCGGGTATCCTGCTCGCTTTCCTCACCCATCTTGAGATTATTGCTGTGCTCGAGCTCCTACCGCGATATTTCTGCCACCGATGTTATGACCGAATGAGGAAATCCGATATATAGAAGCCACTGTACCTGTTTTTCAATATTGTCAGATGAGAATTCGCCACTTTAAGTTCGCGATGAACTAATTAGTGTCGCAAATGACGCACACTATGCAGACGCTTTTCATTGGCACAATTGGTCGGGCTTTCGTGCTGCAAGAACCGGTTCTTGTTCTACGCTTTTTCATGCGCATCCAATGGCGCTTCCGCTGCGAGGATATTTTCGGCGTGTTTAAACGGCCTTCCTTAATTTCATTCGGTGCAACCCCTCCACGAAGACGGAGGGGGCGTGCTGGTTAAGTGCTCCTTGGCTTGTGGAGGAATCCTCGGGCACGAATAGATGGTGCGGAGCCAGCGTTCCCTTTAAAGATATCTGTTTAGCGCAACAAAGGAAGGACACAAGAAGAAACTAAGACAAAGACAAGTCCAACTATCAACAACGAAAATTTTACTTCCGGGATCACTCATACCTCTACAGCCAAACAACCACGTTAAAGCAACCACGTTATACTGCCAAACAACAGATACAGCACCTAAACGCCAGAAAATTTAAATGACATATAGAAAATGCGGTTGAGCCTTTATGCCATGCGCAAATAGTTCAACTCTCTCGCGGACAATGACAGTGACGGTTTGCTGATGCATTGGTCAGCGGCCGAGAGGACCTGCTCCGTTTCGATTTATGCGCATGGCATAAGGGCTGAACCACATTTTCCATACTTCATTTAAATTCTCTTGTGCTTTCCTTTTGTATCGGTTTCAGAGCGTTTTCATGCCGTCACCCTCATGGTTGCTATCATACTGTACGCGTTGTTGTTCGGGGGCATAACTATGACCGATCCCCGAAGTAAAATTTTCGTTGTTGATAGTTAGCGCTTGTCTTCATCTTCGCATCTTGTTTCCTTGTTTTGTTGCGCTATACAAATAATTTTCAATGATGACCGACCAACAAGCCCATATCGCCACCCTGGTCGAGTTCGCTTTTTGTCTCTATAGTTGATGTCCTGGCTTGGCAAGGTGCCTTCATGATCCTTCTTTTGGCCTTCCTGCTCACCACAGTCCGAAGGCGGTCACCTGACGAATTGTCACCCATGGCCGAGTATAATTAGGTGTCCTTTTTGTGCTGAACCATGTGCGTAGTTATCCCCACAAGCTCACCATAGTTGATCTCTGTCTGTGTTGCGCCTAATAAGACACAGCGCTCATAAGGACAAGGCAGCGAGCCTCGCTGATGACCTCGCCGGTGCTGGATCAAGTGCGTTTGCTCACTGGACGCTTGCCTTAGCAGGCCTCTGACTTGGTGGGCCTCGTGAAGGCTCCGAATTCGTCGCCACGAAGAAGAGAAGAGCGTCACCGGGAAACGCGGAATATCTGATGAACATGCAAGAAACAGGGACCAAAGCTTTTCGCCAAAGATGTACTTTGTTGTCATCTCGGACGCAATAGATGCAAGCTCGAAAAAAACATGGAGCCTTACAAATATTACAAGAAATAAATCGCAATGAAAATATTGAAGTACCGTTAAGCTCAGCCTTTCAGAGAGGAACGCGCCAGCATTCAGAGATCTATCCCTGACTGCTTCTCACGCTTCCCGGCAACTGCAGCTTATGTAACCATATTGTTTACCACGAAAAGGTGGCGGTGAACGCTATGAACGAAGGTGAGCTTTCTGGTTCAAATATTCTGAAGCGGGGGAAAGAATCAGGAGAGATATATTTGAGACATGATCCATTACAGGTATAGGCAAGTGTACAAGTAAATATGGGGTTTGAAGTAAGCGAGAAAGAATTTGGGATCGGTCAGTGATACGACATAATGATAGCTTATGTGATTAGGCCCATCATCGTAGGGGACCATTTGCCACTGCTGCGTTTCGTAAGATAGACCAATAATGGTCACCTTCATCAGGAGCAGGCCAATGCTGTTTAAATGGAAATGAAAATTTATTCCGCTACAGAAAAATTCTGCGAGGACAGGTATCAAGCTATAAAAATAGCTTGAGGAGTCCTGACCTCCCAGCATACAGAGCAACACAGTGGCGTGCGGCGAAGCCAATACACATTTATACAGAAGTTGGCTCATCTCGGATCAAAAAGTAAAAAAAAAGGCAGGGGGAAAAAGAAAGAAAGTACATTATTATAGAAACAAGGCCCGCGATCGCATTGATAAAATTGTGGATATGTCTTTGTTTGTTTCCATAAAAACTTGATTTAGAACCGTCGGCAACGAATATTTTAACATTTGTTTCCCGAAGTTTGTTCGGCATTTGGTCACATACCAGGGTTGCAAAACACGTAGGTTATAGGTGGTGGTGTTGTTCTGCAATCGGGCTCAGTTAGTTAGTGCATCATTATTTTTTGATAATCCTAGTTGATAAAGGCGACATAGTTTGTAATTGTACAATGATGTAATATTAACACTGTTGTGTTTCTTTAATAGCTCTGCAGCATGGAAATGATACGGAAATTTACAGACCAGGGATAAGGCCTTTTTCTGAAATATTAACAGCTTGCTGATGTTTGCAGCTGTTGTTGCAGACCATACTAAAAAGGGCTAGTTTATTGGAGTAGGAAATAGTTCATTATATAAAAGTATATTACCTAGGGTATAAACATCACTACAGTTGCGGCGAATGATGCCCATAGTCCTTGATAACTGGTTAACCATATACTTCACGTGTTTATGCCATGTCATATATTTTCTGAAAAGTACACACCTAGTGATTTAAAGGCCTTATGCTATTTCGATATTTGTGTTGTGTAACACAATGTGCCGCAAATGGATCTTTTGTGACGGGGGTGTAATAGTACAGCTTTTGTTTTGTGGTGGCTATGTGTTAAGCAATTACTTTGAGCTCATGTATTTATTTGAGACAACGCACTATTGGCTAGATCAGCTAAATTTTAGGATGAATTCTTTGAAAAGAAGGAAGTGGTGTCATCCGCATAGATATATAGTGTGCAGTTTCATCAAGGTGTGCTACTTCATTTACATACAGGATAAACAGAAACGCACCGTGAATGCTACCCCGCGGCACCTGTTTTCACTGATATTAGTGAACAAAATTTTGTCCTCCATTTACTACGTACGGAGATCTATGTTGTATATAGCATGTGATTAATTCTTCTGCTATCCACCTAATGCCAATATGTTGAAGTAATGAGAATTGTGTGCTTTATAATATTAAGAGGTTTTCAAAATTCTTTTGAGCCATCTGTGCAATCTCACGGGTTCCGCAAAAAAAAAGGTCGGCGTTGCACGCGAGAGTCGCATTGACGCAGCATGTCCGGCAGAATATGCGAGACACAAGCGCAGATTCAGTATAGTGCTCATCCATGTGGCGTTGCGACTCTGGCAATACGATGGGGCGCTACACTACTTGAATGCTAACCACGTTAATGTCGACAATTATTTAGAGAAAGCTTCCGCCAGAATTTTTTTGTGATCAAGAGCGAGTGAATGAGGCACGGGACCAAGCTATAGCCCAAGTTCGACAAATGCACTTATCTCCATAACGAATAGCATGCCGTCGACAAGAAAATAATCTCAGATGGAGGCATGGCTGCTTGCCAAAAGGTCGGCACGAGGCTGAGACTTGTCTTGTACAACCACAATTGCTAACTTTAAGCCTCAGTCTTTCTGTGAGCGTACTGTCTTGCCTGGATTCGAATTTTGCGTGTTCTTGGCGTCGGAAAACAAAAAGCATCTTTATACAGCGCACGACGTACCGCGTTGCACGGGATAAATTCTCGCTTTTTGCATAATTCAACGAAGATTGCTCATTCTGGGGCATAGTTCACCCAACAATATGAATCTGAGTAACGCCTCTTGTTGTTATAATCGGGCGATGTCCTATAATGAAGAATAAGCGGGAATAAGAAGACAAAGGCCAAGGACGAACAAGGTGGGCTCCGCTGTTGAGGTTTTGGAGAGCGTTGTCCTTTCTTCTGGTCTACATAATCAACCCATATTTGAAGTTGACGCTCATAGAAATATATTTTCGTAATTTTTTTTTGTTTGAACAACTTCAGGTTTCAGGCTAGGGAGCTTGGTAATTCATGAATGAAGTCTGAATTGTATTCTTCTAGCTTGAACCCATGGCTTTCTTTTCTGCCTTGTTCCCTTAAGCAAATGTGCATTCTGAAGAGTCCCTGTCTCACGAATTTTTGTTACTCAAGGAAGAAAGCCGCAAGCGAACATGGTCAAGATAGATCATACGGACAATATGGATTAACAACACGCCCAACAGTCCCTTCTACTAATTTTCCCTTGGACTCCGTACCTTCTTCAAGAACTTCTGTTTTCGAAGCATCATTCATTGCGCTTTACTTGACAAAACCTCTCCGGAGATGAAAGTGGCCTCCATGAAACGCAGCAAATTTCTACAGAGATATCCTTCCGCAGTTAATAGATAATGATTGCGCATATGAATGAAACACCTTCATATGAGCGCTGAAATTGCAAACTCGACAAGTACCACTAAGCAGTTATAGACAAAATTCACCGTTTACCTTCGACTGTGTGACCTGCGGCAGCAGGGGCTCCGCACATGCATTCTTTTGACCACTCCAGCGGTATGTACCCATGTGTGACGACACAGGCATGCATTGAAGCTCTATTATTTACCGTGAGCTCATTCGCACGCTATTCCTTTTGTCTTATAATTGCAGGTCGTCCTAAGCCACTGAATACTTCGTGACAAGTATAATTGAGGTTGTTCAATTAAAACCTATAGGTTCCACAGAATTTGTTGCTAGCCTGCTGAGGACCAAACTTCTACTTGGCCGGCTCATTTATTGCGCACCATCATTGCAAAGTTAAACCATAATATAACGCAGTAAGTATATCGGCAATTTGCTTCGTTAAATGAAAGTTTTATTGTACTGAAATTTGACCTTTTATGCAAGAAGTACAGCAGCTGGTCTAATTTTCTTGGACGGAAAGGGGTCGCAGAATTTTTTGTGTTATAGGGCAATCGAGAAAAGCCAATTTGAATGCCAAAAACAAATCATTTTGATGAATTCGGTAGTCAGCGACGAGCGATACGGTTTCATGCCACCTCGACGATATCTTCATTTCGGTGGTTCGAATTGAACGAAGCCAGCCACGCTTTCGCGTGCACTCAGCCGCCGTGGTTGATCGCGTCGCCTGCACTGGGACGACACCCTCGTTTAAAGCGCCGGCAACGGGAAGCGAACGATTCATCTACCTGTCACTCCGATGGATCCCTGAAATTCGAGATTGCGCAATTTTCTATACTAAGCGCGCGGGAAGGCAGCCTATTACCTCTCAAGAAAGCTGCGCGCCAGCTGATACGCTGAGTCATGCTTGCAGACATGCGCAACAACAGCCGAGACGAGCGCCAGAAATCACGAGGCGCGCCAAATTAACCAGCCTCCTCATGTGCGTTTTATTGTGTTACCGTGAGCTTGCTCCACCCCCCCCCCCCCCAACCCTCCCTCTGTTCCTTTTATCGCGCGTGAAGGCGGCACTCGTGAAGCCACCATCTTTCGTGTCTAACCTTCGCACTCTTTTACTCGCACCTAAAGTACAAAGTGCGCGGAGCACAATACGATCTCATGGCACTTGGACTCTATTTGGAACACGTTGTAGCTTCACTTCGGCGGTCGCTCTTGTCACATCGCGCACGATTTGAGAGGTGCGTTTCCAAGCTGTCTCTTGTAATTCAATCATTAGACCACCTGTGTCAGCAGAGGTTTTCATTTATGGTCTCGGCATTCCTTTGCGGCGGAAGCGAAATTTTATTATATTGAAATCTCATACAAACGCGCTTCAAAATTTTGGGGTTGTAAACACATGGCCTTGTATGCACAAGAGGTTGTTAAAAGTGTAATTCTTCTTTATATCGAGAATTTTGTTAATTGCAATTGGTTATATTTATGTTTAACTATTATATCAAAAGAGATATAACACATTTTGTCAGACATTCACTGTATACTAATCCTTCCTGGGTAATTTGAGGATGTCGGAAAAACAATCGTAAATTAAGGCACAACACAAACATTCTTCTTAAGAATACTAAAGCTACTTACATGCAATTGACTATATAGAAGGGAACTGAGGCAGAAAGGTGCCTTTGATACTCCTTGCTCAAACACTTCATTGGAAAAGCACGGCGTGTCTTCATGGAAAAATGAAACAGCCACGTAAATATCAATGTTATCGCAAAATGCCAGTCGATCCCCATATCATCTACTGACGTAAATGTATACGCAATAAAAAAGGGGCGTGATGTAAATGGGCACAACGTATATCTGTATGGAAGCCTATAAAGCTCGGCGTAACTGAAGAACCTGAAGAGTTTTGGCTGCATCTATTCAGAGACAGGTAAGGATGGTACACTAGATTTTATTCTTCGCTCATCTTTTTGAAAGCCCGTTGCATTTAACAACGATGTATTAATCTTAACTGTCCGAACATTTACTTGCTCTCTGCAAACTTTCATTTTATTCTTCTTTGAAGCAGTTATTTATGACTTGGTGTTATATGTGTTTTAACCTTTAGGACTTCATTGTTTCATTTACATATGTTGTGTTCTGAAATCATACGTGCATTCTTTTTGCGTTTGCCCAGTTGTCGAGGCATAAAACAAAACAAGAAATATAACTACTATGAGCTGAAATCTCGAGACACACTGAATCATTTTTCTTCTGAATAGACATGCGCTCACTTCTGACTTGTTTAACGTATTGGCTGTAAATTCTCATATGTGCAGCTTCTGAAATACAAAAACAAATATTCATTTGGTCTAGAAGAGAGAACTGATGTTTGATGAAGAAAGAAAAAGTCCTGAGTTCTGCAGCTGCTTCGACTGCTCACGACAATTTCAGGCTGCATGTTAATTATGTGTTTACATTAATTACACCGATACTTCTAAAAGTCACTTTGATGAACAAAAGTTGAAACAGCAACGCCAGGAAGCGCTACTAGAAATATTATTTCTCTTAAAAATTAGTCCCTTTCAATTTATAATGACTGAAGTTTGAAATTTTTCTTTTACAGACTTTCTAATCAAAAAAATGAAGCAAGCTGTGTGCTTTCTGGTTCTTACGCTTGCAATTACAGCCACATGTAAGTATGTATATTTAGTATAATGGCGTTGCTGATATTCTTATGCCTTGTGTGCGACCGTATGTTGCTGACGGTTCAAAATGTTTCTCTGTATTTCAGATGGAAGCCCTCGGTAAGTGTGGAAGAGGTTGTAGGTTTAAGCATATTTACAATTAGAATTGTGAACAGTGCGCAAAGATAAGTGTTAGATGTTCGCAATAATGTGTCCATAAAACACAATCTCTTTTTCTACGCCAGGCTCCCGATAAATGAAGACGACCATGGTAAGTAAATGATGAATAATATATCTATAGTGCCGCAGAAAAACAGTAAAGCCACCAGCACTGCATGCGTTATTAGATATTCTTGAATAACTTTTACTGTTATACTTAAGTGGGATGTGAAGGGTAGCCGTGTGTTGCTGTACTGAATGTCTGCAAGAACGTCGGCCGCCAGTGTGCTGTTAGTAAGTGTTATCCTCTTACCTTCGCTTTTGACACTTTCACACTCGTATCCTATACGTTGCCCTATTGAAATGGTATATGGAACATTTGAAGCGTGGCGTGAAGTATTCCGTCCTGTCCTATATGAGAATCGAGACAATTTGAAAGCTTTTGGAACTTTCAATGAAGTCATTTATATGAAGTTGCACCCGTGGTTACGCTTTCTACAATGAACAACGCATAGTCCACTGGCGCGCTATTTCCCAACATGCGCAAAAAGGTATTGATTTAGCAAAGCCTCCGAATGATGTGTATGTTGAGCGGCCCAATCATCTATCACTTTGCGGTAATATCATTCATGTGCTAGATATTATCCCTTAGTGAATGTGCTCATTCCACTGCACACTACATGAAAGCGGATGTGTAAAGGTTTCAGTGGCATGCACTGTATTAAAACAGAATTCTATTAATAGAAAGCAAAATATTTTACTACACTGACATATCGCAGGATATAAATTCTCTAGGAAATCAACCTCTCTTTACCGGCAAATGTTACGGATGCGCTTCAACATTGAAAAATCGCCGTTTATTTCTGCATTACTAGCTAAACGCTAACGAACACAGTGATAAACAACATAGCTACTGAATATAAGTGTATTTATGTTACTGCCAACGTACTTATCTTAAAGCGCTCGGTTAAGTTGTGACTCCGCATAAAAAGAAATTCGAACCGAAATTTCCATGTCTCAACATAAAGCGTCACCAACATTGCAGATGATGCAACGGCTCCCTACTGGAAGGCGAAACTCGGCTGGATCCTGGAGCACATTGGCAAGTTTCTCCAATATTCCGCACAGTCGTCGTCAGCCTACTATTCCTCCGAAGATGCTGCTACACAGCCTCAAGATGTCACCGTCGAGCACATTAGAAAAGGTGCAGAGATGCTCAACTAGGTAGCGAACACCATCCAAAAGGGAGAGAAGAATAACCTCTTTCATTAGGGTCTGTCGTGCTTTAATTGAAGTAACGTAATTACTTGAGCGGTGAAGCTGTTTCACGCGGCACCGTTGAGTGGGCATGCGTATATTAGCGTTATAGCCTGGAGACATGTGATCAAACTAGGCGTTCGAATTTTAGAAAAGAAAACACAAGTTCTGGTTTCAGTTTGACCGAACCATTTGGCAATAAAATATTTTCAGAGCACTGGTGTATGAAATGATTAGTCACAGGTCTATTGGTTATAAAGCATTGCATTTCCGCCTCTGACCAACGTGCGCATGACTAAAGCAAACGCACGGTGGGGCGTTAAGGAAACAACACAGTGTAACTGCATGGCAAGCTATCAAGGGTATAGGTAACAGCTTGACGGAGCGAAGGACTATCACAAAAAACCAAAGTTACTGGTCATATGGTGCATCTGAAGACCGGTCTTCTCGTTTTTGTCGCGGCCTTAGATATTGCACGCATAATCATTCCACGGACTAGAAAGTACGTCCACTCGCTGTGGTGGCGTGTGCGGCCGTTTCTTTGGTACTCATGATATTTATGTGACGTAGTAAGCAGTGCGTGGTAGCCCACCAGTATTTCTGCGAAAGTGACACGATTTAACCACCACTCCGCTTCAGTTTTCCAATTGGAACATATGTCCCCCGATAAATATTGCGCAGTTTACCATCAATTCTTTTATTAGCAAAACAGACATTTCAATTTCTTGCGTAACTTACGTGCGCCTCTTGAGCAATACACCTGAAGAGGGCGAAGTTTGAAGTTTGAAGTTTATTATAATTTTGACAATACAAGATTGTCACGGCGCTGGAGCAAAAGGCGAGACTATACAAGCCTGACTAGGCCCCTGGCGCCACGAGCACAGCAGACAACAGTGCAAAAAATATGTATAGCTATATGCACATAATACACACATATGCATACTTATATATACGTGTATATACACGAATGACACAATTATACATACAATAAATCAATGCAACACAGTAAGTGTAAATGATGCAAATGAAGAAATAAAGTACGTACAGAAAGATACAGGAAGGCTAAAAGCCAAGTGGGAACAAAAAGTCTTGCAACGCACGAAATTGCATATCAGTCGAAAAACAGAAAATCATTTACAAAAAACAGGTGTCAATTGTTGGAAAAATACAGTTATCATTTTTTGCTGCATATTGAAATGGTTGAGGAATCTTGCATGATATCAAATAAAGCATGCTCATCATTAAGCAAATTAGGAATCTGCCACTGTAAAAGCTGATTGCCGTAGCTTGTTCTAGTTTTTACTTTAATAAAGTTCCTGGCTCTTAAAGGTGTAATTAGTTGTGGTATTAGTATATATGGAAGAAAAGTTCTCACGATTACTTAAGAATTCTAAAAATGCTTTTTCGAATAACTTTTGTTTATATAGACTAGTGACACTCAAAATATATCCTGGTGAAAGTACTCAGAGGTATGTTCGTACATCGATAGGTTATGAATAATACGAACACACTACTAATACGAACTTTTTCTGCATTAGGAATAGAGTTTCCAAATTAGCTTTAGAAGTGACGCACCAGATAAGTAGAGAGTAGAGTAATCTAGAATGAATAGTAGAAAGGTATAACTGACGTTTAAGTTTTGATGATGTGTGGCGTTTTATGGCGCAAGGGCCAGGTAGGGCCAAAGAGCGCCATGACAAATGTAATGTTTACAGTGCATTGTGAATGGTGTAGACAATACGTTCCTCATGATATATGTGAGATGGCTGTAAAGAGGCGTAAATCTGTTGCCGTGGATGGCGTAAAATATATCGTTGCTAAAATAATGACACTTAGTAGTGCTGTGGGCTATGGCAATGGGGTTTCGTTAAATGCATGATGCTATAAAAGATGACGTTGACAATTTAGCTTCAAGAAAGTCTTTGAGTACAGGGGCTGTTATACGTGCGCTAAAAATTCCCTGGCCAGCTTATTTGCAGATTGTCAGTTTCAGCTAAAAACTCTAAGACTAGTTTCGGATTAAAAAGGGGTTCATTGCTAAGAAAAAATTTCGGGTGAAGAGGAATATTTTGGAGATATGCAGAAATGAAATACCTTTTTCTCTGTGCTTCTATTGCAGGGCAATTAATAAGAACGTGCACGACTGTGAGATTTTGGCCGCACTTACTGCAAGTCGGAGGATCCCCCCCCCCCCAGTGAAGAGATAAGAGTGGGTGCCGTAAGTGTGTCCTATTCTTAATCGGCAAAGGAGCACTTCGTGATATCGGGATGTTCTCTCTGATAGCCAATATTCTAATTTGGGTTTTATCAAGTGCAGTTTATTTGATATCTGAGCATTCCACTGTTGCTGCCAGTGTATTTTCAGCTTGTGACGCAAGTATGCTTTAACATCTGTGGCTGGGATGGGTATGTTTATATCCGTGTCACTAAGAGCTACTGAAGTAGCTTTCTGGTCAGCACCTTCGTTGCCTTTTATACCACAGTGGCCAGGTACCCAGCATAGGATGATCGTTTGTTTAGCACTATAAGCTGAGCATAGCAATGTATACAGTTCATTAAAAACAGTGTTTTTATGTATACGTACATTCATTAGGGCTCGGACTACACTCAATGAGTCTGTGAACACTATAGCCCTAGTAAGATTCGTTTGCCTGATGTGCTTCACTACTGAGAGTATTGCATATGCTTCCGCTGTAAAGATACATGTATGTGGGTTCATTGTACCTGATATTAAAAATGGTGGTCCTAGTGCTGCGTAAGCAACACCAGACGAATACTTAGAGGCATCTGTGTAAAATTCAGCACAAGAATATTTCTCCTGAAGCTCAAGAAAATGTGACCGTATGTGTGCCTCAGGTGCTCGTTTTGATATTTCTGCAAACGAGAGGTCACATTCGATAGTCTGCCACTCCCACGGCGGTGGAAGCCGCGAAGTTGCCATTATGACATTCTCTAAAATCGGCGCACCCGTTTCTTCGGACAATGCTTCCAACCGAAGGGACAGAGGAGGTCTAGTGCTTGGGCGGTTATGGAAAAGCCTAGCCGTAGACAGGTCGTGAATAACTGAATGGCATGGATGATGGAAATTTGATTTGACCTTAAGGGCGTAAGAGAGAGTTAAATATGTACTTTGGAGATGTAGGGACCTATCGTTCGATTCAGCATACAGGCTTTCTGCAGGGCTAGTACTGAAGGCACCAGTAGCAAGACGGATACCTAAGTGGTGGACGGAATCGAGCATCTTCAAAGCACTAGGCGTCGCAGAGGTATACACTATGGCTCCGTAGTCAAGGCGTGACCGTATAAGGCTTTTGTACAAGCTCAAGAGGCATTTTCTGTCACTTCCCCAAGATGTGCGGGACAAGAGCTTCAGTAGATTCATTGCCCTCAAGCATTTCATTTTCAAATATTTTAAGTGTGGGATAAAAGTTAGTTTGCAGTCTAAAATGAGGCCTAGAAATTTATGTT
The DNA here is from genome assembly GCF_050947875.1 of Dermacentor variabilis. Taxonomy (NCBI): domain Eukaryota; kingdom Metazoa; phylum Arthropoda; class Arachnida; order Ixodida; family Ixodidae; genus Dermacentor; species Dermacentor variabilis. The sequence continues at coordinate 161,358,542 of NC_134569.1, read as the reverse complement.
CATGACTAACAGATAGCCGTTCTCCATTAAGATCAATAACGGGCTCCGGTATTACCCCTCTCTTATTGGAGAAAAGAATGCATGTACTTTTTTCAGGGTTCAGTCTAAAGCCGTTCTCGTCTGCCCACTTAGACAACTTATTCAGGCCAAGCTGCACTTGTCGCTCGCAGATACTAAGATTACATGACTTGTACCCTATTTGGATATCATCCACGTATACGGAATAAAACATTGTACGTGGTATGATAGTATGGAGCGAATTCATTTTTACAAGGAATAAAGTACAGCTCAGCATTCCGCCTTGTGGCACACCTGTTTGCTGAGTAAATAGACGAGATAGGACATTACCAATACGAACATGAAATGTGCGGTTGCATAGATAACTTTGAATCACCGTTAGCAAGTTGCCTCGGATGCCCATTCCAGCTAGATCACGAAGAATTCCGAAACGCCAAGTAGTATCGTATGCTTTCTCCATGTCTAAAAATACTGATAAGAAAAACTGTTTGTGCACAAACGCATCCCGGATATTTTTCTCGATACGGACAAGTTGATCTGTTGTGGATCTATGTTCCCTGAAGCCACACTGCAAGGGATCTAGTATCTTATTACTTTCAAGAAAATGCACCAAACGACGGTTAGTAATTTTCTCAAAAAACTTACATAGGCAGCTTGTTAGGGCCATAGGCCTATAGCTGCTGGCCAAAGACGGGTCCTTGCCCTCTTTCAGGATAGGGATTATGACTGCTTGCTTCCAGGCTGACGGGATATAGTTGGCAGAGAATATGGCGTTAAAAAGGGAGAGGAGTGTTTTGTGTGCTTCGGGATGCAGGTGTTGAATCATCTCGTAAATTATTCGGTCGGTTCCAGGAGCTGATTTATTACAATTATGTAGTGCAGCCTGAAATTCAGCCATATTGAAAGGACGCTTCTGCGATTCATTGCTCTTTCCTTTTAGGTCCAGTGGCAGTCTCTCAGCTTGTTTCTGGTATCTAAGGAATGCATCGGAGTAATGCAATGGGCTAGAAATGTTTTCAAAATGTGCCCCAAGAGAGTCAGCTTGGTCCTGAAGAGTATTTCCTTGCGTGTTTACTAGTGGTAGAGGATGAGTTTGCCGACCTTTGATTTTATTCACTCTGCTCCAGGCTTTTTGTTCATCAGTATAAGAGTTTAAGCTAGAAATATATCTTTGCCAGCTCTCCCTTTTGGCACGGCGCCGCGTTCTTCTACCCTCAGGCTTTATTTTCTTGAAAATGATCAAATTCTCTGTGGTTGGAGAGTCTCGAAGGTTGTTCCAAGCCCTATTTTGATTTCTACGCGCTTTTTTGCAGTCATCGTTCCACCATGGAACACGGCGCTTACAGGACGATCCATTTGTTACGGGAATACATATTGACGCCGCATCAACTATGAAGGCCGTGAAATATGTCACTGCATCTTCGATAGAAAGATTACAGATGTCGTTCCAAGTCAAATGTGTCATCTCCCTGTATCGTGTCCAGTCGGCACAATCGACTTTCCACCGGGAGCCATGTGGAGCGCAGTCATCACTTTTTGTTAGTTTTATGACAATGGGGAAATGATCGCTCCCGTAGGGATTCTTAATTACGTTCCACTCCAGATGCGGCAAGAGTAAACTCGATGCAATGCTTAAATCGATAGATGAGAATGTTTTGTTTGCGACACTATAAAATGTAGGTTCTTTCCCATTAAGCACGCAAGCATCTGTAGTGAGGAGGAAGTTTTCAACTAAGCGTCCTCTGGCATCACAACGACGGCTTCCCCAAAGGGTGTTGTGTGCATTAAAATCTCCAACGACAATGTAGGGTTCGGGCAGTTCGTAGATAAAGGTGTGAAATTCTGTTTTTGAAAGTTGGTAGTTCGGGGGGATGTATACAGAGGTAATTGTGATCAGTTTATTAAACAGTACCGCACGGACTGCAACTGCCTCTAGAGTTGTCTTAAGCTGTAGTTGCCGCCAAGCACCACCCTTATCTACTATTATTGCGACGCCGCCAGAGGAGGTGAGGGCGTCGTTGCGGTCTTTTCGATGAACGGTATACTGCCGGAGAAAGTTCGTGCGTGAAGGATTAAGATGTGTTTCTTGGACACACAGCACCTTTGGACTGTACTGATGTAAGAGCTCCTTAATGTCGTCTAGGTTTTGGAGTAAACCCCTGACGTTCCATTGTATTATCTGTGTATCCATAATGTATGTGTTTTGTGCTGTGTGTCTAAGAAATATGGATTAGATTATCTCACAAGACCTTTCCAGGCCCCGTGAAACGAGATCTCTCTATCTTCCGGGCGCGCTCAAGGGAGCTGCGCCGTTCCTACGGCGTCTGAGACGCTGCATTTGTATTTGTGTCCATCACCTCGTCTGAGGCGGCGGATAGTGCCTGCGCAGTGGGCACGTTCGCGGTGGTGGTGGGCCTATCTGCACGCGAAGTGGCCTTGGGTCCAACAGGCCCGAGGGTCTGCTGGTCCTCCTTTGTGGGGGCCGGTACAGCGCTGGCTGTTCCAGCCAGGGGGCTGATGGCGTGACCGCCGTCACACTCCGTGTTACTTGGGCGGCCGCCGAAGGAAGTAGCGCTGCCCCCCGGCGCGCCAGATCGGTGTAGGATGGACTAGATTGATTGATGGAGAAGCGTTTGCGCGCCTCTTGGAAGGAAAGGTTCATTTTTACTTTGATTTCGATTATTTGTTTTTGTTTTTTCCAGGATGGACAAGAGCGAGAGTATGCGGGGTGATCCCCTTCACAGTTAGCGCGACGGATGGTGGAATTGCAAGTGTCGGACGAGTGCTCGTTTGATGCACATTTTGCACAAGTAGTGCGCCCTCGGCAGCTTTGCGAACCGTGCCCGAACCGCTGACACTTGAAGCATCGGCGTGGGTTAGGAATGTATGGCCTCACACGGAGTTTGCAGTATCCTGTTTCTATTGAGTCTGGTAAGTTGCTAGTTCCGAAAGTGATGATTATATGCCTGGTTGGTATTTCTTTGTTATCGCGCCTTATTATTATCCTTTGTACCTCGACGACGTTCTGTTCTTGCCATCCTTCTAGTAATTCACTTTCGGTAAGTTCGATAAGGTCATATTCCGAGATGACACCGCGCACTGTGTTCATCGACCTGTGTGGGCCCACAGAAGCGGGAATGTCTCCAAATGCTACAAGTTTCGAGAGTTTGTCGAATTGTGGCTTGTCGCGAACTTCGAGTAGAAGATCGCCACTTCCCATCTTCGTTACCTTATAACCTGGGCCTATTGCGTCAGTGATGGATTTGGCTACAAGAAAAGGTGATATCATTCGGACTGTCTTTGTTTCGTGCTGGCTGTGGACAACGTGGTATTTAGGGAAGGACACTTTCGGATGCATGAAAAAGTTGAACTGTTCATCGGTGCGCCCCCTCTTCTGGGAGCGATCAGGTAATGGGGGAAAAGCCTTTGCCATAAAAATTGGAAAATTCGGCGGCGATGGTGGCCACCCACCACGGAGCCCAACAAGGGGACGCTACAGGATTGGAAGCCTGATGACGCCAGCCATGTATCACCGCTATAACCTACTATAAAATACCAAAGGTTGGATAATTACACCAGGTTAACCCTTGCCGCCAGGAATACGGAAGTAATTGGAAGTGAAGGGAAGACAGGAAAGATGGAAAAGCGGGAGAGAAAGACGAAGATTGGAGAGGAGGACAGGAAAAGGCGACTGCCGATTTCCTCCAGGTGGGTCAGTCTGGAGGTGCCGTCTATGTGAAGCCGAGGCCGAAGAGGTGTGTTGCCTCCGCCGGGGCGCCTTAAAGGTCCAAACACCCAGCTTCGGCTCAACCCCCAGGATCCCCTTTTCCCCAGACACGCCTAAGCCGCGCACGGCTACACGCGGGAGGGTCCAACCCTCGTGTGCTCGAGTACGTGGTGACGCAACACACCAAACGCCTGCTGACGCAGACGCCCCTGCGGGGTGACGTTTACGTTTTAAAGGTAACAGCGTGCGATGCCTATTGAGCATACCAATTAATTGTGCTATGTTACGTTTAATATAACTTACGTGATGCGTCCACCATAGATTTTCATGGAAGAGTACACCCAAGAACTTGTACTGGGAAACCCTTTCAAGTGGTTGCGATTGAAATATTAAAGAAGATGCGAACTTAACTGGCTTGTTAATAGCAATAAAAACAACATATTTTGTTTTTTTAACATTTAGGCTCAACTGATTAGCCAATAACCACACTGAAAGGGAATTTAACAATTTGTTAATAGTGCTATATTCCAAAAGATTTCCAAATATGGGTTGGAAATGAAGAAAAAGAAGAGCAGAGGGTATTGTCTTCATTTGTGCCCTATACGTGGTAGACTGAGCACGCTGTCGGATAAGGAAATGAGAACGTGACTCATGCGAATCGCTGATAAAAAAAATGGTGTTTCGGAAAGAACAAAGCCTATGCAGTAAATATGCACGGCAGCATTGGATGTGATTTCTTTTTTGATAGCACAAGAAATAGAATGCTTGCGAAGGTATCACCCCATTGTTAATCACACAAAATCAGCAGCCACGCCAGCACATGTTCGCCGGTATCGACCTATCTCCTTACAACTGGAAATGCTTGAGGTGCATGCACGTGTGAAGCAGGGAAGGGGATTGTTGCTGCCTTGTATCTGGGGACAAAAGTAGGTGCTTTCATGAGATGTTAGAGGAGACAAGGACCCGTTTGCTCAGTGTGGGTCTTCCTAGAGGCAAAGGGCACTTCGTAGATGATGCCGACGGTGCACTTCACTTGATACTGATTTTGCCTTCTGGCACACATGACATTCTGTTGGGCCTTCAATGCAGAAGCCCTACAGAGCCTGCGCAACTTCTCTGTGGTTCAATCAAAAAACGGTTTCTGTGGATTTACGTGCCAAAATGAACAATCTGCATATGAGCGACACCTGCAACTGGGTATTATTTTGACCCCCGTGGTTGTGTAGCTTGGTAATAAATCTTGGAAAATGTGCCTTTTTACATTGTTGCATTGAAGTGCCAGTTTCAATTCGTGCTGCAGATGCCGCAGCCGGGATTGAAACTGCGACTTCTAGCTTCCGAGAGTACAGCAGTAGCCATGTGCCTCTTGCTGCCAGCCGTCGTTGGGGACGGAAAAGCCAACTTGATACCCACTGTTTGTGGGATATTTTTCTTTTGCACGAAAAATCGTGTAAGAACGAATTCACACTCGTCCTCCTAAGGCTCTGAAGAGCAAAACCGAAATAAGGGTTTACGGCTCGACCTGAAGTAAATAATCTGCGTTCCCTGCGCATGAGGATTGTTTCTCGATAGCAGTGGTGCCTACCACGAACATTACGACCTCCAAATGTGCTGAGCTGAAAGCGATATTGTCCTCTGCGGGTTGAGGAGCCCAGTTCCAGAAAGCGTGACGACTGACAAAGGTTTCGTTCATGTCGAAGTAACGTACTTGTTGATATTTTTTTTAAATTTCATCCTTGAGGGCGGAATGTGGGAACACTTATACAATGATTTCTCATAACTTGTGCTGTCTTATCCGCTATATAATCTTCGCGCTCGTAAAATACAATCATTATGTCAACAGTGGAGCAAAAGAACAAATGCACACCTGAGAAAAGTCACCCAATTCATTAGGTCGCCTAAATTTGGCGCCAGGCTTGAGCTTCTGCTGACTTCTCTAGCTTGCACAAAAACTATTACTCAAAGATCATGACTGTGGACTGCAGGCTGAAGTGTCTTGTGCAGCTTTGTATAATGAGCACCACCAAAATGATCAGTTTCATCCATCAGGAATGGAAGGAATTCTCTGTGCGGAAGATTAGCTGTGTTCATGCACGAACTATATTCATTTATGACAATACGAAGAAAAAGACACACGCCCACATTATTAAAGGGCGCGCGCTGTGCTAGGCTGGCACGACGCTGTTGTCCTGTGCATCACGCAAAGTAAGGTGTACTATGACGTGGCTGTAATGGAAAGCACGTTTGCAACACCTCAGTATCTCGAAGAGATTGGTTTCGCAGTTAATTGATGTGTTCCTTCATTTAATGCCTGCTTTGTTATATCGCCGGCGCCCTACACACTCAGTTATAAAAGAACTTTTTATGTTGGGCGCTGGTGATATAACGAAGACGAAGGCATTAAACTAATGAACACGTCCATACAATAAAACATCAGTTATAAAAAAAAATTACGTTTTATTTCGATAGCAATTATATTATATTCCCCAATTAGGACCTGTAACTTAACAGCGTCGTTGAAAATGAAAGTATCCGATTAGTGTCTTCTTCTAGAAGCTCAACCATGTAGGATTAGGTAGAACCTTGCGCAGACGCTCGGGAACAGGCACAGAGTCATTCAACGAAAAAAAAAAAACACAACAGGCGTAACGTTTGGAGGCAGAATTGAATGTTACGGATGATAGCTGAATACGGTACAGCTGACTTGACATGACGTCAGCTTTCTGGTAATAGTACGTCGCTCATGATGCCAAAAACGGAAAAAAAGCAGGAGCGTTGACAGTTGGGCCAGTTCGTGCATCATGTAATGTCGCTGAGCGGAAATAAATGCAGGAGGAAACCATGGGGAGCGTGTCTCTGGATAGCGTCTGTCCGGTCCAAATGGTTTCTTCCTGCCCTTATTTCCATAGAACGACATTATACAAAAAAGCACTCTAACTTCAATTGCACTCGATTACAAGTTGAAGGATTGTTGGGATGGTTTTTGCGTAAGGAAATAAGTGGTATAAGGAAGGATACATGAAATCGAGGGTGCAGAGGAGCCTGTGTTGCAGCGTTATTAGGAAGCTAACCGTCATATTATGGCTTGCTCAGGCGCAAATAAGGCGCGTTTAGGGTCACCCCAATCTAAAAGAGCCCATCATTTGTGCTCTTAAGGCGCAGGATGTGATGGCCGGGAAGGGAAGGAAGTGCTTGGAAATCAGATGTTTTCTTCGTAGTTTATGGTATTGTTTGGAATCAGTTGGGTATTTGCTAGAGCATGCATGTAAAAGCGAATTGGTTTTGTTTTTAATGCCATGCATTCACCACTTACGCACTTTTCGCCGCTTCGCGCAGTACTTTTGAAAGGTCTATATACCAAAATGCTACGTGCTTGTAATTTACTGTTTTCAGATGGTGCCTTCCGTTGGAGCTTCGTACGGCAAATAATGCTGCTTATGTGGTGTCACAAATTTGAAATAATGCACAAAGAGCCCGGAACAAGAATTTACAGAGTGCAAAATAAGCATTTCATTATCTCACAAGGTGCCTTGCGTGTACCTTATAAAATGGCACGTTGCACAGATGTGATGGAGACTTGTAATGGTGATCTGTAATAATTTTGACTAAATACTAAAGCGATACCATGCGAAGGGCACGCGCGGTTCAGCAGTAGAAGCCAATAAGAATGGCATGCCGATCAGCGGAATCGGCATGTCGTGTACCAGCTGCCGTTCAAAACGAGCGCCCCAAAATGGGAAACGGAGGGTGTTAATTCCATCGGATCGGTGCGCTGCAGTCGATTGGGCCGCTGGGCTTTATGGGAGTGTCCACCATTGTTGTATTTCTTTCTTTGTGGTATAAGGCTCTGATGTTGTCTTTAGTGAAGGCCACATGCTTGGTCAAGTTTGTCCAGCTGTCCACGAAAGAATGAATGGAGTGGCGAGTGAAAAACGTGCAGCACGTTCTGTCAATTATATGAACAAGTGCATGGATTGCAAAATACAAGTTGTTTATGAAATACCGTGCTCTTGTGGAAATGTTTACGTAGGGCAAACAAATCGATGTTTAAATATCGGGATCCGGGAATATGCGCTGAATGTAAAGAATAGTACTGGTGCACATTTGGCGATTCACTGCCGCTTAAGATTGTTTAAACCCATTTTCAATAAAACTGAGATTTTGTACAGGAGTAGAGCAGAAAAAACAAGAAAAATAATGGAAGCCCATCAAAAGATTTCGCAGGGTGACAGATGCATCAGTAAATCCTCAATAGGTTTGTCACAGGTGGAAGTCTCATACCCTCGGGAAGGTATGCAAATTAGTTCTTGGTTAGCCAACTCTGCGGTGTTCACGTATATGCTACTTCCGTTTTCTTGTGCACACTTGATAGTGTGGTCTTTCTCCTTTCAGTATAGTTTGCTACTTATTCTGTTTCTTCGGAAATAAACGGTTAGTTGTGAGAAGCACCCGTGCTTTTCGTTTCTCTTGTTCTTGTCCACGTATGTTTCGCGCACTTTTTTGTTAAGATGGAACCACACCAACTCGCCCAACTATCAGTTTTGATGCAGGGTTTCCGGCTTGACAGAGCGCAGGACTAACACAAATTACAGAAGTTTACAACTGCTCATAGTGTATATCTGAAGGCGGTTAGCTAACCGGCGATACCCTGGCGGGACAAGAAGCTCTCGTCCAGCAAGTATGTCGAGCAGCCATGGCCAGTGGAGTCCTGGAATGAGGACACCACCCACTCGATCTCAAGAGCAACCACCTCAATGGTTCGAATAAATATTTTTCTCTCTCTCTCTCGTTTGCGTCACTGTCTTAATACACGCATAATCGTTCCACGGACTAGAAAGTTCGTCCATTCGCTGCGGTTGCGTGTGCGGCGATTTCCTGGTACTCAATATACTTTTGCCAAGTAGTAAGCAGTGGTGGGCAGCCTTCCAGTATTTCTGTGAATGTCCTACGATTAAACAACCGCTCGGGAAAAATTTTCTAAATGGAACATGTGTCCCACTAAATATATGGAACACTTTAACATGGATTGTTTATTAGCAAACTAGACGTTGCAATTTTTTCGTGCAACTTACGTGCTCCTTTCCGAACAGTACACCCGAACAAGTCGGAAAGCTCTATATTCGAAGAGGTTCCTAAATATGTGTTGTAAATCAAGAAAATAGAAACAGTCTGTATAGCGTTAATTTGTACGCTGTGCAAATTAAGCTCGCTGTCAGATATGGAAATGAGAAGGCCACGCATGCGATTCGCTGATAAAATAATGGTATTTCAGAAAACAACAAATCCTATGCAGAGTAATTTGCACTGCAGCATCAATTTGTGGTATGCTTGCGAACGTATCATCCCTTATTAATCACACGAGCATCCACAATCATGTAAGCACATGTCCAGCGGTATCGCTCCATCGCCTTACAACTGCAAATGTGTTAGGCACGTGCACGTGTGAAGCAATGAAGTAGAGTATTGCTGCCTTCTATCTGGGGACCAAAGTAGGTGTTTTCATGAGATGCTAGAGGAGGCAACGATCCGTTTGCTGAACGTGGGTCTTTTTAAAGGCAAACGTCGATTCGCAGATGTTGCCGACGGTGCGCTTCGCTTGGTGCCTTGCTTGCCTTGTGGCACACATGGTCTTTTTCGGGCGTTCACTCCTTACACGCCACAAAGTCTGCTGAAACTGTCAGTGGTTTCATAAAAGTATAGTTTATGGGGATTTACGCGTGAAAACCACAATCTCGTTCTGAGGCACACCGGAATCGGGGCACTCGCCATGGATGCTTAGTGGCTATGGTGTTGGGCTGCTAAGCACGAGGTCGCGGGATCTAATTGCGGCCACAGCGGCCGCATTTCGATGGGGGCGAAAACAACCGCGTACTTTAGACGCACGTTAAAGAACCCTTGGTGGTCTCCGTTTCCCGAGTCCCCCACTATGGCATGACTACTAATCAGATCGTGCTTTTAGCAAGTAAAACCCCATATTTATTTTTTTAAATCGGAAACTTTGTGTTATTTTGACCACTTCGGTTCTGTAGCGTGCTCAAAAATCCTACAGAACGAGCGTTGTTGCATTTAGCCACCAGGGATATGCGGCTACCGCAACACGGATTGAATCTGCTACTTCTAGCTTTGTAGATAAGTGCTGGAGCCATGTGTACTCTTAAGCAAAATTACACCCTTTTGCTACAGAACGATAATCATCATCTGTCTTGTCCGCATTTACTTTCTTTAAAGCGGCGAGCCCGTATTTTCCAGTAACGAACGGCGTGCGCTTGATCAGCATGACATAGCATTCCCGACAGGAAAGTAGCGTTCGCGGCGTTCTCAAGAACAGGAACACAAGCAAGGCAGATGACGATAATTGTTCTGTAACAGATATACACCCAAAAAGGTGCACTTTTAACTGAGGGTGTACCTATCGGGGCCGGTCGTGAGTGGTGATGGAATAAACCAACTTGACACCCACTGTCTGTGTGATTTTTCTATTGTGCAAGAAGAATAATAGAAGAACGAATTCAAAATTCGGTACTAGCTGGGTATTGCGAGCTGCTAAGGGCAAAGCACAGACAAGAGTTTTCAACTCCACGTGAATTAAATATTCTGGGTCCCCTGCGCATAAGGAATGTGGCCATCCATATTTTATAGTTTAGCCATATCTTTCATGTCAAGCCAGGTAGACAAGGTTCTTGAGAGCACTGGTGCATACCACATGCATTAATAGTTCTGAGTAGGCTGAGCTCAAGGTGAGAAGATCTTCGGCGGGTGAAGATGCCCAGCCATAGCAAGCATGACCACTGATTAATGTTTAGTTCATGTCGAAGGAACGCACTTGCAGATCTCTTTGAATTTTTACCTTGAAGGTGGAATGGCGGAACACCATAACAATGATTTCGAATACCCCTGGTTGTCTTATGCGCTGGATCATGTTCGGGCTGGTAAAATACAATTATTCTGTCACGAATTTACCCAATAAAATAATAGACAACCGAGCAAAGCCAGCCAAAACTATAGGTCGCTTAACTATGGCACCAAGTACGAGTTGGTAACGACCTTTCTTACCTGGAGAAGAACATGTACCCAAATCTGATAGATGTGGACTGCAGGAAGTAGTTCGTATGTTCCGAAAGATCGTCAGCGTCAATGTGAAAGGAGTTTCCAAAATTTAGGCTTCTTCTTAGTGGCAAAACCCCTTTTAGAGCAAGGTCAAACAGGGTTGCAAGAATGTCTAAATCCTCAAGGCGGATTTAGAACCCCGTGAGACACCAAGGCGCTTTGCAGTTTGTGTTGTCTCTGTATAAATTTATTCTATCATGGCGTGCCTACGACCAAAAGCCATGCTGAATGAACCAGCCCAGCGTTGAATGCATTTGACAGGTTGTTTTACGTAAATTGTGCCATACAACAAAAATTTGCAAATTGCACGCAGCTGGACCAAACGAAGGCAGTGCTGTTTGCCGTCGCTTGGATATATTCGTGATATTCTGTTTAATTCTCCTTAAAAACATAATTAGTACTAATCCTTTATTAACGTCTCGAATGTTATAATCAGATGAAAAGTTCCAATGAAAATATTGTAGAGCAACGTGAGACACTCCCGATACTGCTTACTGTTGCTCAATACATGCTACATAAAACTGTTTTTTTTTTAGTATCAAAGAAGCCTTGAGCGGGTAATCACGCGGCACTTTTGTGTGTATTCGCGGGCTCCATTCACGCTCGGAAGGCCACTTTTATGTAGTACGTATGGAGCAACAGCAAGCTGCTTCGAAAGTTCTTCATACTTCTTTGAAATTTTCCCATTGATACTTTTCAAGTGATTATAACATTAGAGAAGTTCATTATTTATAAGAGCAATTATCTAATTAGGCGGAATGCAAGAAAGAAATATTCCATCTCCTAGCGACGGCATACATCATTACCTCGGTGCGGTCTAACTACGTAGCGTTTCTATATTCTTTAAGTTTGGCTCAAGTTAGGTGAAACACCCTTCATGAAGTCCATATTCGCAAGCATATGCATACAGCATCCCGTTTTGTAGACATTGAATATCGCCCCAACTTCATGCAGCAAAGTAGTCGCAAATTCTATTCTCGATTTTTATTGTCTTCATGAATTAGCGCTTTTTACAGAAGACCTAAATATGGTTCGAATAGCTATGCAAGGCTACCTTTCCCAGATAGAGATGTGGGTTTCTAGTCCAGATATTTTTCTTCTTCCTTCATTTTATTCACACGAGCGAATCGATCTCGCGGTTCATCATTTGAGCTAATTGCGGCATGAATGGCGCAAAAAAAATTTACGAAGCTGTTGCGCAAGAAAGTCTGTTTTGCCGGAAGGTGAAGCAAGGAATGCAATAAGAAGGTTTACTGTAGTGTGTTTGCTCCTTCCGCGGAGTTCGGACAATACACGCATTTAACATGGTGTGAGGCAGCTTGCAGGACAACTGCGGCTGCGTAGCAGGAAAATGAAACCTGGAATGTACACTCGTAGTGCCGATGCCATGACATACGCCGTTAGCGACGCTAGAGGCCTCAGGCCTTGACATTGCATAAGTCGAAACCATTTTATCTATTCACCGTTTTATATCATGTATGGCGTGAGCAGCAAATAAACTCTTACGCCTATACAGAGCCCCATTAGCCAGGCTAACTCGAATTCTAGCTTGTACGAATACTTTCTAGTTTTCGTTTTACTGTGAAACTGTACGTGACTATGTTCTGGGAAAAAAATTTCATCCTTCCGTGGACCCGTGTAGATCGAGGTTTTCTCCCGATACACTGGCGTATCCCGAAGATAGTGCAATTCCGGGCCGACACGAGGCGGAGGTGAAGAAGGCTTTAAGCATTCTGCCAACTTCCCAAAATAAATGTAATAGCTTAGACCCAAATACAACTCGTGTCAGATATTAAGCTGATAAGAACAGATACTGCACTATGACCCATGTCGGCCATGTCTACGTTTGCACCGCCTGTAAAAAGCCTGTGACGCCCCCTCGGGCATAATCTTCGTTGGCCCGCCAGACTCAGTGGCCTGCCAGGCTCAGTAGGCAACAATGGTCACCGCACCGCAATAAACACCGACGAGCACAGCTGCTCGGCGGTCAGTCATCGCTCGTCACCACCACGCTGCGGAGGATCTGTCTAACGGAGTGTGCCTCGAGCACTCCCTCGTTCACGAACCCGGGACGATCGTGACACCACCCTCTCTTCGTCGGCATTCCAAGCGCTTGCGTATCTCTTTTCCATTCCTTCCGCTCTCCCGTGGTGGCGGTTCCGTAAACGTTCTTCCCTCAGAGACCGCGAGGCCGAAAGCAAAGGCAAGGTTGCGAAGGGAGTTTGCGGGAAACCAGTTTTACGTGGCCTGTGTTGTTGTGTGTGACCGCTTGTGGTTTTCAAGTAGCCTCAGAACTATTACTGAACTGCGGGCCGTCCACCACCGCACGGTCACCTTGGCTACGGTGAAGCAGTCTGCGCCCTCGGGCGGCGATGAGGTGCGTGTGTGTTCTACGTGCCAGGATTCGTTGTTAAATGGTGTCGTGCCGCGTTAGGCAACAATACATCATTATGTATACACACGGTACCACATCATATTCCGAGGCTAAAGATCGTGGCGGAGCGACTAGTCCCGTCTCGCCTTCCATTTATGTGCATACGGCGTTTGACGCACAGCAGTGGACGTTTGCCAATATAGAGCCCACATACACAACTTCAATGGTCGTCCACATTAACAAAAAGGAATGGCAATGATCTTTTTGGCAAGCGGAGTCAACGAAAGCAACACTCTGCCTGCCAATATACTCATGCGCATTGAAAAATTGTTCCTTTAACAAACCTCTTCTTTTATTTGGTGTGTATGTGCGATTCAGTTCTTGCATTTTCCAAATGGAGACTATGTATGTAGTATTTGCCTCCTTATGTAAACGTTAGCTTCTCCGGAAGTGTTCTTTACCAACTGCATCGTTCTTTAAAATTGTTTAGTTATACTTTATTAAAGTTATACTTTATTAAGGTATTACTGCTTTATGAAATATTACTACTTCATTAGCCACATTATCCAAATTTTTGTTTGTCATTATGACATGCAAGTATGCCAGCGAAGCCATCGCCCGCCCTCAAACCACGCGACCGCCCTCCCCCGCTCGTCTTTGTGCCTTTTGGGAAACTCAAAGACGCCTTTGTGACTGGCGAAGTTGAGACCCATATTTTGCTTCGGATGCTTTGGTGCTTCTTTGTTCACCCACCCACCACGTGTGTCTTTCCTAAAAACAATTGTTACATTAAACCGGTCTATACCACGTGCTGCGACAAGTTATTGATGTCACAAATGAGATCGTTCCTGCCAGTCCCTCAGACTCGTCGTCAGCAATAAGTTGCATGGTTCACGTAGCCCTGCTACAGTCCTTCAAATACCGCTACTTCGATGATGCTTCTACCACCGTAGGTCATGACGTGGGATGGCCGCGAATAAGTGCCGCCTCCTCGTGGCTGCAAGGAAGAGTAGCATGACGAAGTTGTCGCAATCTCTGTCAATCGCCAATTTGATCCTACTTGAACGAGTACTGTAACTGTACGTTGTGCAGAGGTGAGCTGCCTTGTCTAGATCGCGCCAACGGGGCTCTGCGGAGCAAGTGAACGTAGTATAGAGTTAGCCTCTGCGTTCAAGATATGCGTCCACTGCGCATGCGCGGTAAAAAGAGCCGGGTGCCTGCTCGTCACTTCCGTGTTCGATTTCCCACCCTTTGCATTCGCTTCCCGCCTAGGACTTCCCGCCTAGAAACACACATAGGACTGCGCTGCTTGCCTATGTGTGTTTACCATGACATTGCCACGGTGACCAGAGCATCGCCGTGCCGTCGTGTTTTAACCTTGTAATGAGGTGGCCAAGCGCGAAACCACGAGTGCTAGTGGGTGGCCACGTGTGTTTATATACGCAGCAAGCTCACCGGCCGTGCGAGCGTGTGAGTTTGATATCGAAAGTTGAGCTCCTGTGAGATGAATATCGCCTGCGGGCCATGTATAACTTCATTGCCGCCTTCTACGACTCCTTGCCTGGCAGAATTGCTAGCGTGAAGTGGCCCGTGGGGTTCAATCGCATACTGAGTAGAGAACAATTTGAGTACTTAGCCACTTAGTAATACTTCTAGAACTTTTGCATGCAAACCACCTTCCAACTCGTTAACCGCATGCGGTTCGTGTTTGGGTTTATTCCTGTCCCGAACTCGGTGTTGTTCGTGCAATCGTTTTTCATTCGTCAATTGATTTCATCATTCTTCCTCAATTTCTCTTTTTCTATTTAATTGTGCCGTGGGTGGCATGATATTTTGGCGCAGAAAAAACGGTAGCAGAAAGATTCTAAGTGACAAACAGAAGTGCAAGAAAGACGGTGGTACACTCACTACAGTATATTAGGCACTAAGCTTCCTACATATATACCGCGCACACTCTCGGAACCACGGGGCGGCAAAGTGCATGCGACAAGTTATTTTGTTTGCGATGAAACTACCAATTTATTTATGCGTCATATAACGAAACAGGTGTTTGACTAGCGCATGCTTGACTACTGATATGAATGCGATATACATCTAGCACTTCCTGTCCGGGTTTGTCTCTACTACAACTTAAAATCCTCGCCTGAGAAAAACGTGGCCTACAGCAGCACGATCTGCAATGTGCAGAGAGATGGACACTCACATCTTTTTCTTTAAGCGTTTGTGTGTTCCCTCATTCTGTCGTTCACCCAACGACTGGTTTGCCAGACGTGGGCTTTTCCGCAACTTAGCCGTGTCTGGTAAAACAGAGCAGTGGCAAATTTTTGCACGTAGCGATTTCTGTGCTTGGCTTTGCGCGCTTGCGCGGCACATTCTGTGATTCGGTGTCATGTGTCATAGGCGAGCCAGTTTTTTCGGGTTGACCTCATAGCTGTTTGCCGCGTTCTTGAAGTTGTGCTTCAGCTTGTAGAAATAAGGTACAATACGGACCTTACTGCGGGTATCCTGCTCGCTTCCCTCACCCATCTTGAGATTATTGCTGTGCTCGAGCTCCTACAGCGATATTTCTGCCACCCATGTGATGACCGAATGAGGAAATCCGATATTTAGAAGCCACTGCACCTGATGTTCAAAATTGTCAGATGAGAAGTGGCCGCTTTAAGTTCGCGATGGCCAAATTAGTGTTGCAAATAACGCACACTATGCAGACGCTTTTGATTGGCAATATTGGTCGGGATTTCGTGCTGAAATAACCGGTTATTGTTCTACGCTTTTTCATGCGCATCCAAGTGTCGCTTCCGCAGTGACGATATTTTTGGCGTGCTTAAACGGCATTCCTTATTTAGATTCGGTGCAACCCTTCCACGAAGATGGAGGGGGCGAGCTGGTTAAGGGCTCCTTGGCTCATGGAGGAATCCTTTAGCAAGAATAGATGGTGCGGAGCCAGCGTTCACTTTAAAGGTATCTGTATAGCGCAACAAAGGAAGGACACAAGAAGAAACGAAGACAAAGACAAGCGCCAACTATCAACAACAAAAATTTTACTTCCGGGATCGGTCATACTTATACTTCCAAACAACCACGTGCACACTATGATAGCAACCATGAGGATGACGACATGAAAACAGTCTAAAACAAAGATACAGCAGCAAAACACCAGAAAATCTAAATGACACATGGAAAATGCGGTTGAGCCTTTATGCCATGCGCAAATAGTTCAACTCTCTCGCGGACAATGACAGTGACGGTTTGCTGATGCATTGGTCAGCGGCCGAGTGGATTTGCTCCGTTTATATTTATGCGCATGGCATAAGGGCTGATACGCATTTTCCATATGTCATTTAGATTCTCTTGTGCTTTCCTTTTGTATTGGTTTCAGATTGTTTTCATGCCGTCATCCTCATGGTTGCTATCATACTGTGCGCGTTGTTGTTCGGGGGTATAATTATGACCGATGCCGGAAGTAAAATTTTCGTTGTTGATATTTGGCGCTTGTCTTCGTCTTCGTTTCTTGTGTCCGTGTTTTGTTGCGCTATACAAAGACTTTTCAATGATGACCAACCAACAAGCCCATATCGCTATCCTCGTCGAGTACACTTTTTCTCTCGATAGTTGATGTCCTGGCTGGTGAAGGCGCATTCATGATCCTTCTTTCGGCCTTCCTGCTCACCACAATCTGAAGGCTGTAACCTGACGAATTGTCACCCATGGCCGAGTATAATTAGGTGTCCTTTTTAAGCTGAACCATGTGCCTCGTTTTCTCCGCGAGCTCACCATAGTTGATCTCTGTCTGTGCGGCGGCGCCTAATAAGACGCAGCGCTCATAAGAACAAGGCAGCGAGCCTCGCTGATGACCAGCGCGGTGCTGGACGAAGTGCGTTGACTCACTGGATGCTTGCCATAGAAGAACTCTGGCTTGGTGGGACTCGTGAAGGCTCCGAATTCGTCGCCACGAAGAAGTGAAGAGCGTCAACGGGAAACGCGGAATATTTGATGAAGATGCAAGAAACAGGGACCAAAGCTTTACGCGAAAGATGTACTTTGTTGTCATCTCGGACGCAATAGATACAAGCTGGAAAAGAACATGGAGCCTTACAAATGTTACAAGAAATAAATCGCAATGAAAAATTTGAAGTACCGTTAAGCTCAGCCTTTCACAGTGGAACGCGCTAGCATTCAGAGATCTATCCCTGACTGCTTCAAACGCTGCCCGGCAACTGCAGCTTATGTAACCATATTGCTTACCACGAAAAGGTGGCGGTGAACGCTGTGAACGAAGGTAAGCTTTCTGGTTCAAATAATCTCAAGCAGGGGAAAAAAGCAAGAGAGATATATTTGCGACAGGATCCATTACTGGTAAAGCCAACTGTACAAAGTATATATGTGGTTTTAAGGAAGCAAGAAAGAACTTGGGATAGGTCAGTGAAACTATATAATGATGGCTTATCTGATTAGGTCCATCTTGATAGGGGACTATTTGTCACTGCTGCGTTTCGTAAGAGAAACCAATAATGGTCACCTTCATCAGCAACAGACCAACGCTGTTCAAATGTAAATGAAACTTTATTGCGCTACAAAAAAATCTGCGAGGAGGATAGGTATAAATCTATAAAAACAGCTTGAGGAGTCCTCACCTCCCAGCATACAGAGCAACACAGAGGCGTGTGACGAAGGCAATACAGATTTATACAGAAGTTGCCTCACCTCCAATCAAAAAGCAAAAAAACAGGGCAGGGGAAAAAAGAAAGAAAGTACATTATTATAGAAACATGGCACGCGAAATTGAAATTGTGGATATGCCGTTATTTGTTTCCATAAAAATTTGATTTAGAACCGTCGGCAACGAGTATTTTAACATTTGTTTCCCGTAGTTTGTTCAGCATTTGGTGACATACCAGGGTTGCAAATAACGTAGGTTATAGTTGGTGTTGTTGTTCTGCAATTGGGATAGGTTAGTTAATGAATCATTATATTTTAATAATCGTAGTTTATAAAGGCGGTATAGTTTGTAATTGTGCAACGATGTAATAGGAACAATATTGTGTTTCTTTAATAGTACTGCAGTATGGAAACGATACTGAAATTTACAGACCAGGGATAAGACATTTTTCTGCAATATTAACAGTTTGCTGATGTTTGCAGCTGTTGTTGTGGACCATACTAAATAGGGATAGTTTAGTGTAGAAGGAAATAGTGAATTATATAAAATTGCATTACCTGGGGTAGGAACATCATTGCAGGGGTGGCAAATGATGTCAATAGTCCTTGATAATTGGTTAACCATATACTTCACGTGTTCATGCCATGTAATATATTATCTGAAAAGTACACACCTAGTGATTTAAAGTCTTTTACTATTTCGATATTCGTGTTGTGTAACACATTGTGCCGCAACTGGATTTTTCTATGACGGGGTGAAATAGTACAGCTTTTGTTTTGTGGTGGCTAAGTGTTAAGCAATTACTTTGAGCCCATGTACTTATTTGAGACAATGCACTATTGGCTTGATTAGCTAAATATCTGGATGAATTGTTTGAAAAGAAGGAAGTGGTGTCAGCCGCATATATTATATAGTGTGCAGTTTCATCAAGGTGTACTAATTCATTTACATACAGGATAAACAGAAACGGACCATGAATACTACCCTGCGAGACCTGTTTTCACTTATTTTAGTGAACAATTTTGTCCCCCATTTACTACGTACTGAGATCTATGTTGTAAATACCATGTTATTAATTCTTGTGCTATGTTCCTAATGCCAATATGTTGAAGTTTTTCAATGAGAATTGTGTGCTTTATAATATCAAATGCTTTTCAAAAGTCTTTTGAGCCATCGGTGTAATCTCACAGGATCCGCAAAAAAGGTGGGTGTTGCACTCCGGAGAAGCCATGACGCAACATGTCCGGCAGAATGTGCGAGACACAAGCCCAGATTCAGCATAGTGCTCATCCATGTGGCGTTGCGACTCTGGCAATACGATGGGGCGCTACACTACTTGAATGCTAACCACGTTAATGTCGACAATAATTTTGAGAAAGCATCCGCCAGAACTTTTTTGTGATCAATAGTGAGTTAATGAGGCACGGGACCTAGCTATAGCCCAAGTTCGACAAATGCAATTATCTCCATAACGAATAGCAGGCCGACGACAAGAAAATAATCTCAGATGGAGGAAAGGCTGCTTGTCAAAAGGTCGGCACGAGGCTGAGACTTGTCTTGTACAATCACACGGTTAACTTTAAGCCTCAGTCTTTCTGTGAGCGTATTGTCTTGCCTGGATTCCAGTTTTGCGTGTTTTTGGCGTCGGAAAACAAAAATCCCCTTTATACAGGATACATTTTCACTTTCTGCCTAATTCAAAGGAGATTGCTCTTTCTGGGTCATAGTTCGCCCTACAATATGAATATGAGTAACGCCTCTTGTTGCTATAATCGGACGATGTCCTACAATAAAGAATAAGCGGGAATGAGAAGACAAAGGCAAAGGTCGAACAAGGTGGCCTCCGCTGTTGAGGTTTTGGAGAGCGTTCTCCTTTCTTCTGGTCTGCATAATGAACCCACATTTGATGTTGACGCTCATAGAAATATATTTTCGTATTTTTTTTTGTTTGAACAACTTCAGGTTTCAGGTTGGGGAGCTTGGCAACTCACCAAAAAAGTTTGAATCCTATTATTCTAGCCTGAACCCATGGCTTCATTTTCTGCCTTATTCCCTTAAGCATATGTACATTGTCAAGACTCCCAGTCTCACGAATTTTTGTTACTCAAGGATGAAAGCTGCAAACGAACAGGGACGCGATAGATCATACGGACAATATGGATTGACAACACGCCCAACAGTGACTTCTTCTAAATTTTCACTTGTACTCCGTACCTTGTTGAAGAACTTCGGTTTTCGTAGCATCATTCATTGCGCTTTACTTGACAAAACCTCTCCGGAGGTGAAAGTGGCCTCCATGAAACGCATCAAACTTCTACAGAGATATCCTTCCTCAGTTATTACATAATGTTTGAGCATATGAATTAAACTGGTTCATATGAGCGCTGAAATTGCAAACTCGACAAGTACCACTAAGCAGTTATAGACAAAATTCACCGTTTACCTTCGACTGTGTGACCTGCGGCAGCAGGGGCTCTGCACATGCATTCTTTTGACCACTCCAGTGGCATGTACCCATGTGTGACGACACAGGCATCCATTGAAGCTCTATTATTTACCGTGAGCTCATTCGCTCGCTATTCCTTTGGTCTTATCATTGCAGGTCGTCCTAAGCCACTGAATACTTCGTGACAAGTATAATTGAGGTTATTCAATTAAAACATATAGGTTCCACAGAATTTGTTGCTAGCCTGCTGAGGACCAAACTTCTACTTGACCGGCTCATTTATTGCGCACTATCATTGTAAAGTTAAACCTCAATATAACGAAGTAAGTAAAATCGCAATTCGCTTCGGTAAATGAAAGTTTTATTGTACTGAAATTCGACATTTTATGCAAAAAGTACAGCCGCTAGTCTAATTTTCTTGGACGGAAAGGGGTCGCAGAATTTTCCGTGTTATAGGGCAATCGAGAAAAACCAATTTCAATGCAAAAACAATTCATTTTGATAAATTCGGTAGTCAGCGACGAGCGATACAGTTTCATGCCACCTCGACGATATCTTCATATCGGTGGTTCGAATTGAGCGAAGCCAGCCACGCTTTCGCCTGCACTCAGCCGCCGCGGTTGATCGCGTCGCCTACACTGGGACGACACCCTCGTTTAAAGCGCCGGCAACGGGAAGCGAACGATTCATCTACCTGTCACTCCGATGGATCCCTGAAATTCGTGATTACGCAATTTCCAATGCTAAGCACGCGGGAAGGCAGCATATCGCCTCTCAAGAAATCTCCGCGCCAGCTGATACGCTGAGTCATGCTTGCAGACATGCGCAACAACAGCCGAGATGTGCGCCAGAAATCGCGAGGCGCGCCAAATTAACCAGCCCCCTCATGTGCGTTTTATTGCGCTACCGTGAGCTTTCTCAACCCCCCCCCCCTTCTGTTCCTTTTCTCGCGCGTGAAGTCGGCAATGGTGAAGCCAACATCTTTCTTGTCTAACCTTCGCCCTCTTTCACTCGCACCTAAAGTACAAAGTACACGGAGCACGATAGTATCTGATGGCACTTGGACTCTATTTGGAACACGTTGTAGCTTAACTTCGGCGGTCGCTCTTGACACACCGCAGGCTATTTGAGAGGTGCGTTTTCAAGCTACCACTTGTAATTCAATCATTCGACGACCTATGTCAGCAGAGACTTTCACTTATTGTCTCGGCGTCCCTTTGCGGCGGAAGCAAAATGTTATTGGGTGTGCGGACGGCGTGCTGGTTCAGCGTAACTCATTTCGGCGTGCGGTCCCTGCAGTGGTGCCTCGTACTGTCGAGGAATATGGACGGCCTGTCGGACCTCGGCGCGCACCATTTCCGCAATGGAAAGTTCTCCCACAGGGGCAGTTGTGGTCTGCATCTTCTGCAGTTCCTCCTTGATGACAGCCCTGATGAGTTCTCGCAAGGCGCTAACGTCGTTACCTAGGGTAACGGCAGAGAGCTCCCTTGAAATCATGGTGTCGCGGTTGTTTTGCCTGGCCCGCTGTTGAAGGGCCTTTTCCATAGTAGTGGCTTCGTCATGGAACTCTGCAAGTGTCGTCGGCGGATTTCGAATGAGGCCAGCAATGATTTCCCCTTTGACGCCGCGCATGAGATGGCGCACCTTCTCTGTTTCAGTCATAGAAGGGTCCGCACGTCTGAAAAGCCGATTCATGTCTTCTACGTACGCCGTCACTCGCTTATTCGGGCCTTGAATTCTCGCCTCCAACGCTAACTCTGCCCTCTCCTTCCTGTCCGCCCTGCCGAAGGCATTGGGCAACTGCCAACGAAATTCTTCCCATGACGTCAGTGTCGCCTCGTGGTTCTCAAACCATGTTTTTGCGGACTCCTCAAGGGAGAAGTAGACGTCGCGTAGCTCACGCTCGTGGTTGCAGTCGTTGAGGTTGGCAACGCACCTGCCGTGGTTGCTCAGTGGCTATGGTGTTCGGCTGCTGAGCACGAGGTCGCGGGATCGAATCCCGGCCACGGCGGCCGCATTTCGATGAGGGCGAAATGCGAAAACACCCGTGTGCTTAGATTTAGGTGCACGTTAAAGAACCCCAGGTAGTCAAAATTTCCGGAGTCCTCCACTACGGCGTGCCTCATAATCAGAAAGTGGTTTTGGCACGTAAAACCCCAAATATTATTATTATTAGGTTGGCAACGCGGTCAAAATGGTCAAGTCAGTCGTCGGCGTCCTCTGAAGCAATTCCGTGGAACAGATTCGGCGTCCGGATGTGATTGACGACAACGTTCGGGTAGTTCGTTCGGGTAGAAGACCATGCTGTGGCTGGAGTCCCTGGAGACGTTGGCTGGCACTTACGTGCACAGGGGTAAGCTCGGCTTAACTACTCGCCGGGCTTAGGTCTGGGCTTTGCTCCGGAGATCTTAACATCGACTGTACCCCGAACCTCCACCAGAAATCTCACCCAGCTATTACAACTAAAACAGTTTACCACCGACAGATTGGGAAAACAACGTCTGCCTTTAGCGATGGCTAGTCCTCGGAGAGCGCGCACGCAACCGCGAACTTCGTCGTTCTCGCCTTAAGGGTACCGTGTCATCACGTGCGAACTTATTTCGCGTCATAATTGAAATTGCATACAAACGCGCTTCGAAAAATTTGAGGGTCAACGGACATGGCCTTGTATGGAAAGAGGTTATTAAAACTTTAGTTCTTCCATGCATCGAGAATTTTGTTATATTGAAATTGGCTATATCTATGTTTAACTGTAATATCGAAAGAGATACAACACATTCTGCCAGACATTGACTGTATCTTAATCCTTCCTGGCTAATTCGACGATGTCGGGAAAACAATCGTAAATTAAGGCACAACACAAATATTCTTCTTAGAGAACACTGAAACTATTTACATGGAATGAACTATATAGAAGGGAACTAAGACGGAAAGGCGCCTTTGATTCTCCTTGCTCAAACACTTCATTGCAAAAGCACGGTGCGTTTCCAGAGAAAAATGACACAGCAGCATGAATATCAATGTTATCGCAAAATGCCAGTCGATACCCATATCAGCAACTGACCTAAATGAAAAAGGGGCGTGATTTAAATGGGCACAATGTATATCTGCATAGACGCCTATAAAGCTCGGCGTAAGTGAAGAACAAGCAGAGTCCTGTTTGCATCTAGTGAGCGACAGGTAAGGATGATACTCTAGATTTTATTATTCACTCATCTTTTGACAGCCCGTTGCATGTAACAATGATGCGTTAATCTTAATGTCTGAATATTTACGTGCTCTCTGCAAACTTTCATTTTATTCTTCTTTGGAGCAGTTATTTATGACTTGGCGTCATAAATTTTAACCTTTTAGGACTTGAGTGTTTCATTTACATCTTTGGTGTTCTGAAATCCTACATAGATACTTTTTGTGTTTGCCCACTTGTCGAAACAGGAAACAAAAGAAGAAATATAACTCCCGCTAGCTGAAATCTCGAGACACGCTGAATCATTTTTCTTCTGAATAGATATGCGCTCACTTAATTCTGACTTGTTTAACGTATTGGCTGTAAATTCTCATATGCGCGGCTTCTGAAATACAAAAACAAATATTTATTTGGTCTAATGGTTTTGTTGCATTGTTTTTCATCTCCATTGAGCGAACTTATGACTGAGCTATGCAACATATGCTAGCTCATTGGAAGCGGAGCGCCGAACCGCTAAAAAACATAAGCGAAAGCAAAAAAAAAATAATGAAGGAAAAGTCCTAAGTTGTGCAGCTCCTTTGACTGGCCACGACAATTTCGGGAGCATATTATTTATGTGTTTACATTACATTAAAGTAGCTTTCATGAACAAAAGTTGAAAGAGCAACGCTAGAAAGCGCTACTAGAAATATTATTCCACTTAAAGATTAGTCCCTTTCTATTCATAATGACGGAAGCTTGAAATTTTTCTTTTACAGACCTTCTAATCAAAAAATGAAGCAAGCTGTGTGCTTTCTGGTTCTTATACTTGCAATTACAGCCACATGTAAGTACTTATGTATAGCATAACGGCTTTGCTGATATCCATATGCCTTGTGCGCGACCGTATGTTGCTGACGGTTCAAAATGTTTCTCTGTATTTCAGATGGAAGCCCTCGGTAAGTGAGGAAGTGGTTGTATGTTTAAGCATATTTACAATTACAAATGTAAACAGTGCGCAAAGATAAGCGTTAGATGTTCGCAGTGTTGCGCTATGTTATTGTCCTATGTGTCCTTAAAACAAATTCTCTTTTTCTACGCCAGGCTCCCGATAAATGAAGACGACCATGGTAAGTAAATGATGAATAATATATTTGTAGTGCAGCTGAAGAATAGTGAAGCCACCAGCACTGCATTCGTTATTAGGTATTCTTGAATTACTTTTACTGTTATACTTAAGTGGGATGTGAAGAGCAGCCGTGTGTTGCTGCGCTGAATGTCTGCAAGCACGTCGGCAGCCAGTGTGCTGTTAGTAACTGTTATCCTGTTACCTTCGCTTTTGACACTTTCACACTCGTATCTGATGCGTTGCCCTATAGATATGATGTATACAAAATTTGAAGCGTCGCGTAAAATATTCCGTCCTCTCCTATATGAGAATCGACGCAAACTGAAAGTTTTTTGGAACATTCCATGAAGTCCCTGGTATGCAGTTGCACCCGTGGCTATGCTTTTTACAGCGAACAATTCATAGTGCACTTGCTAGTTATTTCCAAACATGCGCAAAAGGTATTGATTTAGTGAAGCCTCCGAATCATGTGTATGTTGAGCGGCCCAATATCCTATCACTTTGCGGTATTATCACTCATGTGATCGATATTATGCTTTATTTAATGAGCGCATTCCATCGCACGTCACATGAAATCGGATTTGTAAAGGTTTCGGTGGCATGCATTGTATTGAAAATAGAATTCTATTAGGAGAAAGCAAGATATTTGACGATCCTTCTACAGTATATTTGACTACCCTGACATGTCACAGGATATAAATTCTCTTGGAAATCAACCTCTCCTTTCGGGCAAATGTTAAGGATGTGCTTCAACCTTGAAAAATCGCGGTTTATTTCTGCATTACCAGCTAAACGCTAATGAACACAGTGATAAACAACATAGCTAGTGTATATAGGTATATTTATGTTACTTCCCACGTACACATCTTTAAGCGCTCGTGAGTCGAGAGTAGATGCTGTATGCGATCTTCGCAGTCTCGCTCGTATTATCACGTTAAGTTACTGGCATACACCAAAGAACTCTAACTGTCGTTTATACAGCCTCGACCCATCACTGAAACTTAAATTACCAGCGAACCTTTCATGACGTGACGCAACGCTGCTGTGTCGGCTGTGGGTAGGAGTAGCATTCACCAACTCCTACAGCTATCGTATTGGAATGGCGGATTTCCCAATGTGCGCTAAGTGCAAGTGAGAAGAGACCATCAGTCATCTTCTGTGCCACTGTTCTGGTTTCGCTATTCAACGTGAGACTCTCCAGTGTGCCTTGAATAGACTGGATGACAGGCCATTTATGGAAGCGAAGATCTTGGTATCCTGGCCTCACAGTTCGTTAGCCCAGAAAGCAGTTCGAGCGCTTTTTCACTACCTGAAGGCAACAGACTTGAGTGCCCGACTATAGGCATCTTACACCTAAGTTCGCTCTTTCACTCCGCATTCCCCTCCCCACGTGTAGGGTAGCAAACTGGAGTCCGTCTGGTGAAACTCCCTGCCTTTCCTTCTTCCTCTCTCTCTCTCTCTCTCTCTCTCTCTCTTTAAGCGTTTGATAAATTTGTGACTGCACATGAAAACGAATTCGAAACGAAATTTTGATGTCCCAGTATAAAGCGTCGCCAACGTTCCAGGTGACGCAACGGCTCCGTACTGGAAGGCAAAGGTCGGCAGGGTCCTGGAGAAGATTGGCAAGTATCTCCAACATTCCGCACAGTCGTCGTCAGCGTACTATTCCTCCGAAGATGCTGCTACCCAGGCTCAAGATGTCACCTTCGAGGATATTAGAAACGTTGCAGAGATGCTCAACACCAAAGAAAAGGGAGAGCAGATTAACCTGTTTTATTAGGGTGTATCGTGCTTTAGTTGAAGTAAAGTAGCTAGTTGAGTGGTGGAGCTGTGTCATGTGACACCACTGAGTGTCAACTGCGTATATTTTTCTTATAGCCCGGAGCCGTGTAATCAAACTAGGCGTTAGAGTTTTAGGAAAGGAAACCCAAGCTCTGGTTTCAGCTCAACCGAACCATTTGGCAATAAAATATTTTAAGACCACTGCTGCATGTAATTATCAGTCACATAAGTTTTGGTTATAAAGCTTTGCATTTCCCCCTCTCACCAACGTGTGCGTGACTAAAACAAACGCAAGGCGGTGCGTTAAGGAAACGGAATCCTGACAACACAGTGTCACTGCATGACAAGTCATCAACAGTATAGGTAACGGCTTGACTGAGCGAAGGACTATCACAAAAAATGTTACTGGTCATATGGTGTATCTGAAGACGGGTCTTCTCGTTTCTGTCACGGCCTTAGTTATTACAGCATAATCATTCCACGGACTAGAAAGTACATCCATTCGCTGTGGTCGCGCGTGTGGCCGTTTCTTTGGTACTCATGATATTTATGTTGGTGTTAGGCTGCTGAGCACGAGGTCGCGGGATCGAATCCCAGCCACGGCGGCCGCATTTCGATGGGGGCGAAATGCGAAAACACCCGTGTACTTAGATTTAGGTGCACGTTAAAGAACCCCAGGTGGTCAAAATTTCCGGAGTCCCCCACTACGGCGTGCCTCATAATCAGAAAGTGGTTTTGCCACGTAAAACCCCATATAAAAAAAATGGTATTTATGTGACGTAGTAAGCAGTGCGCGGTAGCCCACCCGTATTTCTGCGAAAGTGCCACTATTTAACCAGCGCTCGGCTTCAGTTTTCCAATCAGAACTTATTTCCTCCGACAAATATTGAACAGTTTAACATCAATTCCTTTATTAGCAAAACAGACATTCCAATATCTTGTGCAACTTACGTACGCCTCTTGAGCAATGCAGCTGAAGAGGGCGAATAGTGCTATATACCAAGAGATTTCCAAATATTTGTTGGAAATGAAGAGAAAGAAAAGCAGACTGTATAGCGTTAATTTGTGCCCTGCACGTGGTAGACTTAGCTCGCTGTCGGATAACGAAATGAGAACGTGACGCATGCGAATCGCTGATAAAATAATGGTGTTTCAGAAAGAACAAAGCCTATGCAGTAAATATGTACGGCAGCATTAGATTTGATTTCTTTTTTGATAGCAGAAAAAATGGAATGCTTGCGAAGGTATCACCCCATTGTTAATCACACAAAATCAGCAGTCGCGCCAGCACATGTTCGCCGGTATCGACCTATCTCCTTACAATTGCAAATGTCTAAGCCGCGTGCACGTGTGAAGCAGGGAAGGGGAGTATTGCTGCCTTGTATCTGGGGACAAAATTAGGTGTTTTCGTGAGACGTTAGAGGAGGCAAGGACTCGTTTGCTCAGTGTGGGTCTTCCTAGAGGCAAAGGGCACTTCGCAGATGATGCCGACGGTACACTTCACTTGATACTGATTTGGCCTTCTGGCACACATGATATTCTGTTGGGCCTTCAATCTAGAAGCCCTACAGAGCCTGCGCAACTTGTCGGTGGTTCAATCAAAAAACGGTTTCTGGGGTTTTACGTGCCAAAATTAACAGTCTACATATGAGCCACACCTGGAACTGGGTATTATTTTGACCCCCGTGGTTGTGTAGCTTGCCGATAAATCTTTGAAAATGTGCCTTTTTACATTGTTGAATTGAAGTCCTAGTTTGAATTCGTGCTGCAGATGCCGCAGCAGGGATTCAAACTGCGACTTCTAGCTTCCGAGAGTACAGCAGTAGCATGTACCTATCACGACCAGCCGTTGTTGGTGACCGAAAAACCAACTTGACACCCACAGTTTGTGGGATTTCTTTTTTCTTTTGCACGAAAAATCCTCTAAGAACGGATTCACACTCGTCCTCCTAAGACTCTGAAGAGCAAAACACAAATATGGATTTGCGACTTGACCTGAAGTAACTAATCTGCGTCCACTGCACATAAGGAATGTTGCTTTTGTAGGTTAAAGTTTAGCCATAGATTTTCATGTCAAGACAGGCAGAGAAGGTTCTCGATAGCAGTGGTGCTTACCGCGCACATTACGAGCTCCGAGTGTGCTGAACTGAAAGCGATATTGTCCTCTGCGGGTCAAGGTTTGGTTCAGGTAAAAGTAACGCACTTGTTGATTTTTTTTTAAATTTCATCTTCGGGGGAGGAATGTGGAAACGCTTTCACAATGATTTCTCATAACTTGTACGGTCTTATCCGCTAGATAATCTTCGCGCTGGTAAAATACAATTGTTCTTTTAACAGTGCAGTAAAAGAACAAATACACACCTGAGCTAAGCCGACCACTACATTAAATCACTTAAATTTGGCGCCTGGCTTAAGTTTGTGCAGACTTTTCTAACTTGCCCAAAAACTATTACTCAGAGATGATGACTGGGGACTGAAGGCAAAAGTTATGCAGGCAGAACTTCGGACTTCAGGCTGAAGTGTCTTATGCTGCATTTGTATGAACAGCACAACCAAAATGATCAGTTTGATCCATCAGGAATGTAAGAAATTCTCTGTGCGGAAGACGAGCCGTATTAATGCACGAGCAATATTAAGTTATGACAATAGGAAGAAAAAAACACACGCCGACATTAATAAAGGGAACGCGCAGTGCTAGGCGGGCACGACGCTGTGGTCCTGTGCATCTGGCAAAGTAAGGTGCACTAGGAAGTGGTTGTAATGGAAAGCACTTTTGCGACACCTCAGTATCTCGAAGAGATTGGTTTCGCAGTTATTCGATTTGTTCCTTCGTTTAATACCTGCTTTGTTATATCACCGGCGCCCAAGATACTCAGTTATATAAAAAAAGAAACTTTGTCTGTTGGGCGCAGGTTATATAACGCAAGCGGAGGCATTAAACGAATGATCACGTCCACAAAATAAAACATCAGTTATAAAAGAACTTACGTTTTATTTCCATAGAAATTATATGGAATCTCCAGGTACATTTCTGCAATGGCTTTGCCGTGAGGTTCAGCGGGAAGTTCAAGGCTGACTAAATATTTGCCGCGCGCCGTATGCTGTGTGCGCGGGTGAAAGCGTGTGATCACGAGCGAGCGATCACGGCTCCATCTCGCGCACTCAGCTGAGGAAAGCATGGAGGAAGCGCGCCAGCTTACGTCGTTCGCAAGGATTCTGGGGGAGGGGATTCTACACCGGGCAAGCTGGGTGGCCGCGCGCACCCGGCCGGCCCCTGTATCTTGAAAGCCATCTGCGACGGCTATGGTGCCCGCGCTGCGCTGTGTATTGGCGGCGTAGTTCTCGTAGACGCGAGCGGCAGCACAAAGGTCAATTCGCTCGGAGCTGCTGCCGCGTTTTCTCCTGCAGCATTTTGACGGCGAGATTCCGCTTCTGCAGTGATAGAGTGAGATGTGTTCATGTTTTCTTCTTCACGTCACAGCGTGCTTGTTATGTTAGTTTGTATGCCTATCTATACAAGTTTATACGGCCGTGGAAACTACTATACTTACTTCGTATAGCTGTCCACTGATTTGCTATCACAATCGATGCTTTCCCTTTTAGGTCAAACTGCGACTCCTTTCTCCTACCTACTGAAGCATGCCTTAGGGGAATGTCCACTTCACCCGCGAACACAACCTTAAAGCATCCTGTACATTCATGCAGACATGTACAAATAACATATTTTTCGAACAAGGACAATTATTTATTGACAATAAAAATACAACAAAACATGCCCAGCATAGTTTCACTGTAGGTTTTTATTACCCAATGAGGTCTTATATCGACGCATGTACATGTTTATCTTTATTGGATAACCACGTTTCACCACCTAACAAATGTTATCGCACAGCGCAGGATGCGCCTGCATGTAGAGGAAGTTTCTGGAATGTGATCGATGGTTCCATCCGCTGTCTGTAACTGAACTTTGTGTAATCTGATCGCAAGTGTGAGCGACGCGAATAAGGTAGAACCTTGCGGAAGGTACGCGGGTCCCAGCGATTACTCTGGAACATTCGATAACTGACGTAGAAAGCTGACGCGCTTGACCCGCTGATCAGGTTTGCGACGATCGCCGAGTGTGTTCGCCGCTATCGTTGTTCTTTGAGTGTAGCCTGCTTTTTAGGGCACAAGTTCGCCCAATCAAACGCTAGTTTCTTTAATCACAGTTTTGCTGCCTTCTTCACCGTCACTGCTACGTGACAATACACCGAGCTCTGAAAATAAAATAAGACTAAAAAGCAAACTGCAATTATACAATGCTACGTGCGATTTTTTCATTGCACTTGCATATTATTACACCAGGTCGCACGCTATGGAGCAGTTGCATAGGTAGCAGTACGAGTTAGTTTGTGTTTCCCATCATGTGCGTGGCTCATACCCATTATGGTCACTTGGCCGAAAAATGGATTGTCTTGAAGAAGGAAACGAAGATTAAGGAAATGTACACAAAAATTGAGGGACGTTTAAACTTTGCCTTTAAGAGTGGAACGCGACAGCATTCAGTGATGTCTGGCTTATCACGCTCCCTGGCAAGTGCAGCTTATGTATCCATAATGTTTACCGGCACACGCTGGCCGGGAACGCTGTACAGGAAGGCCAGATTCCTGGTATTAACGCGGCCTCTTGCCTGGGGCGATCCCGCAGGACGTGCAAAGCCGCACCACAGAAATTACATGATTTTCAGCTTTCTGTCATTGGTTCGCACTTCTAATAATAAAGTCTCAGAATACTTGACATAGAAGACATGCGCTGTCGATATATCGTTTAATGACATTTGATCGTGAGATGAAATTCGCTAAATCCCGAGGCATAACTTTTTCAGGAACCTAAGACAAGATATGAGCAACTTGATGATATAATCGTGTCGTAATATAACCCGCACATACTGCATCTCACACAGAAGGGCGCGACATATGCATATACCTAGATTTACGCGGGAATTGTAGCTCACGGACAGCTCGGCCGACACCGACACCGGATTTTCTGCAACACGGGGCCCTTGACGCTGTCGCGTTAAAGATACTAGAATGAAAACCATGTATACATTAACTGATGAACTCAAGAAAGCTAGGTGAATGTTTGTCACCGCCAAGTTTCAAAGGGTACGCCAATAAATCATCATGATCAGCACTAGCAGCGGCAGCAGCATCGAATCGTGCCACTTGTCACACGATGGGACATGAGTGCCGCGTAGCGTCGATACGCGCTAGCTATGCATTGCAGTTGCGTTGTGTTCCACCAGGTCTCCCAGTTTAATTCGTTACACCACGAGGCCGCTGGTTTTTCACCCTTTTCCCTTGTGTTCGGCCGCCACCCTTTTTTGCCATTCTACACACTGCTTCCATCCTCGACGAACACTCCCACGGAATACGCTCAAGACGTCTTCGGCCGCGCTCGCACGGTACGCCGGATTCCCAGCTCCTGGCTCACTGATTCTCAGGCCGTACAGAAGATCTGATAGGACAGCCGATATCGGGACGTTCGATTTCTTACTGAATCCGTCGTATTCCTATGGAAACCATGTCACCGCGTCGGCTTCTACACGATATTGCGTCAGCTTGGCGATGTCAACTACGATATCGCTCCACTGGACTCGCGTGTCCCCACGGACGTTGTGCATGCGTCCCGGCTGAAGCCTCACTTTGCCGCAAGTTCACCTCCCTTATAATCAGCGCCGAGTCGGTGAATTTCTATGCGGGGGTTTCATTACGCCGTAACCAAAAGCGGTGCCAGTCAGAAGTGCACAATTTGACGTGTAGAGGTAGAATGGGTCTCGACAGCCATCTTGCTAATGCATCGTTGTCTCTCTTGTAAATATTGTAAAGATATCTTTATATGCGAATTCGGCAACGTAGCAATATATATATATATATATATATATATATATATATATATAGATATATATATATATATATATATAGAGAGAGAGAGAGAGAGACAGGGAGATAAAATTCAATTCTGTGATTGTTTGCATGGGCACAAACATTATGAAGCACGCTGTTTTTGTGGTGCTTTTACCGCAGCTTTTGTGCAGTAGAGAAGGCCCTTACTCTCCCATTCCTTGTGGTTTTGGAGGCTCACTCCTATCGGTCTCGATCTTGCGTACGCCTAATTCTGGAGACGTCCTACGTAGCAAGATCGTCTCACTTTCGTACTCTCAGTATTTTTCACGGCGCTGTTGGTCTAAACGCTGTGTAATTACAATTTTGGGAATTTTTCAGTGCCGTCTCCTTCGAGTGACGTTCACTTCGATCTTAAGCACAGCTACCGGTTCCTCTGCTTTCCGGTTCCTCTGCTTGGGTTGGTACAC
Organism: Dermacentor variabilis; assembly: GCF_050947875.1. NCBI lineage: Eukaryota > Metazoa > Arthropoda > Arachnida > Ixodida > Ixodidae > Dermacentor > Dermacentor variabilis. The sequence goes on along the minus strand of NC_134569.1, from coordinate 161,325,781 downwards.
GGGATGACATCCTTTGCTGAACGCAATCTGGAGTTCTATCAGGTGCGCAGTTGCAGGTGTGCGTACGCTATTTGCATTATCAGTGTATCAGTTCGGGACATGATTTATGATCCGTGTAGACTTTGCCATGAAATCCAATGGGCTCGCTTTTGTGAGAAAACAAAAAGGCCACCGGAAGCAAATCTCGTGAAATTAACGGAATAGGTATTTCTGAAATCTCATGTGCTTACGCTAAAATTGATATTTCTACCTAAACCTAATTATGACTATTAAACGATTAGTAGCGGTTGCTTTCGCTGCGTGGTCTTGACCATAAACTATGTGAAAAAAAATAGAAAAATGTTTTTCAGGAATGTTTTGTTAGGCAAATCTTAAATATATGTTCTTGGCGTCTGCTTCGTATTATTGTGGAATCATGTATTTTATGTAAAGGTACAACCACGTGAAGCCAAGAGGTAATGAAGCCAAGGAAAGCACAGCAAAAATGTGTTTAATTTGAGTCATCTAGCGCCTTCTAAATAACATAAGAAGGCGTGGCTTCTGTATTCACCTGGTGTGACTGTAGACTTAAAATTTCACTATAGCTTTATCAGCCCTCTCGCTTGGCTTGGTTTCTCTCCACGAGATGCTTCACTCCAGCAGACAGTGCTCCCGTGCCTAATCCAATAGCGATGGCCTTCACAATTAGCATGATGAAGTACTCTTCCGTGCCTTCCTCGGGTTCGGCGCCGATGCTGATTGCTTTGAGAGCCTTCACCACGCTGTCCGTTTCATCAGCAACGTTGAGGGATGTGTCACGCTGGAGTATCTTGGCCAATGTTGCGCCGGCTTTCGCTGCTGCGTCTATCACGGCCGGGTTGGTATCTGTAATGGGTGCCAGATATTCGTCCTTATTCTTTTTGTTCGATTTATGTCTTTGGCAGTGTTTTGCTCTCTGTATTAGTATTCACGCCGCTTTCCTCAAATTTATGCTCTGACAGTGCACAAATACACTGCGCTAATAGTAATATTTACCTTTGAATTAAAAGAAGAGGTGATTTCTTCATCAGGTACCTGTTATTCATGGAGCGTTTGAGTTTGCTTATTAAGCTTACAATCAAATAAATAGCAAGGCATAGGCGTTGCGCAAGATGGGTTTTCAGGCAACTATCAAGCTTCCTGGGGGCATTCAGTGAAATCAACAAAATAATGTGAAAATGTCACTTTTAAAACGCTACAATATTCCAAAACACATACACAAACACCTAAACACATTGCGGACGAAGATTTTAACGCCCCTTTGAGGCTACCGATTTCTTCAGGTTTGACCATAGTAACACGAGGAATATTCTTAAAATATATAAGATTGCAAAAATAAAATTTAATTATTTGTAACCAGAAGACACTTGTTCTAATTGAAATAAACATCAGTAAAAGAAGAGCAGAAAATATAAATATGTCTCTTGACAGGGCTCTTCTGTGATGCGAGGTGTGGATTTTTGATACGAACCTAGTGGAATACTAGAATAATGAGTTCTTTCAGAATGACCCTTTAACTGTTGAACACGTCCAACCGCTAAAGACTAGCTTTGCAATGTATTTTATCCCTCAACACACAGCGTTGTCACCGCGAAAGCTTCGGGTAAAAAAAAAGATAGGTGACGTGGAGAGCCTCCTTTTTCAGCTCCGAAGCCACACGGCACATCGCGCGTTTTGGACGAGCCACTTAAGATGGACTGTAATTCGATGTGTGTAGCACCCTCGAGAGATCTATACGTTTCTTTAGCCTAAATGTGGTGTCGATTACTTCTGAAAAAGGCAAAAAAAAATCGATTTATTCCGGCAGAAGAAATTCTTCTGTCAGTTCTTTTTAAACGATACACGTGTTAAACCTAAGGACGAAACAAAGCGGAGAATACGCAATACCTACGGTTGCGTTTACAAGTGCAGAATGGGGTGTTCCCTTGATAAGCAAATGGTTGCGGTCACTATTTTCACTTATGCCAGAAGTTCTGATGCGGCAGCGACAATTTGGAAGCTTTAATATTTCGTAGATCATTATCATCATCATCATCATCATCATCATACTTTTTTATGTCCACTGCAGGACTAAGGCCTCCCCCTGCGATCTACAATTACCCTTGTCGTGCGCCAACCGATTCCAACTAGCGCCCGCGAATTTCCTCATTTCATTACTCTACCTAGTCTTTAGCCTTCCTCGACCTGGGTTTCCCTTCTGTCGGTACCAATTCCGCAACCCTAATGGTGCGACAGTTATCTAACCGGCGCATCTACATTTTATTTATTAATGCGCAAGCGTTATTTGCCCCATTTCGCAGAAACCGGCGGCCGCGTGGCCAAATAATGGTATCAAAAATGTGCGACGGCGCAAACAGTAAAAAGACGCCAAGAAATTCTCACATTGACATCAAATGTCTCTGTGACTTATACAACCCGGCTTCGTGTCTTTCCTGTACGCAAAAGCTCACGCAACACTTTTGCTGCTGTGCCGGTCACCGTCAGTCGTCACCATCTTTTGTCGCGCGCTAAATCCTTTATTACGAAATTGAAGCTGAATAACGAAATGGAACCTCAGCGCACCGCACATCATATTCATTTCCGGGTGAATCCCCCATAGTAGGTAGGAGCCGCATACGTGACAGGAAACAATAGCAGCAGCACCCTCGAGGCCTAACCATGAGTGTATAAAATTAGGTGCACCACCGCCTTCATGTCTCAAACGGAACGCGGTGCACATTTATAACGGCCACGACGACGTGCGGGTGAATACCTAGGCGAATGCATTTCACCAAAGGGCCTACAATAATCTCGCCTTCCTAAACGCAAGCAGTCTTTAGTGTCTCTGCGGATTTTTTTATAGTTTTAATCAACTCGGGAATGACGCTCACGGCGCATTTTCGCAAGCGAGGTCGTGACAACGCCGTGGCGCTAAATGAATGAACGTGAATAATAAGATATTCGCTTGCGATCACCTCAATTTAGCGACGTCTGCGTGCTTTTACATTGAGAATAAGAAAGCAAACATATGTACTCTGCAAGTGGCAGCTTACTGATTTTAGTGAGTTTCTCGCAATTTTCTCGCACCTGAAGAAGTTTCCCACTGTCTAGCACTATCCTTGCACTATTGTTTTGCTGATGTCGCCTTAGAACGTATCAGTGTATAATGAAGTGGCGGACGCTGAGGCTTTAAAAAGGCGTGTATGAATTAGATGTGACTGTATACTAAAGCCACTGGTAATAGCCGTGACCTTGAGATCGCTGAGCCCCTAAGATTTCTGACAGTTGAAATAAACGCTTCTTTAGTAACGTAACCTGGTAATTATTTTCTTCCGCACTTGTAGAATGTACTTAGGTTACAAACTGGACGAATTGACTGGTGGACTAGTTGGTACATGATTACACAATACCTGTGCTAGACGACGGGACGGGATAGAAAGGAACCACAGCACTGTGCTGTTTTCTTTCTTTTGGGGGGATAGAAGGGGTCGAACAAGCTAAGAAAAGAAATGACTTGACACATAAGGTGGTCTGGTCAGAAAGCCATAGCAAACATCTTTTCTTCCTAAAAAGTGTCAGGGATGGAATTCTAAATCAATCAACATCGGCACGATGGATTTCTAAAGCCACTAATAATTATCTAGTGAATGTGTCAGGCTGTCTGTGTAAAACTTCACATTTCACACAATGTATAAGAACACAATAGGGATGCCCCCTAAAAAGTAGTTGACTTCTGGATGTTTATAAACTGCTGTAGTACCTTAAGTAAAGAGTTGGGTGAGCGTCGTCTTGTTGGGTGGGCGTCGTCATACTTGAGTGATTACATTCAAATTTTCTCTAATCGCATTGTATTACCCATTCCTATCATACCATAGTGGTGAAGCTTCAGGATAGTGTAGCCAACAGATTTTTGGCTTTAGAGCATGAGCGAAACATAACATAGGGATTATGAAAAAATCTAATCAAGTATTCTCTCATGGGGACACGTAAAATTGTACTCAAGCATGGTGGAAACGTGCAATAATTAAGAAGATAGCAGTAGGTTAACAGTAAAGTAAATCGTAAGTCGGCAAAATATAAGCAAACTTTAGCATTTATAGGTTATTAAAGACAATCCCATTGCGGAAATAACCAGCAGTCATAAACACCATAGCGCAGTAAAACAAAACAGGAAGCACAGGGTGAAGTTTTCAGCGAATGTTTGCAGATATTTACGAGATTACCTGATTCGTTACAGGAGAAACCACAGAATACTAATTAGGAAAGCCATCAAGAATGTAGATATAATCTTTCCGATGTTATTAATTTCATCCTGAAAGAAGCCGTTACATAATTTCCTATATGAAAGAAAACTATGGTTCACATATGACATTGTCCTGTTCATCAACTCTGGAGATACGGTCAAACAACGAATTGAGGAAGCTAACCAAGAAAATGTAAAAGTATGTGCCCGATGAATATTAAGTCAGAGTCTCACGTAAGCTTAACAGCCGCACAAAATGAACATTAATTTGTGATTAACATCCAGCGTATGAAAGGTGTTGAAGATTACACTCCTGTAGGAAATTTTCCCAGTACCTGATTGTACAAAGAAATATCTAAACGAATGAAAATCGGTTGTCGCGTATATTGAAGGTTTCCCCAATTAGGACTTGTAACTTATCAGTGTCGTTGAAAATGAAAGTATATGATTAGTGTCTTCTTCTAAAAACTCAAACATGTAGGATTAGGCAGAACCTTGCCTAGGCGCTCGGGAACAGGCACAGAGCCAATAAATGAAAAAAACAAAACAGGCGTAACGTTTGCAGGCATAAATGCATTGGTATGGATGATAGCTGAATAAGGTGCACCTGACTTGACATGACGTCAGCTTTCTGGTAATAGTACGTCGCTCGTGATGCCAAAAACGCAAAAAGAAGCAGGACCGTTGACAGTTGGGCCAGTTAGTGCATCATGTACTGTCGCTAAGTGGAAATAAAGGTAGGGAAAAACAATGGGGAGAGTGTCTCTGGAGGGCGTCTGTCCGGTCCACATGGTTTCTCCCGTGCCGTTATTTCCAATGAACGACATTATACAAAAAAGCACTCTGCCTTCAATTGCACTTGATTACAAGTTGAAGAAGTGTTGTTGGGATGATTTCAGCGTACGGAAATAAGTGGTACAAGGAAAGAGTCATGAAATCGAGGGTGCAGAGGAGCCTCTGTTGCAACGTCCTTAGGAAGGTAACCGTCATAGTATGGCATCCTCGAGCGCAAGTAGGGCGTGTTTAGTGTCACTCCAATCTCGAAGAGCACATCACGCAATACGTGCAGAATAACTTTATTGCGAATATTACTGTACGGGGAGCTTCTTTTCTGTACGAACACAACGAACACTGTAAGGACACTGTATTCGTTGAGAAACCTTTTCATTATGGTATGTACATTTTCATAGATTGATCTTCGACTGTCATTGTTTACATAAGTAAAGTTACGGAAATGCACGTTATGCCAATAGACAGTTTTAGTTTAGCGTACGCAACTATGGCGTACGCTATTCGCTATAATATAGCGTACGCTAAGCAGTGCACGCTTTCTACAATTTTAGTTGGCCGGCGATATCTTCGAATCTCAGAGGCCATATGCCGTCGTTGCGGCTATTTCGCGCCTGTAGCGATAGGTGGCGCTGACATCTCGAACGTTTCTTTCGTTAGGCTTCGACTCGTTCGAAACGAGAAGCGATCTCGAAAAAACCACGAGGTTATCCATAATACTCTGTCGTCGAAGCTGCCTGAGACTAAGCGAAAGCCGTTTACACAGTCATTTGCTACGAACGAAGTGCATTTTACAAAAGCAACGCCAAATTCAATTCGAAGCGGGCAGCCGGGACCGCCGCCATGTTTCCTCCAAACTCCGCAAACCACGCAAAAATGCTAACGCTAACTCGTTTGCGTTGCGTACGCCCGCTATATCCGCTATTTCGTTTAGCGTTCAGCGCATGCGCAGTGGCAACCCGCTATTTCCTAGCGTACGCAATGGTATAGCGTACGCTATACTAAAACTGTTTAATATCTTCACAGCGTTGCTTGGAGAATGAATCCGGTGTATTCAGTAGTTGCTTTCCTACGTGATTTCTTAATTGCCCTCTTCTATTTTCTAAACCAGATTATACGAATAATTCGTGACTGGTGAGCCGCAGGAATGAAATTTTTAAAAAGCACGTTTTGCTTGAATTACTAAAAATCATCCTTAGGTAAGTGAAGACGTACCTTTCTTAAGGAGCTCCTCTTCAATGCCTCCTGCATTTTGACTGGAAAGGATAGATTTCTTTTAAAAGTTTCTCATCATTCAAGTTTTGTCGAGAAAGAAAGGAGTGCTAAATGCGTATCGCGGGCTTGGAAGTGATCAAAAAGCAATATCCTTCATTGCAAAGCGTGTGTTTTGAATTACGTCATATGGGACCTGTTAGCTCCAAACGCGGCTTAAATTTAATGTTTTAAATGGCATGATGCGGGAAATTACTGGCAGCTCTGTATTAACGCGAGGACTTTAAGGGCCACGTTGCAGAGTGAGTTGATCGGGCGTAGCGTGAGCGAAACGTGTCTACCAAGCACAGTGTGACGCGCACCGCATTTCTACCAATCAGAAAATGGCGCGCGCTTTCTAGCAAACATTGCGCGGCGCGCTGCGTTTCTATCTTCTGCGGAAGCGGCGTCGCCGGGGAGGGGGTGGGGCCAAGAAAAAGGAAGAACCAGAAAGCTCGGCTTCGTGCATAGCGTTCGCTGCCACCAATCAAGGATAAAGTTTGCGGTTGCACAATCTGCAGTCGCAGGGAAGCCTGGGAAGCAGTCGGGAAACCTTCAATGCTATCGCGTTCTATGCATAAAGGCAACGCTTAAGCGTATCCCAAGTGGTATTTTTTTTTACAGTGAAGACTTTAAGAGCTACTTTCCCCATTATCGTGTCCCCGTATAGAAAAAAGACCGGAAGATAGTCCAATGCCGGGTCGACCCGCGGCAGAGGTGCAGTTCGCCATTAAGGGGCCCAGATACACAGTTTCGCCGGTTATCCTTCTTTACAGAGTGGAAGGGCACTGAAATTGTTTTAATATGTCTTACTACGGAAATACCAAACGTTTTCAGTGAAAAAGATGAATATTTTAAATGTACTTTCTAACAATATTTTCGGTCAAACAATACAAAATTTATGTAACCATGAGATTAAAATGCGACGTCCTGGATTACTAGTGAAATCATGCTGTTAGAAAGTGTGAAGTCGTAATCCTACATTCCTGTATTAGCCAAAAGCTTTCGCGCATTGTGGCATCAGAATTCAGATGTGAAAGAAATATATAAGCAATAGAACATACTTACATTATGGCAGCGTCTGGGAAATGTGGGAAAGGGGCAATGGAAAAGAAAATAAATTTCTCATTTACGAAAATGATATACTTGGGGTTGGCACATCCATAAAGTAAACAGGGAACTAGTTTATATTTGTTATATTATGTAAATTTATCATTATACATATAGCACTATATTGCAATAAATAGAGTTGGCTTTACGTGTTTACCAGCTAGTTGTTATTGTTAATATTCGCGTGAGGCGATTTGGTGGCATGATAAATCGGTAAATCTTGTCTACCTCGACAAAAAGCGTTATTCTGAAATATTCTTTCACTTTAGGAAAAACTAGCTTCTAAAATAGCAATCTTAAGTTAATAACACAAAAAATTTCATTTACCTGCAAACGTATGTAAACAGGAATAATAATTCCAATACATCTATTCATCGGACAGTATATTTAAACTTAGACTTCCTGTTCCTCTGTGTGTCTAAGCCGCAGCCAGTAGCGACGCGAACACTAAAACAGAACTGCATGCGTTGTTTATTGATAACATTTTCTAAATTTTTTTTAGAAAAAGGAGCCACTATTCCTGCATCAATTAAATTTTTTGCACCTAATAAGGCAGCAAGTTTTCTAATAAACTATTATGCGTGTATTTTTTTATTACTCGTGAAATCCAAATGGGTTAAAGCTTTTGCAATAGCAATTAAGGGTAATTGAAGCGAATGAAAGCAAGACCAACCCGCATTAGTTTGACATGCTCTCTAGACGCTGGCTGACCAGACGAACAAAAGCACTCACGGACGTTCTGTTCCTAGCCCTACGTTGCAAAGACTATCATTTGCAGGTGCTTTAAATTTTAGGGACAGAATTCTTTTTTCACAGAAAGCTTCCTGAAGGCTCGTTCCACCGAACCACTCATACAGGAATGAAACAAAATGATGTTCTCCTATTAATTGATATTGTCAAAAAATAACATTAAAAAAATTAGAAGTGATGCTAAAATTCCTCAATCCACTCCAAACGTATTTTGTGTAACTTGAACGCTGTAGTAGCAATATATTGCCAAAGATTGCAATTTGTACTTGAGAAATAAAAATTTCTATAAAATACTGCGTTGCCTTTCTGAATGAATACCTCCCGTAGTGAATGTTTCGTGGAACGAACTGGGCTTGCTCGTGATTTTAACCTAGACGCGTCTTCACGCTGGCTAACCGATGCACTTCCGGTGCTTCCGTGGTTCTTTACCATCGCTTTCCGAGAGCTAAACTTGAAGAAGGGGTGTGGAAAAATGAATTACTATTGAAATTTAAGGTGGCAGAAATATAGTAAAGTCACAACTAGACTCACAACCTGACACACAGGTATTCTGTTATACATTGGGATCATTTTTAGGTTTCATGGAATTCTTAAAGATGGCCTGTAGAATATAACATATTTGCAGTCCTCGCGCAAGATTATTCAGAAAAGCGAACATTACTTGCTCGATAAATCGAGAACATATTAATGTAATTAACAAAAGCCTGCTAATGATGTTTTTAAATATTTACATTACGGCACATTTTCTGATAACCGAATTGTAGCCGGTGAAGATGCAAGGCTTATTCACTTGGACTGAATTTCCAGAATGTCGCCAGTTTAGAGTTATGCACCCACAAAGTTGCCCTAAAAATGAAGTGTTGTTTCCCTTAATTTTTAACAGAACACTCTTTCATGCATTGAAGTACAAAAGTAACTGGAACGTACATGTATTTCGTCCCACAATTTGGAAAATATTTTCTCGAAACTGCGGTCATCTTAGAAATTCACTTCAAGTGGATGCGCCTTGCAAGCTGACCGGCTACAATCCTTAAATTTCGACATGTGCCGCGCGGTAAATAATTCGGAAGTTCCTTAGTGAATTTTTATTAATTAGTAGAATATGTGCTTCCATTTCTCGTGCTAGTAATATTCGTCCCTTCAAATTATCTAGCTCACGGACAAGCATCATGCTATCTACCACAGGCAATTTTTAGGATTTCCATAAAACTGACAGATTGGTCGCCCTGTGGATATGCAGCGCTGGATGCTAACAAGTCTATTCCAAATTTTGCCTGCGCAAGCGTTAAGTGGAAAAAATGACAGGGACTCCTTATAAATGGTTGCGCCTTGAATCTTTAAAGAAGCACATCACACATGCACGCGAAGTTTCTTCAAAGCAGTGTCTTCGGCTTTGTCTAGATTATGGAGAAGGATTTAAAGAAAACTTAAAGTGTTTCTAATTGTCCAAATGGGGATACACTTTTAGCGTTGAGAGGTCGACTTCAACCATTCTTCACAACCTCTCTCAGTGTCTATAACATAAGCGTTCCTTGCTGATTACTCCTAGTGAAGTTTGTACGTCAAGTGATCTTCTCCTTTTTCATGTATATTCGTACGAGTGAATCGTTTCTGGGAGATAGTTCATTGCTTTCCAGTGGAACACGACAAAAATACCATGCCCTGCAGGAAGATCCCGCTCGTACAGCAGAACAAACACATCCACGCAATGAATTGGGTTCCTTATTTGAAGTACCGCTGCATATGATCAGAATTTCACATAAGAACAAGGAAACTCCAGCGACTCACCGAAAGAAGTAGTCACGGCAAGCAGAATTAGAAAAATGAAAATCTTCATTTTCACGCTTCTGAAAAAAAAAAGAATTTGGATACTTAAATGGTGTTTAGCCAATACATGGTGTGGCTACCAGAGAATGAATGAAAATAAATTAACGATAGGTGTTTTATAACGAACATGGACGTATATAACTGGTCTCATCTCTGAAGTATTTATTTTGAGCATCGTTTCTGGCGTATACACAAGTTGATCTGCTGCGCCGGCATCCGAAGCGTGATTAAACGGACACTAACAAGCAAAACTGAGCTATCTGAATGGCTTGAAATATTGTAAATAGATTTGAGAGATTTAATCCCAGGACGAACGCTGATTGTTAGCAGGAAAAGTGAAGGAACATTTTAAAACGTTTTTTTTTCCTTCTTTATTAAAGCGCACACGATGTCAAGGCTTTAAAGCAAAAACACGTTTTGGCTCGCACATTTCTCACTAATTACCACGTTGAATCGATGGCTTTTTTGGAAAGACCAGCTTATTCTTTCCCATAACAATAATTTCGAAAATAAGTCCCAGTTGATGTTTTCCTAAGCTCAAGACGTCACAAGCATTTGTACCGGAATACGTAGTTGGTAATTCCTGCGCTTTATTTCTTAGCTCAGCAAGGCTCTGCTCCCTGTCAACCTGACGTATCTTCTATTTCAAAAGTAGTTTGTCATGCCTGTCTAATATTTTTCCTTTAGTGGCATCTAAGGGACCAAACGTTATCTTAGAATACGTGTTTAACTATAGACACTACAGATTTACTTTTTCTTGTGATGGCAAGAGCAATCCGTTTCAGAATGTTATGTGCGAAATAAAGAATACTTCCGTTCCAAATATTTTGCTAGTTTATGATTCTCATGAGCGTAGCAGTATGGTTTCGCTGGAGCATCTTCGAGGCTACTCACTATTGTCTACAAATGCGCAGGAGAAAACGAAAGTTCACTAAGCAACAATTGGCATTGGTTCTATGTTAGAAGGTTGTTGACAGTTAACTAAACAAATCAATTTATGTATGGTAAACATATTTCATGGCATCAGAAGATCGAACCGTAGCGATAGTGAAGTGACTCCAGATCCACTTCGTGCGGCATTTTGAATCACCAGATTTTTTTCTTTGGTAGAGATGACTTCCAACACGGCAGGCATCCCTGCTAGCGTTACATTTTTGACGTAGTACATCGTTTCGAATTGGGGTGGTGCAACAGTCCGATGTGTGCTTAATGGCCACGGCATAACAAAGATGAAGCAAAAGACCGGCAAAAGCATGAATGAATCGAATTCTGGGCTTTTGCGTGCCAAAAATACAATTTGATTATGGGGCACGGCGCAATGGTGAAGCTAGGAATAATTTCCACCATCGGAGGATCCTTAACGTGCCCCCAATTCACAGGACACGTGTATTTTTAGAATCCGTGCCCATTAAGATGTTACCAACGTAGCCAGGATTCGAACCCGCGACCTCGCACTCAGCAGCGCAGCACCATATCCGCTAGGCCACTGCGGCGGGTGGCAAGTGCGTCACCCGATGCAACGAACCAGTGCTCGGCTTTGAACTTTTCAAAAACATTAGGCTTCCTGGAAACACCCGTTGCAGTATAATTGGACCTTTAGCTTTAACTCGTACCATCTTGCTAGTTTCCTGGAAATTTCACGAAAAACTGCGGCGTGATTAGAGGATTTTCAAAGCGTTATCCAGTATAACTACACAGCCGACAACTCGTTTCTTTTATTTCTCGCACTAAATACAACGCGCCTCCTACTGCTTTCGGCCGCACGTCTTAACTCGAGGCCACCAAGTCTTGGGACTTACTATGCATCAGTGCTGATTTTAGCAATTTATCATGTGAAAGATGTCTGAAAATTTTGTTATGCCATGATAACGCACATTCTCTCTTGTTATGCTCGTATTATCTACTTGCTCGCGCGACAACAAAGTGCAGTATGTCCGCAACGCACGTCTCGGATTTCGTCCTTACGTTCGCACGTTTCACAAGCCCCCTTTCCAAACTAAACGGAAAAATTCCTTAACGCCATTTGGCTGCCAATCCTCTGATTCCTTAACGTGCCGCAAGCACAGCAAAACAGGGGCTTGTTTCCGTGAAGACCTCACGTGCGCTCCGTAAGCAATGCAACGCCATGAGGAGAATCGTGCACTATGTGAAGCTCAGCAAGCGGCTCGCGCATTGGTCCACTTTCTGAAGTTAACACCTCTCAATAAGTTTACGTCGTTTTCATTCATTCTCTTTGTATCGTACCACAAAAGGACGAATCCCGTCGTCGTCCTTTTCACCCCCCTCCTCTTCTATATAATTCCGAATCACAAGTATGTCAAATATACTGAGTAAGAGCCTTCTCAGTTCTATGTATAAAATGTATAATATAACATTTTCGTTTACCTTTCATTACTGGGTAAGAAAACCTTCATCGAAATTATGTGTTTGGAGGAAACAAGGACGACCACAGCTTCGTGGCATATGTTCTTTATATGTATGCTCCGTAGCCCTAGCGACTAATTCGATCGTTTTAAAATGATCTCCAGTCCAAGCTGTGAAGTTGGTTGGACAGCGAAATTGTAAGCGGCATGTAGAACAATTACCCATTGTGACATAGGTTTCAATTATTCACCTGGCGATATTCTCATGTGCTTTACCTAATTATTAGCCTAAGACGCTTTGACGGCCTGCGACTTGGCTTTCGCCGCTGCTTCAACACCTTCAAAGAGAGCACCAGAGAGAATAAAAATTCGTCGCGCCTCGTATGTACGCTGCTCTTCAAGAGTCCCCACTATATGTGGCCTTCCCGTAGCACTGTCACAACAGAAATCACTTGCTAGGCGGATTCTTCGTTTACGTACTAATGTGTAGTTCCGTCACTCCCTGATTCGTACACTATACAGTCAAGTTGCCGTCGCCGCGGCAGCTTGCGCTATGGTAATATTAAGCGGGAAGCGTACACGCGGTGCATTTCAAGTAGGCCCAGGGGCCCTTTGTCATTAATTATGTGATTAGGATGCTTGTTTTGAGCTTGTACGTTATTGAAGCATATGCTGTTCCGTATGGCATACGCCTGATTCCAAAGAATGTATGCACTGCTCGCTTTTTTTTTTTTGCTGCTTGTAGCCTCTGCCTTACGGTGGGTATGAGCCATTGATGATGATAGTTTTCTCTCTAGGTTACGCCACAAACAAATCCCGCGATCATAGCCGTAGACAGCTTTTGCTGTAAAAATTGGAGATGTTACCATGACCTTCTATTTTGTGCGCTGTGGTATTTAGTTGCTGCTGCACCAGTCACTCGCTTGTAAGGGAGCTTGCATTACACGCATGTGATGATGTTTATGACAAAAGTAATATTCAATAAATAGGTTTTTGGCGAAGAACAAGTAGTTAGCTTGCTGTACATCCACAAAAGCAAGATAATCTTTACAGTCTTGCCCCAACTTGAGTAAAGAATATCTGCAAAAATTGTTTGGTTACTGAAAATGTTGCGAATGTGTGACCACGTACGCAGGATAGGGGGCTAAAAGAGAACAAGAAATTTTATCAGCGGTAATTGTATGCATGTGTCGAGCATGTTAAACTACCAAACCAGAAAACAAAATGGTCCTACACCACAGCGAAGGGGCAGCATCGGAACGCCGAAAGATAGGTTAGAATGACGATGAGTATTTAGAAAATGCTCATTCGTCTTCATTTTCAGAAATAAGAGTAGAGAGTTGGTTGACTGGAAGCCTGTTCTGACCAAGCGCAGCTTTTGTAGAGAGTCAATAAAGATTACATGTTTTCTTTTAGGGAGGATTGATGGCAATTACAAACCAAATTACAAACGTAGACAGGGCTTGCATAAATGTGCTAACAAAAACTAAGGAAGGGCTGGAGCAATCTCTTAACTCCAGCGAATGCCAATGAATATTCAAATGATAAACTAAATATGGTATAAAAATCTTCACACGTGTTAATATGACATGAAATATGATTGTGGTATTCATTAGTGAATGCATGAAAGCGCTTAAGCATGGAAACGTCCTTACCTGCGCTCTGCTGTTCCGGAGCCAGATTGAGTGCAGCTGTTTTAAGGGGCTGCTATATATTGAGGACATGGCATGTGAAAAACTTACCACTGCATATCGAAGACAATGGAAAGATATCATATGGGTCGTACGAATAATTTAGCTGGCCGTGCGAGTGATGGTGTGGCAGCTTTGTAGATATGCTTATCTATTCATTGTCACCCTTGAGCATTTAGGAGACGATCATTAGCTGACTGGTGCGAGAATTTGCGCTCCTCAATATTAGAAGTTCTGAGAGGTTCAGGCTCTTCCATTGTCATGCTCGAACAAAAGATATGTCAGCCGCTTACAAAGCTTCCGCGAAGAAACAGCATTGAAATGGGGCAATGTAAGCGTAGGGTATATCGGATCTATCAATCACGATTTAGCCAATAGAAAGCAGTTGAAATCAGACAAGGATCGTACTCTAGCTAGCCCAATGTGCGTGAATAAAGCCTCACTGAAATTTAACATAATCTGTTGTAGGTGGCATAACCATGTACCTTTTCCATGGGTGGTCCGAACAAAATAAATCTTCGACACCAGTCAGTATGACACCCAGACACTGCGCATTGTGAACCATCGATCCATTCAAGAGTGTTGTCCTCATTGGCATTATCACGGGCTATGATTATCATTATTGTCTTTCGGCTCATATGGTTGTTGTTATCCATTGCCAGCTTCTCGTATTTTTGGGTGTCCCGTAGCGTTTTTCAGGCCAAAATTTATTTTAGAAACACGTTAGCACCGATTATCATAATACACAATGGATTACTCAGTAAAAAATATAATTATCATTAATTACAGTAGCTAACAATGCTTTTCTTTTATGTTTTATCATGCATCACCTCTTGCTACTGCAGAATTCAAGCCATATTGTGCTACAGGCGCGCCCTACTAGTGGGAATAAAGCGAGCGCAACAAGCTCGAGATAGGACGCGGCGCAATCCCAGTTCACTTCAGTGGCTACTGGTAACCGCATTTGTACAGGTAATAGGAAAAAGTAGCCCATCAGAAAATATCGCCTCTTTGAAAATGTAATTGATTTCTGTGTCTTATTACTGCCCCACGAAATTAGGTTGACAGTTTCTAAAATGTAATCGATTACTTTTAATTTACTTTGCCCCCACGCTTTATTAGGATTGCACAAGTAAACAAACTTAGCTTGCCTGGCTGTTTCAGTGCGTCCTCTGCAGAGATTCAAATGTTGTTGATCTTCGCTAACGATTTGTTTTCAAAATTTCTGCTCATTTTCAATCCTACTTCCTTACGAGGAGATCAGGAGCGCCACTAAAAGTCGCTAACGCTGAACAATCTAAGATGGTGCTGCAGTGTAAGATTGGGGTAACTCCATGCCCAGATGCTCGAGTATTGGTCCCGTATCAAGCTCAACGTTCCATTGTGGCTTAGGCTCGGAGGAGGCACTGCTGGTAGGTCCAGTGAAAAGCTCAGAAAATATCCATAGGTCATGTCCTTGCATCAGTGTCGAAGCAGCCATCAGTACGAAACCTTAGCAGCACCTGGTCACTCCATCACCCGATATCTTGAAAATGGCTGAACAGCTACTCAGCACCTGTCCGAACATGCATAGCCGCGAGGCTCCTGCGTGACACAGTGGCAGGCTATGTACTATAGCTCCAGTAGCATACAAGTTGTCCAAGCTGCGGCACCTGCTACAATTTCCTATTAATGAAATAACTAATTACATGTAATTGGTTACTGCAAAAATTTTAACGGAATTACAGTTAGCCCTAAAGTGTAAAAAAAATTGATCCAGCTATAAAAAGCGCCTAAAATTGTACTTGATCATAAGTAATTAGTTACGTGTGGTTTGTTCTGTACATGTCATCCTGAGGCTGCCACTTGTAACCTGGCGAGTTGTAAAAGACTTGACATTATTGTAGAAACAGTGAAGGTTATTCGAGGAACAAAGTGAAACAAATTGTGATTACTTGCGTAGTTGATACACCGGAACGTGTGTGTACTCGATTGTCTCCTTTTGGTTACGGAAGTTTTATTTTGAAAACAATATCGGCTGTTTTTTTCATGGACAATATAGTCACTAATCCGGTTTCACGTACTCCTAAGTTTCTGTAATTGTAACAAGCAAAGGGGAAGGGTGTGCTCTCTGAGTTGCTTCTACTTCGGCTGCTACTTCGTTGGTTATCGTTCCATTCAGTTCTTTTGAACATCCGACCAACGCTGCTTTGCTCACGTTGCCATCACCTTCTCCTGTTATTGTGGCTCCTGTGACTGCCTAGCTGCTTTTATCTGTGTGCAGCGCAATCTCACTTGAGTCGGCACCGTTCTTGTATAGGGGGCATCCTGGCGAGCTGCTACTTCTGTTGCACTGTGCCTGCACGTGATGCGTCCCTCTTCTGGGAGTACCGTCCTTCCGGAGATAAACGTTGCGAGTTCAATTAGAGCTCGTATCAGTATTTTTGTTTCATCATAATCTGCACAACGAGCAGCATTTTAATCGCGCTTGCGCAGATGTCACCTTCTGACATTCATGGCAGTGACTTCTCGCCCTTCGTACTCACCGAGTCAGCTATCCTAGCTAATCGTGCCTGGATTCTGCTTAGAAGCGCAGCCGAGCATGCCCTCGAAGAGGCTTACGCAGAAAGGGTGCTTCTGCTTTTTTCCGCAAAAGTTTTCCGAAAAGTCCTATTTCTTTAAAATATTGACCGCTTTTTTAACAAACAAAATTATATACCTCACAACACTTCCCCGCAAAAGGAATAACGCTATAAGCCCATACGATGTAACGCATTTGTTAAGTATAAAATGCTGTTTTTCCGTCGTATTCCTCTGGAGTAGTACATGAACTGTCCATGCATTTCGCTTGTACACAATCTATACGCTTTATTACAGCGTTAACTATGATAATAACGAAGTCCGGTTGTATTATAGGCATTTATTCTTAGCATACTTTCGACCTACAGCCCCATAGCGTTTTAGGAGGCATATAAATAATATCGCTAATTACTAAAAGGCATAACCCTCGCCTACGGTATCTGCAGATAAGCGCAGTTCTCGTAACTCGAGCACTAAAGGCTGACGGGCACGCGGGTGCACGTTAACAAAAACAAAGAGATCAGCCAAATGTAAGACAAAAATTAAGCAGGAAGTCACTCAGCAAAGTAATTCCTGCCCTTTACGCGGACTGCGTGACCCTATACACGGGCACCGACTCCTTTGGAGGCCTGCAGAACACGCTTCAGCTCGCCGCCGAGGCAGTGAATCGATACGCAAAGAGCTACGGGAATATTACTCAACACAGAAGTCCAGGCTTGTCGTGGTGAGGAGGCGCCGAAGTATGAAACGCACTGAAAACACTAAAGTTCTTAATTCGAAGTAGTTATATGGCTCATGAATCGTAAATTCCTACAGCGTGGCCGGAGATGGTGTAAAAAAGCCACGTGGTCACAGAGGTGCGCTCGTGCCACTGCTCGGGATTTTGCCTTCTTCCAATAACTGGCCCCGACGCCACTCATCATTCCAGCATTCCCATAATTCCCCTCCCTCTGCGAAGGCGCTGACGGCACTGACCCACTGCTAGTCGCTGTGGTAAATTTGGCGAGTTCTGTTGGGCGTTCCGATGGGCAATCCTTCGGCGGAAATGTAAAAAAATTTCGTGGGGCTACAACATTCATATAGGGACGGATTACAAGCCAAGCTGTTTCTAGACTGCATAGATGGGTTGCATGCTTGTGCGACGTACATGGGCTGCATACCTTATGAAATTATAATTTTTTTTCATACGACACCACACTAGGCCAACACAAGCACTGCCCTGGTCACCGCACCTCTGATGCATTTGCCGTAACCGCTGCTGCTGCCGATTTGGTACATCCAACGCGCGTGACCTTATACTACCCAAACATAGGCCACGTGCACAGACGTCATCGCCATACTCTTTCGCCTATCCCCCTTCCCGTCACCAATGCTGCAGCGCCATCGTCGCACTCTATTCACCCTCTCCCCTTCACGTCTCCATTCTTGTCCCCGCGCCGTGTATCCGATGCGGACGTAAGCTGCCTTGGGTACCCCTCCCCCCTGAGAATGCATGCGTCGATGCATACGGTGGCTAGAGGTAAACAGCTTCAGTGTAAAATGTGACGTGGTCACAGAGGCAGACGGCGCCGGTGACTGGTCTTTATATAGTGCTACGCCTCACAGCGCTGCCAGTCGGTGCGAGGATTTCGGTGAGTTCTCTTGTGCGCTCCGATGGACGAACCTTCGCGTTCGACTTCTCAGTCAGTCGCTGCGCTCGGATCCCTTGGACGTGCACGCAAGTACGCGAGCAAGGCCGAGGCACGTGATGCGCGATGTAGTATAGGGAAACGTGAAAACAATATCATTACGTTTCATAAAACGAGTCATCAGCGGGAAGACGTCAGCGTCCGAGTCATCAGCGTCCGAGTTGCTGCCGACCCGTGGCAAGGAGCTCGTAGAGATCATTGAAGGAATGCTCTCTTGCTGCTCCAGGTCTCTGGCTTTTAAGCCCTTCGGTGTCTCGAAGTCTCATCACCTTCGGCCAATCGGTGAGCCCGCTCAGGTGGCGCCATTTTCGGCCAATCGGCGAGCCCGCTCAGGTGTCATTTTCGGCCAATGGTAGGGGCCCGCGCTATTGTGTCACACCCGGCGCACAGGGTCGCTCCTTGGGCCCCAATTGTCCGAGGGCTTACTTCTCTCTCTTGTATTTCCCGGTCTGCAGCTGCCTTTACAAAGGCGGATGGGGGGATTGCTGCCAGGGTTTCATGGTGCATTACAGCTGTCTTGCCTCGGGACCCACGTCGCCTGGAACAGTACCAGGCTCTCGCTACACTTTAGGGAAGAGTCAAGCAGTGAATAGCTCCACCTGCGGCGCGCGAGGTGCGGAACGCCAACGCGTTTGCACGTGCCGCGCCTCGGGAACGGGGTAGATCTGCTTCTGCGTTCCTTACTTAGGCGTGGCGCGATTCGATGTGGCCTGGTTAACTCGAAGGAGGCTCAGGAAAAGGTCCCGTATCTAACAACGCGTCATCTGCAGAGGCACTGCAATCTTTCTTAAAAAAGCACTTTTTTGTAGAAATAAAAAATTTGCAAGAATTCTAACTCATAGACGGCGATATAAACATTAAATTAGTGTTCAGGTGCGTGCGCACACATGCGTAGCCACGTTTCAAGTAGACTTTTGCAACAGTACGCATAGTATACCACTAGTTTCGTAGCTGCATATTTGTTCTTTTTCTTTGTCGTAGTATATATTTATTACGCTACAAATGAGGTCGCCATTTACACATTTATGATGTAGTATACGAGAAAAATTATTAATAATTATTTAGGAGAGTTTCAGTGCGCTAATTTTGTGTGGTAAAGGTTTTTCTAACTCATTACGATAGTCACGCTTGAACGGCTTTCAGGCTCAGTTACTCAGGTACAGTTTTAGGTGATTCGCGCCCCGCGCTTTTTGATAGAAGTATTTTTCTTTACTTTCTAGACGTCATGACGTACGTTCTAGTGAAATACCTCAATGAAAATAAGTGGGACGTTTATCCGTTGAAGTGCTTGACTGACCCACCTACTGGTCTTCGACGGATGTGGGAGCCTGGCAGTTCTGATGAGTTTTCTGCAGAATTCATGATGTCTCTTGGAATGAAAGCACCACGAAACAGCGGCAACAGAAATTCTCCATATAGGTAAACATTTAAGTAAATGACATAGGTAAGCACCATGTCTCCTGCCAACACTTTTGTCGGCTTTGCAGTTCTTCTCCTGTCGGTATAGTATTTGCTGTATTATTTTCAGTGCTTGGCACGTTGCCGTAACCCGGTGAGTTCATTGTCGGTTCCCATTGCGAATGACCCAGGTGAAAAAACATAGGATGCCCAGTTTACTTATTTGCAGCCCACCAAAGTAGAACCCCAGGGACCACTTACGTCGTAGCATGTGGCGTATACCGGCGGACAGCCAGGTAGACCCGTACTGCTATTCGCAGAGAGCGCTCTTCCAGGTGGGCAAGTTGTATGAAAGTATAAAACGTGTGGTTAAAGCGATCTATGTGCCTGTTTGCCCGCGGTTGACAAACATATCTGTGCGATGGGTGCATTGCTCGTTCTTCTTGGAAGTAGACACATTCTCTTGAAGTAAATTGGGCTGCATTACCGTAGACTGTATTTTCATTGTATCTTATTTTCGAAAATATAATAAACAGGACCCCATTGACAGTTCTTGTACTGACTTCCTGCAGAACTTCACCTCTAGCCACTTTGAGAAGTAGGCAACAAGCGTAAGGACGAACCTGCAATCTGGAGGCGTCGTCTACAAAAGCCCAACAATATATTTTGTAAGTTTCTAGCATGCTCTTTCAAGTAACTCGACAGATTGTAGAGGTGCGGACGGCATCTTTGCTTCTTTATCTCTTTCTCGACATATGCTAGAATTGTGAACTCCTTTGTCCACCTACCGGTTCATGCCAGGCCACCGAAACTGCTCTCGAAGCCTGGCTTTTGTGCGCCCTTTAGCCTGGTGGATATTACGCTGCGGAAAAAAGCTGATCCACGATGGATGAAGGAACTACGACGTTTTCAGCACGCAACAATTCACCCACCATTGAAACCTCCTCTCGGACTCTGAAATACGGTCACGGACCTTCAGGAAGGCTCTTGTGTGAAGGGGAAGACCCATTTACACAGGCCTTCACCACACGAATAGTGGAATCAACTAGAACAGCCTGTTGAAACTACGCTTCCTTCATGGAGATAGGGTACACGACGAAGGCAAGTTCTTCGCTAGTCAACTGAGTGTCTGGAACGTGCTTGGGCAATCGTGAACGAGCATCGGATGTTCTCTGTGACAAGCCTTTCTGGTACTATACTGTGAAACTGGGGATTATTAGATGTTATTGGCACAACGAACACATATGGCCAAAGAGGCCATTGGCTTCCCCTGTGAAATTGTAGCAGAGTAGCCTTGCGCATCAGTGCGCAATCCTAAGTGGAAGTCGGCTTGAAACTTGAGAAGATTGAAGTGAAACGAGCGCTTCATGGTATGTTCATTGCATCTGAATACGCCTTGTGAATTGGGTTCGTTGACTGAAAAAAGTTTCCTAAAGTAGGCACGGGCAAAGGTAATGAGTGTAATTATGTAAATGTTTCGATAAGCATTTTCAATTACCGTAGAAGTAATGACCACATCATTGTCTAGTTTAGTTGAAGAGGTAGAATTATGCTATCTGCCACAGGCAATTTTTAAGAAACTTGGTGCAGCTAAAAAACGCCACTTTTATAATAACCCCCCATTACAATTCGTTGGCGGGCTGGATTTCGTGAATCTATAACTACTTTGTTTAGCGCAGAACAACGTACACGAGAAAGATGACCAGGACAAGGCGCTACTCTCAATTGACATCATTTTATTGCGTCACTCCTTTATAGAGAGCAGAATGTAGAAGAACATGCGCAGTGAGCACCACGTGCAGGAGCCACCAACATCCGATCACCCGAGCGCACTCATGCGACAAAATCCAACAAAACCATATGCAGCGATGTACAAGGTTAATGAAGGCACACTAATGCACTGCGACCCCAACGCCTGTATGAAGAAAGCTTCCGATAATTCTTAGGCGGTCGTATCACGGCTCTTGTTAGAAATCGTAGTATCACGAAACATAGATTTGCACTTGCATATTTTACAATGTTGAGCTATATGGTAACCTGTGCCTGTCGGTATG
Organism: Dermacentor variabilis; assembly: GCF_050947875.1. Classification (NCBI taxonomy): domain Eukaryota; kingdom Metazoa; phylum Arthropoda; class Arachnida; order Ixodida; family Ixodidae; genus Dermacentor; species Dermacentor variabilis. The sequence goes on along the minus strand of NC_134569.1, from coordinate 161,304,061 downwards.
GATCGCTCATGTTCTCTAAGGCGCTCGTTAACACTGCGGCCTGATTGCCCTACATATACTTTGCCACATGAGAACGGAATCATATATACCACACCGACGCTGCAATCTACAACCTTCGCGGGCTCCTTTTGATACACTGGTTTTCTACTTGCTTCTATCTCAATCTTGTTCTACTTGTTCTACTTGTAGACTTTCCGAGGAGCAGAAAACAATACTGGGATTTGGTATCTAGTGCCGACGTTCTTTAGATCGTTAGCCACTCTATGGCTAACAATCTTACAACCCCCACAAGAGACAGAAATAATCATTAGGCACTAAAAATGTTGCGGTCAAATATATTCCAATAGTAAATTGTTAAACAGGTTCAAAGAAAAAAAAACTGATTTGTTTAAGCCTTTGGCCAAACAGCTTGGATTAAAGACTCCTTAAAGTTACACATTTTATCTAACTAAATCTACTCTACTCAGACAGGCGCTGTATAAGAGTGCAAACGTTTGTCCGTGGACGCAGTTAGAATACCAGAACATACATCATTATGTCGCACAGAAAGGAAGCTGCGTATACAGTGGTCCTTCCTTTATCAAAGGAAACACGGGAGTGCGTGGCCTGTGCTATGCGGCGACTTATTAGAGGGCTAACAAGCGGTAGCAAGAGCGAGCCCGTCCACTTGTGGCATAACCTATCGGCGTCCAGAATAGCCAGACACGGCTGCTCCACTCCCTCCCAAGTCAGACGGATGCTCTAGGGGCGGGATCTGCAGTGCAGCCTCTGCTGCCAGCAAACCGCGCTGGGTACGCTAGCGCACTGGAAATGTGGAAGTGCCAACATTAGTTGCCGCTAGTTAGTAGGAACTGCCAAATTATTCTGCAGCGTGCAGCTCTGACTCCTCGCTTCTCCGCGGAACATGAATGAACCTCACCTGATTCGGAGCAGTTTAGGAGAGAGCGGTGCAGTGAGGTCGAAATTTGGCTTTGGTATTTAAAGCAAAATAATTGCTAATTATAATTAATTGTAATTATGTTTGTCAAGGTGGCGCTTGCTAAATTCGTTAGTGAGAGTTTAAAAAATACATGATAATTTTGTATGTGTAATTATTAAACAATTAAAATAATTGGGTCGAAGTAATCTCAAGTACACCTAATTATTCTTGACTAGCATCGATTGATATAACGTTAGGTACTCTTGATTAATCTACCAATCTAGTGAATTTTATTAGCTTCACTGTCATTTTGTACCATCAATTAATCGTCGTTAACCTTAACTAATTTCATTGTAATTAACCTTATTAGTACCTCGTTAACCTTATTTAGTATTATAACTCATTAGTGGTAAGTATACCTAGTCATAATGATAAATCTCAGTAGTCATACCTAGTCATAAGGTACCTAATATACACCTCCATAGGATCGCATGTATACCGATGCATGGAGTGCTTCGTGTCACACGTTACGGACAGACGGGCGGCCGTAAGGACAGAGTTCCGAGAGTGGTAGCCCTAGAATGCTTAGGCTTTAATATACGCCGGGAGCACCTAATAACTAATGGGCGTAAGTTGGCAGTTTCCCGTTTCCAGCGCACTCGCGATCGAAGTGCGGTTTGCTAGGCGCAGACGCTGCGCTAGAGGCCCCACTCGTTGCGCAACAGTCATGCGGAAAGGCGGGGGGGGGGGGGCTAATTCTAGCAGGCACTGGCATGTCGGCAATGCTTGGTAATTCTGGCCGCCAATAGCTGACGCCGAAAGCGGACGTACTTCGTTTTGCTGCCACTTGCTGGCCTAGTAACCTGCCACCAGAGGGCACAGGCCACGTGATCACAGGTTCCATTTGATAAAAGACAACCATTTACATGAGATATGAGTGAATGCCGGAACTTGCTTATAGAATTCGCAATATCATGTTGTAGTATCACCGGTATTCAACTTACTCTTAAATAATATATTATCCCTTTTTTGTATTCTTGTTTTAAAAGAAGCACATTTCTTTACACGACCGCACCCCTCATTCCTGGGAAAGCGCACTGTAGCCATTTCGTTCATGTATAGTTGCCCGTATTGGGTGAAGGTGATTATTTCCGAAAAGGTAGGCAAGCCGCAACCCCAGGGGAATATGCATACCGGAACAATACGTCTGTCGCAGTAAATGAGCTCCGAGCAGAAGTAATACCCGCCGTCGTTGCTCAGTGGCTGTGGTGTTAGGCTGCTGAACACAAGGTCGCGGTATCGAATCCCGGCCACGGCGGTCCGCATTTCGATGCGGGTGAAATGCGAAAACACCCATGTACTTAGATTTGGGTGCACGTTAAAGATCCCCAGGTGATCAAAATTTCAGGAGTCCTCCACTACGGCATGCCTCATAATCAGGAAGTGGTTTTGGCATGTAAAACCCCATAATGAATGAGCAGAAGTAATCGTTCATGTCTACTGTCGTGTTCCTGTTTTTTGCGTTATCACTATAAAGTACCGTTGGGGTCAGTGTGACAAATTTCAATTAAGCACCTAGCTGTCCGGTGCATCGGCGACGTGGCATCTGAGAGGATCTTTTGGTAAAAAGATTCCTTAGATTTTTTTGTTTAGGCTTCGCGTTTCTACCTTTCAGGGTTTCAGTGGCCGATGTTGAGGTAGTTTCTGTGTCAAAGGCTTCCCGCTTTTCTCGCTAGATGGCTCGTTTTGAAGGCCCCAAGTGGTGATTAGTAATCTCTGAGGCGATGCCTTCTTCCAGTGCTAATTTCAGGCGCTGAATAACCGTGCACTGCCTACGATATTTGAGATATTGTGCTCGTACACTTTAAGCGCTCCAATACCAGGCACTTAGCAGTTGTGAACCATGAAACTGCAAAAAAAAAACTATGTAGCGTTGTCGGTCGGCCAATATTGCTTTTTATTAATAGTAGAGGCGCTAATTAGCGCTGCCATTACGTTCGACGAAGCCCAGAATGTAAATAAATTTTTCTGAAGTTGAAAGCTCCTTTCAGTAATCACTTGTTTAGTTATGAAGTGTCATGGTTCGTATCCCCATTTTCAAGTAAGTGTAATGGTACTCACTGGTGACGAATTAGAAACACAAGTAGCATCGTGAGGGTATTATAATGTATTCGAGGGAATATTCTAGTTTGCAACTTCTGCACCTTTTCATAAAAAAACGTCATTGCTGACACTGAAGAATACCTTGCATGCTCGAAACACTTCTTTGCAAGTATGTCAGAATAAGCAAATAACGTAAATGTTTCCTGGTACATGCTACATTTTACCACTTATGTAAGGTTATCGGAAGCATAAATTAGCAATACCCTGTAAAGAACATATAAAAGCATGTTACTTCTGAGGCTTTATTTCATGCTAGAAATAAAAATCGATTCTTTACACACAGTGTTCTAATGCCTGTGCCGCTACAAGTGAATTATTGACGCTGAGCAGATGACGACCAGAAACCCGAGTTCTAATATATTATAGTTGATTACCTTTATAGAGCTACTATGACCTCATTTTCAACTAATGAAAGCATCTCATAATCGCACTTCTGAAATTCAACAATCAGGTTAGCGAGTTTGGTGTTGTGTTCTAGAATGCATCAAATTAATGCGCTCCCTAAGATCATATAAGATGGTGACTGAGAGCGGGAGATTTCATTAGTTTTTACGGTCGTAAGCTTTGAGTGAAGTAGCAAACGTGCTCACTTTTCTTCAAGGGCACTTTCGTCGTTTTGTTGAAGTTTCCGGCTTTCTTACCATATAATTTTCCGAAATGTTTCTGGAGTTGTACATCTGCTTGAGTTCTTCAATAATCTAAAGAATCGCATCAGGTTAAATATTCTCGACAGTTGCTAATAAACCTACGTTATCATACTGATGAGATTATATATCCAGTGGTTGCACTTAACTCCGTTCCTGTGGCAGACTATTTTTTTGTCCAGCAAACAAATAATAAGCTGAGATCAGGAGCGACGAAGGTTGATGATTTTGCGCGTTACTGGAAGCACCAAAAACATTGCTGCTGTTTCCCTTGTTGTAATGGTTTGAAGCTATCCCAATCTTGTGTTGCGCAATCTTTACTTTGCCGGTGTCCAGTCGCTAACGAAGTAGGAATGCTCAAAATCAATGCTTCATTCTCATTTGTGGCGCTATTACATTGAAATGTGGTCAGCTTATTCGCATATATATAAGTTATCTTTCTTGTGCTTTTGTTTCTTCGCTGCTTCACGTCGTGAAGCGAAATATGGAACATTTCTCTCAACCTTTCACCTTTCACAGTAATGCAGCACTCAATTGGGTTAGTAAGCTGGTAAAAGAGTCATAATAAATTTGTAATCGGTTACCAACTGCTACACAGGCCAGAAGCGACCTCGGAGGAGTGTAATTCATACTTTTTGTAAGTCTTGAGTATTCTGTAAGAAATCTGGGTCTTTCTTGCGCAAAATCTCTACCTAAGCGTAAAACGTAAAGTCAAACGTCTTTTTACGAAGTTGAAATGAACTGAGAGAGTAACTTACGTAAGGCTATATGACTTGCGGTGTGATCATCTCAGTGATCTCATCTCAGAAAATTTTAGTGCTAGATTTCTGTACCAACTATTCCGTACGTATACTGATATATCTTGTCAGCACAAGGGAATGGGCAGTATAATCAATATGACCATATGATACGATACCATGTGATATGAACGGGTAGTATGATCCATAGTATGATCTTTTTACACCATACGCATGCCATTGATGACGCACCAAAATGGTTCGCCGGCCTGCTAGCTGTGAACAAGGATGCTCGATGTAGGGTACATATGCGGTGGCAGAGAAACTCTCTACGTTATCTTACAGGCAGTGCAATTGAGAAAGATGGGAAGCGGCAATTTTTATGCATGTGGTGAATCTTAAATTTACTTTCTGTCCCATTTATCGTCTCTTTTTTGCTCTCCATACTCTCGGAAATAAGCTACAATTTACTGCGACCACTGCTGATAAATCCCATGTGGCCCTTCGCTGCCCTTCCATCTGTTCTCCTCCCTTCTACGCTGTGTTCGCGGTCAATCTCAGGTCGACACTTTGTTCTCAGCTTGAATTTTGCTGTATAATATTTGCGATGCCTGGGCATGTTTCTTGAAGGCCACAGCTGTCTATACCGCAGGCTGACGAGACGCTGATATGCTTCCTACACAATCCGAGGTCACAACATGTAGTGAGCTTCTACAGAGACGTGTCTTGGAGCCCTTTATTTGGTCTTCAGTTTGTTTAGTACACTAGCATCGCGAAGCCAAAATTCAAAGCACGACACGATGTGGCACTTGAAGTTTTGGCTTGCGGTGCAATATAAAGATTCCAAGCATGGCGCAGCACACTCGGCCAACAAATAGCGTCGACTTTGGTGCCTATTCCAACCTTTTAATAATTGCTGAAGATAAATGTGCCATGTGTAGCGGCGTTTTGTCTTTCTTTTCTACGTTTATTAAACGGGAAAGCGTGAAGTGAAAGCTGCAGCCGGTCGGCTTATAAATTGCAAAAAGCATCTTAACGGTCAAACTTCGCAAAAAATATTAATTTGTGTGCCCGCAATTGTTTTCTAGTTAATTTACTTTTGAGTTACATGAAATAGAACTACAGCAACGTTCTCCTTCGTCTACCTCTCTTGCGCTTTCGGCGTTCCATCACTAACATTTAAGATAGCCCATATGTAAGGCTACACATAATTTTTACGGTGCTCGGCCACAATATTATTATCTTTGATTCTTTCGCTCATATTTTTGAGGAGGCTTTTCTATTTAGTAACGTCTGCAAATTTGACAATCAATGTTGCTATTTCATAAGTTTATCGGACCCCTCATAACGGTATGTCCCTTCTTTGATGCTCTTGTGCTGCGACAAAAGCGATTGAAGAGAATACTTTATACAAGAATCACTGGTTACCATAATGCAGAATAATACTATCAGCATTCTTTGGGAAGTTCACCCAATTCGGTATGTATGTATGTATGTATGTATGTATGTATGTATGTATGTATGTATGTATGTATGTATGTATGTATGTATGTATGTATGTATGTATGTATGTATGTATGTATGTATGTATGTGCGCTACTTACCCTTCCCCGCCAGCTTGGGGGAATGAGTGTTCCCTGGTGAAATGGGCAGATAATTGGGCTGCTCTACCCGGTCAACCAGCTTCAAAAGGAATCGTCGGACAAGCTGGAGTCACTCGGTATGCAACACTGAGTGTGTGGTGCTCTTCTAGAAACGTCTTTCAGACCAACGTGGGTCACTGGTATGTGACACTGTGTATGGGTAAGCTGTTCATTGAACTTCATCGACGCCAACTTGAGCCAAAAGCGTACTTTAGGCTTCTTAGGTGCCCCTTTTTGTTTCGTATTAGGGCTGCGTTGGCACAGTGAAAGTTCCCTAAATTTGCCAACATCAATGTTTTGCTCGTCGACAGTACAAACCTTTAATTTTTGCCGATAAATAAAGAAATAAACTCAATGACGTCACGGTAAGCTGGAGCGGGAACATTATGTCTGCGTCGCCACCCGTCTTTTTTTTTTTTTTGCGAATTTTCTGGCCCACGAAACCTAGTATTGCAGAGCGGCATTTTACCAGCCTAGGTGAAATCAATTTTCTCGTTAGCGTTCCTTTAATGCAATAGTGCTCTATGCGCCACTACACCAGCGTGTCGAGCCCAGCCTCATTTTTTTGTTCAATATAGCTTACTGAGCCAAGAAGGGCATTGAGTAAGGGGGCAAAGGAAAGCATAAAAAGTATAGGAAGAAGTATGAAATAACGACGCAATATGCAAAACAAGAAGTGAAGGGGAAAAAATCTACAGAGCAAATGATAACACGAAAACGATGGATAGTCATACCATAGAAATTACATCCAGGATGATAACAACAGTGGTGGCTTCATCGGAGTTTCATTTGGGGTGTACTGGTTACGCCAAGATATACTCTGTCGTGGTTTCATTAGGCATTGTGGTTAGTAGGTAAATTACCTCTTTGAGTCCCCTGATGTGGCCATAATCTTTCGTGATTCACGGATGCCATTCGGGATGGCATGAGGATATGACGTGAGGATGTAAATAACCATTATAATATTGATAGCATATCAAGCTTATCCTCAGTGATTGCATAATCATCATAAGAAATATTATTATATTCACAATATAATCACAGTCTATAAAGTGCGTACGCTGGACTCTCCCGCCCGCTATGTTTTTCCCGCATAAACGTACGCGTTCGTTCCAACGCTACCCCGATCCCGTGACCGTACACGCGAACGATTGAGCGCTGGTCTCAAACGTGGGGGCGAACATATTCGCTAGTTATCCTGTCGCGGTGACTCGAACATCCTCGACTCGTCAGCGCTGGTCGGCACGTTTTGTTGTTTGTGATTCGGCCAGCTGGCATTGGTGTGGGAAATGCCCATTAAAGGCCATTTTGATTATTTACACTACTCTGTTGTCATTTCTGTGCCCCAAAAGCACGTTTTAGACCACAGGAAACAATGGATGTGATAAGAATATTTAGTAATGAAGCCTAATTCAACAAACCCAGGTTCCAAACTTCGAAATTGGTGGCACCATTTCAATATCACCTGTTAGCCATGGGCGGTTCATTTACTTCCTTGAATCAAGGAAAGCAAGGTATTTTTCTGTAAATGTAGTTTCGTGTAACGCAGGAGTAAGACACGCACAAGTGTTTTGTTCCTTCTATTAAGATTCAACCAATCTGGCAACACAGCACATTCTGAAATTGTCATTGCTTCAGCTATGTGCGACATGCACTGTCTCCGAGGTCGGCCCCGCTTGCTTTGACACTGGACGGTTTCAACCGGGACCATGATGGCTGTAATACGATGTAATACATGATGTAATACATGATGACGACTGTAATACGACGATAAAGTGAGCACAGTGGCAAATGAAGTAGCAATGACGTCTTTAGAACGACAAACACGGTATGACGACGATGGCATGGAGACCGCATCATGAAAAACTGCTCGGGTTCTTTTTTTTTTTTTTTTGGAAACGATGAAAATGGTATGATTGCATCGTTGCGACGACGGCTTTACGACGATGGGATGTTGACGACCGCATGACAGAAGTTGCTGGATAACTGTAAATTCCTTAATTTCCTGAAGTAGTTCACGAAAGTTGTATGAACCCGCCGTGGTTGCTCAGTGGCTATGGTGTTGGGCTGCTGAGCACGAGGTCGCGGGATCGTATCCCGGCCACGGCGGCCGCATTTCGATGGGGGCGAAATGCGAAAACACCCGTGTGCTTAGATTTAGGTGCACGTTAAAGAACCCCAGGTGGTCAAAATTTCCGGAGTCCTCCACTACGGCGTGCCTCATAATGAGAAAGTGGTTTTGGCACGTAAAACCCCAAATATTATTATTATTAAAGTTGTATGACGAAGTGCGCATGATGACGATGTTGCGAGCACAACGGTATCACTACACGACTATAAGCGCGCAGCCCATGGCTCAGTATGGCGCACAATTTGGGTCATTTGGTCGGTGTGAGGGGGTACAGAGAGAGACAGGACAGATTTATGGACTGATTGATTGATTGATTTAAAGCGCCTGACGTAAGCAAGGAATGCTAATCACATTAAGAAAATTGATAAACATATAAAGGGTGGATTACTCACCATATCAAAGCGCCGTATTTCTTTCTTTCTCATTAGGAAGTTTGGCCCTTCCTATAGCTGCACTAGGCTAATACTGCATCACTGTACTCATTAAAAGCAATCCAAATTTGTAAGAGCGTAGGTTAGGGCGTGTTGGTATTCCATAACTGAGGTTTTTAGCGCACGAAAAGGGACGAAAGACAGTGGCGAAACTAGGACACAGCGCTATGTGTCCTCGTTTTGCCACTGTCTTTCGTCCCTTTTCGTGCGCTAAAAACCTCAATCCAAGTTATTCGTGCATTAGAAATAATTCGATATGGAAGCTGTCTGTTCTACATCGTTCCAATTTATCATCATATGTCTAACCACAAGTTCCATGCCTGAAAACCTGCGGCTTGTCCACAGCGCCGCTGCTTGCCCGTAGGTCAAATCTATTAAAAAGTAGAGCATTTTCTTCTACGCTGGGAAGCGCGCCGACTGGTTTGTTTGCAGCTGATGCCGCGACACATTCTAAAATTACAGGCACACTACTTTAACAGTGCTCACATATTTAGGTTAATCTAAATACGAGAGAAGTAGTTGCCTGCGCGTACTTCTGTCTTTGTACTTCTGTCATTTGTTGCATCATGCTGCGCAAGCGTTCGCTGCATGCGCGTACCCCAAGGGGCGTTTGTTAACATCTTCGCCACAAGTAATAACACTGTCCATCCTGGTGACGATAAGAGCAGTGCCGCGTTGGTAGCCATTATTAAGAATTACTAGTGCCGCAGTTTGTTTGGCGTTTTCCCCGGATTGCTGCGCCTGTAGCGGTAGGCGTGTCGTGTACGTTCAGCGTGTGCTTCAGAAATGGAACTTTCAAGCAGTCATTTCCTTATTTTAAGCGATTTCCTTTATTAACCATTCCTTTTAGCTTCGTTTCTTTCCACAAGGTGTCGCACTCCAGCACCAGCAGCACCCGTGACTATTCCAACGACAATCGCCTTAACAATAAGCGCAATGAAGTATTCTTCGGTGCCTTCCTCGGGTTCGCCGGTGATGCTGAGAGCTTTGATGGTATCCAGCACACTCTCTCTTTCCTCGACCGTGCTCAAGGAGAAGTCACCCTGCAGGAGCTTCCGCAGAGACTCGACGGTTTGTCCCGCTTTCTTCGCAACGGCGGGTTCTGCCTCTGTTACTGTAAGAAAACATGTTACGGCGGTTAGGGCTCTTACCTTGACACTGCGCTATCCCATTTATGTTCATTGAGGTTTAATTTGCTTTTACTTTGTCTTGACTACGCTTCTCGCTTGGGTATTCAACTTTTGAACATGCAGACATGATTTCCCTCTTTCATCTTACATTTGCGAGCTCAAACAAGCGTAAAATATGATAGTTTGCTGGTTTCTCTTTATTTATTCAGAATAACTTAGGACATCATAACCTCAGATAATAGTTCACGAATAATATAAGATAAAGTTATTTGACAAGCGCCCAAGAGTTTTTTTAGGCATCGCACTTTACATGAGTGTGGACCAATTTATTACATTGGTAAATGCCAGTAGTGTTTTATTGTTCTCCTCAGCCACAACACAAAGAGAGCTTAACGTTGGGTTTTGTATCATATTTGTCTTATTATAACGCTCTCAGTTACGGTAAACACTGCTCAATCACAAATGGTTTCTGCTACATAAGAAATTTCAGACAGTGTCTAATTGCTGGTGAGGTGATTGCAAAGCACTGTCCATCGTGCGATATTTGAAATAATCAACGGAAAGAAGTTCAGCACTGTGGTGTCCCGAATACTCAATAAAGAAACAGACGCGTGGGGAGAAAACGCGGCTGTACTGAGTGCATCGACCTTTACAAGAAAGCTGACTCAATGTGCAGACTGGCCTCTAACAGCTACGATGTTTAATTCAAATTAAGCTACATGACTGTGATGACTGCATATTTTGGCGTTTTATTAACAATAATATTTTTTAATATTGTTAAAGTAAGAAGAAACTACGTCTTAGCTTCACAAATGTACAGGATAAATCTTACACAAACAGATGTAGGGATAAAAGGCGGTAACGGGTTGCACCACCTTAATCTCTACGTAGACGGTATTTTAACCAAGACTTCAGGTAATATTTAAAGAAATAGCCGTTTTGAACGGTAAGAACGGTTCCTTCGGATACATGCCGCCAGTGGTGCAGACCACGGAGTGACGGGTGATACTAGTAAAATTAGTATAAGAGTAAATAATATTTCTCTTTTAAACATTTAGCTTCATCGCACTCAGCGTAATTGGTTAACTGAAGTTGTCCCTGCAAACCACATCAACTTTTGGGTATGAAAAAAAATGGTATTAGCCGCGGAACTGTGTCGCGACACAACTCGTCTATAAGAGCGCGCAAAACAGAACCTGGGAGGCTGCAGCGAGCGCGAAGCAGTGCCCCTCGAGGCGATGTTCTGTTTACGAAACGCTGCGTCAGGCATTCAGCGCACTGCGACTACGTACTCCTCGCCGTCGTATGTTTCAAAATTGTTATTTTTTAAATATTACTGAAGGTTTTCGTAGAAAGACGCGGTATATGTGGTAACTTAGGGCATCATGTGCTTAGAGCAGATGGACTCGTCGGTCACCTTCACACGGTTTTTGAAAGCGGTCTCCATATAATGGCGGCGACGAGTGAAGTATTGGAAGGCTCCACAACAATGTTCCAGTAAAACCTTGCGCCACTAAGTTTGGCGATGAACTAAAGCAGGTTAACGTTGAAGCACGCAGCATTTGAACACTTGCAGATCCTTTAACAGGCGAACACATTGCAGGGTATACTGATTCCGGCCACCATAACGTATATCATAGGTTTAACAGGTTACGTTGCCATCGTACGACAAGCAAAGTTCTTTTAGTTTATTTTTGTTTATAAAAGTTTTTAAGGGAAGTAGTAAATAAACTGCTGTGATAGAAGTATTGTTTTGGAAAACATTGCTGTTCATTGCGAAATCAGCCGTTCAAGCTTTATTAGGAGCAATTGCATGACTAAGGGTATTGCTTGGCGACAATAGTAAAGGACTTCGCATCATGGTCGAATTGATGGAGTAGCTCATACCTTTCCGCAGCTTGTCACCTTCAATTCCTCCCAATTCCTGACTGAAAAATAAAGTAAACGTAAAATAAAAACTGCGGCAGCGATTCAGCCTCCAGTTGAAGTCAATGAAAGACAAAGATGATCTATCCGGAATTCTAGTAGGATTGCCAGATGGCTTCAGATGCGAGTCAGAGGAAGCACACGTAAAGTTGTCCGGAGCGCGTTGCATGTGAGAATGGCTGTATGAGCCATATAGTTTATTCTGAGAGGCCCACAACACGCCGTGGTTGCTCAGTGGCTATGGTGTTGGGCTGCTGAGCACGAGGTTGCGGGATCGAATCCCGGCCACGGCAGGCGCATTTCGATGGGGGCAAAATGCGAAAACACCCGTGTGTTTAGATTTAGGTGCACGTTAATGAACCCCGGGTGGTCGAAATTTCCGGAGTCCTCCACTACGGCGTGCCTCAAAATCAGCAATAATTTTGGCACGGAAAACCCCATAATTTAATTTTTGAGAGGCCCACAGCGTCTCAAACGACTTCATCTGCGCCTTCAACCCCGAGAGCAGAGTCTCACCAACAGCGTTTAAAAACGCTAGCTGTCACAATGGAAGAAATGGAGAACGTTCCCTTTTACCACGGGTACCACAACACGATCGTAACACCCATGGTAAAAGCGTAGTTGTGGTACCATGGGTACCACCACCATGCAGTACCACATATTCCATGCACTAGTACTGCACAGTGGTAGCACTAATACCTATACCACTGGGACCATTGGTACCGCTCGGTGTCACAGCTGGCCTCATTGACAGAATGGTGGTACCACCAG